>NC_062286.1:621666-932500 GCF_902655055.1 Lutra lutra
CGGAGGCCCACGTGGCCCACTCTGCCAGTGCTGGATCCAGCCTCTGTGCCCGTGGGGACGTGACCCCTCATGTGGCCGTGTCCATGAGGTCTGCGGCCTTGGGCTTCATCTCAGTGGTTCATGCTGGGACGTCCGCACCCCAGGCTGCGGCCCAGAGACCGCGATGCAAGAGGTCTGGGCCCCCGGGAGGCTCTGCTCACCGGCTTGTCTGTTGGCTGTAAACACAGAAGCACCAGCTGCCTTCACTGCAGACAACATTCCAAGGACCTTTGCAAAGCGGAAGCTAGGGCGCCTCCCCACACAGAGGGGAAGGGTTTGCTCCCTCTCGACGTGACAGAGGAGGGCTCCTGGGTGCCTGCTCCCCTGCTCCGAGGCCACCACACGGGGCCCAGGGCCTCCATGAAGAGTGGGGTTCTCGCCTCCGAGGGCTGCTGGAGCACATGGCCCCAAACCCAGCAGCTTAATGCAGCACCCATGGTTCATCACCATCAGGGATCACAGGCCAGCATGGACCTCGCTGGGCCAGAGTCGCCATCCGGGGACAGCGGTCCTCCCGAGACTCCGAAAAACCTCCCTTTCCCCTCCCTCCCAGCTCCAGAGGTGCCCGTGTTGCCCAGCGGGCCTTCCCGGCCTTCCCCGTCTTCAGGCGGTGACCGATCTCTGACCTCTTTTCCTGTCCTCCCCATCCTCTTCCCCTCGTAAGACCCGGTGGTTGTGTGGCCGCCTGCAGGGCTCGGGAACAGCCGCTTTCAGCCTCCGCTGTTAGCCGTCCCAGTCCTGCCTGCATCCGAATGCCCTTGCCGTGCAGCCAGGCCTGCTCACGGCTCCGAGGATCGGACACGGACTTCTTTGGGGGACTGTTCTCCTGCCCCGCAGTCTCAGGGAGCCCCAGAAAGGCCGCGGCTGGCACTGCGGTGGCCCGTGTCTAGGGCCGGCCCGTGTCTCTGCTAGCTGGTGTGTCAGCTTCTACCAAAAGTTCATGACGGGGACACCTGAGGGGCTCAGAGGGTTAAAGCCTCTGCCTTCAGCTCAGGACGTGATCCTGGGGTCCGGGGATCGAGGCTCAAGGCAGGCTCCCTGCTCAGTGGGCAGTCTGCTTCCCCCTCTCCCACTCCCCCTGCTTGTGCTCCCTCTCGCTGTGTCTCTTTCTGTCAAATGAATAAACAAAATCTTAAAAGAAAGAAAACTTCGCGGTGACCTAGTGTCACGTGCACAAGGCAGCTGTGACATCCAGAGCTCTTTATGGAAGTTCTAGGCCACGCGCATCAGTGTGGACGTCAGGTTCACTCTGCCGTGTCCGCCGTGTCTGTCGCTGGCTGTGCCCCCGAAGCCAGCTCCTCGGCTCTCCATGAGGGAGTGCTGTAAACTGAGCGTAATTGTGGCCTTTGGCAGCCGAGGTTTTCAGGGGTGACAGCCTGAGGTGAGTGGTTCTCGGCACAGCACCGGCTGCCCCGTTCCCTCGGTGCACATTCGGACTTCTTACTGATGCATGGTGGCCCGTGGGGTCGCAGCTGGTGGCAAGAGCTTGGCTGATTCTGCGAAGCTGCCCGCAACTTGAGCCGCACATCTCAGGGCTGCTGGAGGGGCTTCCTGCCACTCTGCCTGAGGCCGAGGGGGTCCACTCTGCAGCTCCACCCAGGCAGGGGCCAGCTCAGACCCCCGCCCCTGGGGCACTGGCCCCAAAGTGCCATGGGCAGGGGTTAGACGGATCCCCTGGGGCTGGAGCTGCTGGGATGCGCAAGGCCAGGGACACAGAGCGCTGGGGACCCAGCACGGTGCTTCCCATCCCACCACAAAGGCTCTGTTGCCCTGTCCTGCCCTTCGGGGGCCGGTTCTCTGACAGGGGCTGGGGCTGGCCTGCGAGCACTGGCTCACCCAGGAGCTCCAGAGGGCTGCGCACGCAGGGCCCCTGGCTCACCAGCGGGAGCACAGCACAGGCGTCTAACTCGATGCCGACGAGGCTTATCTCCCCCAAGTCCTGTCGGGCTCACGACCTCTAGATGTGCCCGTCCTCGACCCCACATGGGGCAGGCCCTGCACATACTCTGCTGAAGTGAGTACTGGCTCCTTACGAGAACAGCCCCAGACGAATAACCAGCTTTACTTCTCCCCTTGTGCCATAGAGACCTCAGCCAAAGAGGGGTCCCGTCTCCATCACAGCTTCTGTCTTTCTCCAAACGCCCTGAGCCGACTAGCCGAGCCATCTCCCGTGCAGCCGAGATCATGGAAGCTTCCTTGCAGGCCCTGAAGACGAGAGTCTCCGGGAAGCTCCGGGGATCCTGGCCTCCCACAGGTGAGCCCCCCGAGGTGCACCCCCAGCAGCGGCCCCGAGGGGCAGAGCCCAGGCTGGGAGGGAGAAGCGCTCTGCCTCGCCTCCCTGCTCGCTCCCAGGCAGACGTGGTGGGTCTGTCACCGCTGCTCTAACAGACATGGGATGCATCTGGGTTCGCTTGGGAGGTGACGGTCCCTCTGTGTTCCAGACTGAACCGGGGCGGCCGCTCAAGCCCCTGGCAGCCTGTGTCATGGCATCCAAGAGCCGCTGTGCCCTGGTGGTGAGACGGGGCGGCCAGGGATGGTGCGGACGGCGGGAGCCACGCGTGGGGCTGTGCGAGGGGTCACGTTCCTGTAGCAGCAGCCTGGGCAGCCGGCAAGGACTGCGAGCCCCTCCCTGCTGTGTGGCCGTGGCCTCCGTGACTTCCTCCGGGCCTCTGAGAACTGGTCTGCTGGACTCTGAACGGGGGACAGCAGTGGCTGCTGGCAGAGCGGCCGCCTCTGAGCAAGGCAGCCTGTGGGTGCAAACGGGGCGCGGCTGGCCGGACCTCCGGGCAGTGCATGAGCCCTGCACGGGGAACGAGAAGACGGGTTTGTGAGAAGCAGACTAACCTGGGCTTTTCAGCGCGGCGTCACGAGCCGCGTGGTCCCCAGGTTCCTGCCCGGAAAGAGCCACAGACTCTTCATGCCGACTTAGCCTTGTTTCTTTTATTGAGTTTTATGTTTTTAATTTATTTCACGTTTTTATTTAAATTCTACGTAGGTGACACACATGGGAAAATAGGTTTCAGGAGTAGAACTTAGTGATTCATCACCGACAACGCCCGGCGCTTCCCCAGCAGGGCCTGCCCGATGCCCATCCCCCTCTGCCCACCCCCCACCCCTCCTCCAGCAGCCCCTCCCTCCTCCTATGGTTCATTTCCCTTTCTTTCTCCTCCCCCATTCCCATAGGCTCATCTGCTTTTTTTCTTAAGGTTTTACTTATTATTTGACAGAGGGAGACCCAGCGAGACAGGGAGCACAAGCAGGGGGAGTGCGGGAGGGAGAAGCAGGTCCCGCCCAGCAGGGAGCCCGACACTCCATCCCAGGACCCTGGGACCATGACCCCAGCCGGAGGCAGTCGTCTAAGGACTGAGCCACCAGGTGCCCCATCTGTTTTGTTTCTTGAATTGCTGGTGCGCGAGAGATCACACGGGGTTTGTGGTTCTCTCACCGACTTACGACATGAGACCCTCCGGCTCCGTGCACTGACGGGGACGCTCGTTCCCTTTCTCTCCGTGTCAAACGGATGCGTCCTTCCCAGGGTCCCCTAGTGAAGCTCAACCCCCGGTCCCTCCTCGGTCTTCCTTACGGCTTTATCTTGAAGATCTGTACAACTGGTCTTGGAGAAGTGACCGAAGGTTCCTTCTAGGACCAACAGGGAAGCGTGCCGGTGGCAATGTGCTTGGGCAAATACATAAGCTTCTGGCCCCAACCTGGAGAGCGCGGCGAGAAGGAGCCACAGTCCCCTGGAGAGGGCCGGGCCGAGCTCCGGCGCGAACGCTGCCACACCCCTGACCGGCCCGGGCGAGCTCTGCTGGCCGCCCCGTCTCACCGCCAGGGTGCGGAGGCTTGTCGGGGACGTGACTCCGCAGGTGCCCTGTCTCCGGGGGCCTGGAGTGCGGACCAGATTTCCTGAACGGTCACAGCAAACACTGGTTTTAAGAGCCCATGTCCTCGCAGGGAGGGTGTGCGAGGCCGTAGTCGAGAGCGCTGGTTTGAAGGAGAAGGAAGCCCTGGCCCCACGTGGACGCGTCTGACGTGGCGGACACTGTCTGCGGCCGCCTTGCCCCGTGCGGGGCCAGGGTGGGCTCGTCCTCACGCGCGCTTCCTCCCCAGATGTCCTGCCGGAAGATGTGCTGAACACCGTCGCGAACGTGTCCGGATGCCTGCCGTACATGCTGCCCCCCGAGTGCCCGGACACCTGCCTGGCCCGCAAGTACCGGCTCGTCACCGGCGCCTGTAACAACAGGTCAGCACCCTCCAGGCCTCGGGGGTGGGGCCGTGGCGGGGGTGGGGCCACCTGGGGGTGGGGCCTCGGCGGGCACCCAGGAGGCTGCAGACCGGTGGGGTCTTGTCCCACCACTGTGCACCCTGGACCCCCACCTGCCCCTCTGTCGCCAGGGGTGTCCCCGGCCTGACCCAGTCCACTAGTGTCCCCTGGACGCTGCCTCACCCCTTCTACAGAGTGTCCCCTAGAATCGGGTTCTGGGAAGGCCCAGGAGCCATGGGTCCGACTGAGATCAGAACCCTGAGAAGGCTAAGGGCCAAGGAATGTGGCTCCAATGGGCCCGGATGTCAGTTGGGCCACAGGTGGAGGATGGCCACAGGACCCGTGACACAGGTCTGCACCAGAGCACCCGCCCGGGTACCAGAGGGCAGTGCAGCTGTGGCTGTGCCCGCAGTGGGGACCAGGCAAGATGGCAGTCCTCCCTCCCTCCCTCCCTGCCTCCCTCTTTTCCTTCCTCCTGCCCTGAGCCAGGCCCCACGACACGTGTTGGGGAACACAATAGCCCTGTCCTCCCGCAGCTGGTGAGTGGGATCCCTGGTCCAGTGGGTCCAGCATAAACAGGACTGGTTCCCATTTTTGTTACGAAGAGTTTCGCAGTTTGAAGGTTAGGTTCTGTGATGACCTTAGTCCTGGACTAAACAGAAGCGCAGAGCGCATCTCAGAATGACCCAGAACGGTGCCGGCCGTGTGGTGGTCACAGGGCTCACGGGGCTGGTCACAGGGCTGGTCACAGGGCTCACGGGGGCTGCTGCCAATAGGCAGGGGTGTGCGGTCTCGTGTGTGGTTCAGGACAGAAGGTGATTCCTGAGCGAAGGAAACCAGCCGGGATGTGAGATTTCCCAGATGCCCAGACTTCCTTCCTGCACTTGCTGAAGCCCCTGCTTGTGCTGGGAGTGCGTCCCTTCTGCCCTCCAGCCGCCTCCCCAGGAGGGCCTGGGCCCCTCAGCTCAGGTCCCTTCGGCAAGGGCAGGACGTCCCCTGGCTCAGCCCTGGGGAGCCCCGTCCAGGGATCTTGTCCCCGCCTTCCCTCGAGGCCCCGGCTGCAGACGGTGGGAGTCTTCTGTGCACACGGACACCCCGCTCGGGGCTGCTCCTGCGCCGTGTCTGTGCGAAACATGCCACACGCGTGTGCTCTCGTGGCCTGGGGCTCGCACGCTCGCAGGTTCTGCGTGATGCCCCCCGGCACATTTAACCCCAGTGTGTTCAGATCGAGGGGCTAGAGATAGGACAGAGGTTTCTTCTGGACACGCATTTCCCCTGAGGAAGAGCACTTTCCTTCCGGAAAGTTCTGGTTGTTGTGTGACGTCTGCAGCACTGCCGGTCAGAGGGTCACCTTCTCCGTTTTGAAGGTTTGTCGTGGGCAGGACGCCGGGGTTGCCGCTCGTCTGAGCCGCGCCCGTGGTCACACTTCTTTGCAAGGTTTCCCAGGACTTGGGCTCCAACACGTTGGTCTTCGCCACCGTGTTATGCTTCCTGCGTTTTACTGAATGTCCAGCGATGCTTCTTTCTCACTTCTTGGGGCTTTGTCTGTTCCCGTCTCTCTTCTCGACTCTAACGTGGATGCACAGTGGCTGTTTTCCACTTTCTCTTCCTTCCTTAACCGTGTCGCTTCTTAGCCCGTTGCTGCTTCCTGGCACGAACCATGGGCTCTGGCCCCGCCTGTCGGCTGCAGGACGGCCAACGTTCTGTCTTTAGGCAAATGTGCTTGGGAATTTGACTGTATAACGTCTGAACTTCCAAATGGTGGATTGGAAGGAGACTCCTACGTTTCTGCCGGTTGCCCTGCGTGCGGACTGACGACTGGGCGTCGCGGCTGCGGCTGCCCTCACGGCCCTTTCCCCTTCTCTGAGACGATGTCGAGGGCTGGGACCCACCCGCGAAATCAGGTAACCCGAGTGGAGAAGGGTTTCTGCGCCCCACAGGCCTTCCTGCCGGGAGGATGGGATCGGCGCTACCCGCGTGGCACGTGCGTGAAGGCAGGCGGGGCCTGTTTCCGGGCCGACGCCACTCTCTGGAGCGCTGCCCTCGATGGTCCTCAGGTTCCCAAGTCTGCCCGGGTTTCGGGGCGTGAGCGTGTGGGCGTGCGCTCTGCTGTCATCCGCCATGGCACACCTGGATCTCGGCAGGGGCTGCTGGATGTGATGGTGACCATCGGACGACTGTCATCGGCATTCTGGGCCCTGATTCTGCCTCCGCGAGAGGGAAGGACACTCCCGTGACAGAGCCATTCCTGCCTGTTGGGAGGGTTTCTGAAGGTCTTTGCGCGCAGTGTGCAACGCTGCGACAGAAAGCGGCGCCGTGATCATCACCACGGACGACCAGACAGTATCTGACCTTTTGGGACCTGCCCGAGGCCTTAGCCACAGAGGTCGGTGAACACAGCTCCAGGCGCCTTCTCCCCCGGGCAAGGCTCCCAGCTCAGGCAGCGGTCAGCGACTCCCGTGTGGGACGTCGGCTCTCAAGATTGCAGCAGAGTTTTCCCGGCTCAGACAGCTGCTCGCCAGCCTGGCCCTGGCCGTCTCTGACCAGCACCCAGCGGACGGAGATGCAGACAACGTTTGCACCCACATAGTGACGGGTTCACCTGCTTCAGGAGAAGCCACCGACTCGAGAGCAGAGTCGGGCCGGAAACACGTACCCCACCTGCCCCATGCACGCGCCACACTTGTAGCGGCAAAACCATCCCCCAACAAGAAGGACCGAAGGTCGCTGAAATCCTTCTGCACTTCGTCGGCTCGTGTCGCCAGAGGTGTCCGGCATGTTCTCAGCAGAGGGAAAGGACCGCGGGGCTGCCAAACAGGCGTCCCGCGTGGACACAGGCAGGCTGGGTGTGGCCTTGCGGGCTGCAGGACGCGGCCCGTCTGCACCACGGCGTGATTCTGCGTGGAGACTCCTCGCCCTTGGAGAGTCTCTGACCTCAGAACCCATGAGTTCCCGGAGGAGGCGACGCACTCTGCCTGCGAAATCTGGTTGGTGCGTTTGATGTGCCCGCAGAGCCTGACCTCCCTGGGTTTAGTGTGTAACTTACTGTGCATAAAATTCCCTGCATGAATTTCTCAAAACACTTGCCCAAACCCAAACTAAAAGTAGGGTCAGTCTTCCAAAGCTGTGTGAAGAGGCAGCTCCTGTTCCATCGGGACACCCACCTCGCGACCCCGTCTGCTCTCACCGCGTCTTCTCATTTGTGTTTGGACGGAGCACGGGAAGCCGTCCGGCAGAGGTGACCCTGCAGATCTCACTGGAGGGGACGTCCTCCGCATGGTGGCTCCCCTAGGGAAGCCTGCATTTAACCTGCTCCGAACTGTCGCCTCCAGACCACAGATAGGGGCCGCGCAGAGCCGGGGCAGCACTAAGGTCGTTCACAATTCCGACACCTGAACAGAGACAAACGGGAGCCTCTGACGGGTGCACGTGGGAGGCCCCAGGACGCTCGTGCGTCTGAGGAAACCTAGATGCTGCTGGGGTGGGTCTCCTGCATGAAACACATGGACCATAACACGGGCACGAATGACGCCAGGACAGGGAAGTTTCCAGAGTTCTTGGAGCACATGGCGTCCAAGCCCATGAGGGAAGAGCACAGCATCGGTCCAACCGCATCCACCCGGGTCTGCGCCGCCTGCCGTCAAGGAGCTCCAGCCGCGACGGCACGCCAGGGGCTGAGTGTCCTCACACTTCCGGCCGGCGGATGGTACATCGGACACGGTAGGAGCCACACCAGGTCCCGGGGCCACGTGGGGACCATGTGGGTCTGCAAACCGTCCCCAGCCCCGCTGCCTGCAGGTGCATCCCCCAGCCCTGGGGCCATGTGGGGACCTCCCGTGGATGGGGTGTGGGAAGGATGCGCTACCATGGGGCTCCGAGCTCATTCTTGGTGATGCTGCCGCTCCTCGAGCCGACCCCACACACAGCCCCTGCGTGCCCACACCCGTCCGCAGCCAGGAGGACACCCACGGGAGCCACCCAGCCTCTGCCGTGGATGTCCATCCACACTCCCCTCAGGCTGGACGTTGGACCTGCCTCTCTCAGCATCCGGGCACTGGAGCCTCGGAGAGGAGAGCCCGTGCTTCCGAACATCACGGCAGAGACGGCTGTGTCCCTGTGACCTCTTGTCCAGAAAGGCTTCTGTCCGCTCACCCTGTCAGCTCCTGACCATGTCCTCCCCGCAGCTGAGAACCCAATGGCCAGGTGGTGCGGACCTAAATGTCGGTCCCACATTGGGCTGAGGATCTTCCGACATGACAGTGCGCCGGGTGCCTCGTGGGGAGGCCGCGCACAGGCCCCCCGACGGCACCAAACGCCAGCCCCGGCACCGGCCACTCTCCCTCCAGGACTCCTGCCAGTCAGGCCGACTGCACACCCTTTCCCGGTGTCCACAAGGACCGGCAAGCCCCTGAGATCTCGGGACAGCCTACAGGCTACTGAAATGCAAGTCAGTCAGCAGAAAAATCACGGCCTAAGCCGTTGAATGAACATTTCGTTATTTTTAATGCAGTAAATTTGCACTTCCCCCCAAGCCGCGGAATTCCCACGACTTAAACTGACTGTAACGAATCCGACCATCGAGGAGAGCACACGGTCTCCCCACGCTGACTTCCTGCCGCTAACGAGACGCGTCACGGTCCCGCGTCATTCCACAGATGGGGCCAGGCTGGTGTGCGGGAGCTCCAAGAAGGATTGATGACAGGATTGTCCCACACCCCGTGGCCCTGCAGATGCCCCCATGTCCCCACCCCGTCTCCCGCTGGCAAGTCCCCCGGGGCTCCTGGCCGGGGCAGTGGTGACATGAGTGACTGCGTTTCCCCGTGTCTGGAGCCTACGGCCCCGCTAGGAGCAGCGCCTCTGTTCCATCTGCCCGACGCCATGCGGCGTCTCGCCCTCCGATGTGCGGACGTGTCGTGAGTGTGGCCGCGGTCTTGGCCGTTCCCGGCTCCTTTCACGGCCAGGCAGAGCTTCTCAACCAGCCACACTGGCAGAGGACTGGTCCATGTCGGCGACGTCCTCCATCCTGATGACAATGTGTCAAAACAAAGCAACGGATCTTTAGACACTTATATTTTTGAACAATCCAAAAACTTGGCAAAGTCACGTGGCCCGTCACAAATCTCTCGGATTTTGCGATTTAAATGTTCTAAGTGTCAACACGAGGGGTGTGGGGGGCGTGCTGGAGAGTCTAGACCCGACACGAGGGGGGGGCGTGCTGGAGAGTCTAGACCCGACACGAGGGGGGGGCGTGCTGGAGAGTCTAGACCCGACACGAGGGGGGGGCGTGCTGGAGAGTCTAGACCCGACACGGGGGGGGGGGGGCGTGCTGGAGAGTCTAGACCCGACACGGGGGGGGGGCGTGCTGGAGAGTCTAGACCCGACACGGGGGGGGGGGCGTGCTGGAGAGTCTAGACCCGACACGGGGGGGGGGGGCGTGCTGGAGAGTCTAGACCCGACACGGGGGGGGGGGCGTGCTGGAGAGTCTAGACCCGACACGAGGGGTGTGGGGGACTTGTTGGAGAGTCTAGACCCGACACGAGGGGGGGGGCGTGCTGGAGAGTCTAGACCCGACACGAGGGGTGTGGGGGACTTGTTGGAGAGTCTAGACCCGACACGAGGGGGGGGCGTGCTGGAGAGTCTAGACCCGACACGAGGGGTGTGGGGGGCTTGTTGGAGAGTCTAGACCCGACACGAGGGGGGGGCGTGCTGGAGAGTCTAGACCGACACGAGGGGTGTGGGGGACTTGTTGGAGAGTCTAGACCCGACACGAGGGGGGGGGGCGTGCTGGAGAGTCTAGACCCGACACGAGGGGTGTGGGGGGCTTGTTGGAGAGTCTAGACCCGACACGAGGGGTGTGGGGGGCTTGTTGGAGAGTCTAGACCCGACATGAGTGGGGGGCGTGCTGGAGAGTCTAGACCCGACACAAGGGTGGGGCGTGCTGGAGAGTCTAGACCCGACACGGGGGGGGGGGGCGTGCTGGAGAGTCTAGACCCGACACGGGGGGGGGCGTGCTGGAGAGTCTAGACCGACACGAGGGGGGGGCGTGCTGGAGAGTCTAGACCCGACACGAGGGGGGGTCGTGCTGGAGAGTCTAGACCCGACATGAGTGGGGGGCGTGCTGGAGAGTCTAGACCCGACACGAGGGGGGGGGCGTGCTGGAGAGTCTAGACCCGACACGAGGGGGGGGCGTGCTGGAGAGTCTAGACCCGACACGGGGGGGGGGGGGCGTGCTGGAGAGTCTAGACCCGACACGGGGGGGGGCGTGCTGGAGAGTCTAGACCCGACACGGGGCGGGGGGCGTGCTGGAGAGTCTAGACCCGACACGAGGGGGGGGGGCGTGCTGGAGAGTCTAGACCCGACACGAGGGGGGGGCGTGCTGGAGAGTCTAGACCTGACACGACGGGGGGGGGGCTTGTTGGAGAGTCTAGACCCGACACGGGGGGGGGGGCGTGCTGGAGAGTCTAGACCCGACACGAGGGGGGGGCGTGCTGGAGAGTCTAGACCCGACACGAGGGGGGGGCGTGCTGGAGAGTCTAGACCCGACACGAGGGGTGTGGGGGGCTTGTTGGAGAGTCTAGACCCGACCTTTTCCAACTCGGACGCTTGTCCGCGGCAAGCCTCACGCCGGCCTCACGCACTCCCCGAAGACCCTGCAGCGACCGTGCAGACCCCACAGCCGGCGCCCACGGGGACGCGGCGCACAAATGCCAACGGAACACGGACACCGTCAGGATTTTATGCCCAAATTATCCGTTAAGAAAAAAATCCCCAACAGAAGATTCTCATTTCTTTTTGCTCTTTAAACGGCTATTCCCATTCTATTTTTTCCCAAATGGAGGCTCTTGCGGTTGAAAGTCTCACGTCTGTTTCCGCAGAGACCACCCCCAGTGGGGAGCGTCCAACACGGCGCTGGCGAGGTGGCTGCCGCCCGCCTACGAAGATGGCATCAGTGAGCCCCGGGGCTGGAACCCCAACCTCCTGTACGGTGGCTTCCCGCTACCCCCGGTAGGTGTCCCCTCACCCCGGAACCTGGTCCCCTCGACGCTGCCAGACTGCCCCCACCCGGGAGGACGCCCGCGGCTGCGCCCAGGCTCTGGGCAGCAGGCTCAGAGCCCCATGCTCTCCGTCCCCCCAGGCCTGCGCCCAGGGCTTTGTGCCCCACTCCACGCCTCGGGGGCTGAGGGGTGGAGAGATGAGCATCACCAGCAGTGACAGGGACAAGGCAGACTTAGATTAAGGCTCAGCTGACTCTCGGCTCTTCACAGTCATTTCAGTATTTGGGGGTTTGTTTTTGTTAAAGATTTATTCATTCTGGGGGGAAGAGTAGAGGGAGAGGATCCCACGCAGACTCCCCGCTGGTCCCAGAGCCCAGCATGGCCTTTGACAACACAACCCTGAGATCACGACCTGAGCCGAAACCGAGGCTCGGTTGCCTGATCACTGAGGCACCCAAGCGCCCCTTATTTTGGCGTTTTGATGTAAGTTCCTTTACCCGTAGGCAGAAGAGGAAGTCTAACCAAAGATACTTAAAAGTTAAGTAATTCAGTCATTTATGCAAAATGATGGCTGCTGCTTTACGCCCAGAGGCAAATTACTTGCTAAGAAATCTCATATACAAGCCACTGACCAATTTGGCTAAAAAGTGGACATTTTGCTCTCAATTTGCCTATTTGCTTTTGTGATAAATCAGTCTGCTTGGTCTTATACTACGTATGACAGTGGAGTTCTCCAGAAATACCATAGTGACAGTCTGTTCGGTGTGAGCACGCTCGGGGACCGGTACTCTGTCCCCTACCCCTACCTCATGCACACGCACAAGGACACTTTCTGGACAAATGCACAAGATACTCCTCACAGGTGTTACCTCCCCGCCTCCCACGCAGGACGAATGGGGATGTGGACCTTTCACTTACATCCCCCTGTTTGATTTCTAAATGACATCTGAGGCGATCAGCTTCCGTGGGCCGTTCTCGCGGACAGCTGCCAAGCAGGACGACCGGTGCCCCTCGAGCTGGGAGCAGTGTCGGAGCTGGTGGCTGGGCCCTGGGGGAGGGCATGGGCCCCCCGGCTGCACTTGTCCCTGTCCCTTTCTGTAGGACACTCTTGGCCTCCGTTTGTCCCTAACAGACATAGTAACACCTTCCCCATCCTGCCCAATGCCCCAAGGCTCTCTAGGATCAGCATGAAGGGACAAGTATTCTGTAAACCCGTGTATCCCAGAATCACGTGGCTACTTGCAACGACTGGTGTTCAGACATCATTAACGTGGGCTGCGGGGCTCCTGCACAAACTACTCCACGTCACCACCGTCCAGTTCCGAAGGAGAGGCGGGGTTCACTGGGCTGCCACCAGGCATGGGCAAGGCTGTGGGGGATCCCCTTCCCGGGCCCCCAGGTCCACATCCCCTCTGATGACAGGCAGGAGAGGCTCTCAGATTTTAGGAACAATGTGATTGCATTGGACCCACTTGGAACCTCAGAAGAGCCCCTGTGTCAAGGTCCCAACACTAATCACATCTACAAACCTGTGGAGGCCTGAGAACAGCCTCACGCCCCTGGCCCCGCCCTCTGGATCATGGCCCTTATCACACCGATGGCTAGCCCATCCATGAGCGGGTGCCCCGACCCGCGGTCTCCCCTGTGTCCTCCTTCTCTGCAGATACCCATCTCACATGACACGCTGGTCTCTCTTACAGGTCCGGGAGGTGACAAGACAAGTCATTCAGGTCCCCAACGAGGCTGTCACTGAGGACGAGCAGTATTCTGACCTCCTGGCGGCGTGGGGACAATACATCGACCACGACATTGCGTTCACCCCTCAGAGCACCAGCAAAGCTGCGTTTGGGGGAGGAGCTGACTGCCAGCTGACGTGTGAAAACCAAAACCCATGTTTTCCCATACAGGTAGAATTTTAAACCGTGTGACTATTTACTATGAAAGTAACAGATGTCATTCTAGAAATCAAACAGGGGAGTATAAGGGAAGGTCCACCTCCCCATTCATCCTGCGTGGGAGGCAGGGAGGTAACACCTATGAGGAGTATCTTGTGCATTTGTCCAGAAAGTGTCCTTGTGCGTGTGCATGAGGTGCATGATGCTGACACAAATAGCGAAGCAAAGAATGCCTCCGGACGTGAGCCACGGTGCCCCTGTGTCTGCCTGTCGGGCTGCAGAGCTAGAGGGCAGTGGACGTGGTGGGTCCTGCAGAACGGGTCTCCCTAAATACGGTTCACATTTCCCCTCTCACCACGCTGACCCCAGCAGGAGCCCGTGGCACGCTAGGACTGAGGGCAGGGACAGGAGTGGACAGGTCAGAGATGCCCCTCAGGCTGATGACCGTGGCCAGCCTGGAGCTTCCCGGGTGCCTGCAGAGGCCGTGACGGCGTCTCCCCTTTCCCGCAGCTGCCCAGCAACGCCTCGGGGAGCGCTGGCGGCTCCTGTTTGCCGTTCTACCGATCCTCCGCTGCCTGTGGCACGGGGATGCAAGGTGCCTTCTTCGGGAACCTGAGCTCGGCCAACCCACGACAGCAGATGAACGGGCTGACGTCTTTCCTGGACGCGTCCACGGTGTACGGCAGCTCCCCGGCCTTGGAGAAACAGCTGCGCAACTGGACGAGCCCCGAGGGGCTGCTCCGGGTCAACACGCGCCACCGGGATGCCGGCCGCGCCTACCTGCCCTTCGCACGGCCCACTGCCTGCGCGCCTGAGCCCGGCCCCCACGGGACGGTCACCGCGCCCTGCTTCCTGGCGGGGGACAGCCGAGCCAGCGAGGTGCCCGCTCTGACGACCCTGCACACGCTGTGGCTGCGTGAGCACAACAGGCTGGCCTCGGCGCTCAAGGCTCTGAACGCGCACTGGAGTGCCCACACGGCCTACCAGGAGGCGCGCAAGGTGGTGGGCGCCCTGCACCAGGTGCGAGGGCCTGGGGGTGCCGGGGGCGTGGGGGCGGGGTCAGAGCAGAGCACTGGATCCCAGCACGCAGACAGGGCGGGGGGGCTTCCGGGACACACGCCACAGTCTGGACGCGCCCCTGCGGGTCACGACCTCACGTCCCAGGAGAGCACGCACAGAGCCGGTGAAGCAGGAACGGGGGGACCACACGGACGTGCAAATGGGGTTCGGTAGAGCTGGGGGACAGGAAACCTGTCCCTGTCTCAGACAGCCTGTCAGACCCGCTCCGAACTCCAACAAGGTGGCTCCCAGGGTTCCCGGTTGGGGGCTCTTACCCTCCCCCGCTGTGGGGTCCTCCCGGCTGTGTCCCCTTGACGGCAGTGTGCTCGGCTGGGTCGTGCCCATGCCCCTCCCCCGAACGAGGGCTCCGTGGCACATGCTGTCCCACCTCGCACTGCACTCCGGCAGCTGGACCGGACGCCACAGTGGACGCTCGGGAGTGTGTGCGGAGGGTGTGTGTGCAGCCCAGTCCCCGCGCACCGCAGGAGCCCCGCCCCCGTCTGCCCAGGACCGGCCACGTTCCTCAGCTTCACTGTTCACTCTCAGATTCCCTGGAGTGTTTCTTCAGTCAATAGCTCCTATTCGGTGTTTTTTGCGAATATCTCGGAAACTTCAAAATGGCAAGAGGCTGTGTTTAGCGTTGACAAACCCTTGCCGGGAGGTGGGCTGCGTCGGAGGGGTTCTCGCAAGGCCGTCCTCTTTCGTGCTTCTGTGCTCTGGATCTCTCCCGTCCTGGAAAGCCTCATGTCGCTGAAAGAAACATCGGCAAGTCAGAAGACGGAGAGCACACCCGGTCCCACGGCCGCTGCCTCAGCTCTGAGCCACCAGGCCCAGGGACACGTGGCCTGGCCTTAGCTCCCGTCCCCCCTCCCCGCACCCGAAGCAGAGGCAAGCTTTCTGCCTCCTGACCCACAAAGTCCCATGACAGCCCCAATCTGTCCGACAGAGCCCCATGGTGCTCCCCACCAAAGCATTTGCCCCAACTTAGGCAGCTCATTCCCCCAGGTCCCCCCTGCCGAGGACAGACAGCCCTATATGGGCATGTCCCCAGGGTCTCTGTCTCCACCGGTGCCCCTGTGGGTCAGGACAATGGGCCCTATGCCCCCTGGGACCCCACGTCAAGCTTCAGAGAAGGGGAGAGGGAAGCAGAGGTCATTGGAATCTCTTCCACTGGAATTTAAAGCTGTCTCGTGTTCCTGGCGGGGAAGAAGAAGACCATTTCCCTTGTGGGGACAAGAAGCAGAAGCGGAGCCCTGCCCACGCTGGGCAGCAAGGGCCACACTGAACTCCCATGCAGGGAAGGCTGTGGACACGTCTGGGGTCCGGGCTGAGGGCCGGGTTCTGCGTGACTAAGTCGTCCCTACTCCATACCCATCAGTGGCTCAGGTGCTTCTCACTCATCCCTGAACCAGCTCAGGGATGACCCGTCAGACCAGCCTCCAGACCCCCGAGCTGAAAGCGGGCTCCGTGGCAGCCCGGGGCTCTGTGCTTCCACCGTTCTGCCGGCTCGGAGGCTCCACGGCCGCTCCCCGCTGCACCCGCAAAGCGCAAATCAGAAAACACGTCCCGCTTGGAAGGGACCTGTTCTGAGGGTGCAGGTGGGAGCTTTCTTCCAGCGACCGGAGAAGGAGCAGCTTACCTGCTGTGCAGAGAAGCTACAGGCAAAGACCTTGATGTTCTCGACAGGCCTGTCCTGTCGGCTTTTACCTCATCGGACCCACTTATCGACCCAAATCCTTTAATCCTGGAAGAATCTGATACTGATTTTTACAGGAAGGAATGACTGGTAAACCTCCCAGCAGAGCCCTTGTCCCTGACCCTGCGGGGGGCACCGAACAGAAACCACAGGACGAGGGTGGGTGGCCTTGTTGCCACTGACGGGGCTCCTCGGAGGCATGGGCCCTGGAATCAGAGACCCAGGCCGCCCACATCTGTGCCCCGGGGTGCCTCAGACTCGAGTAGCCTCCCGGGCGGCCACAGCCCCACCCCCGTCCCTCAAAGGGCCAGCATCTGGCTCGCAGAACTCCCAAGGACCAGAACAAACGGACCAGCACCTTTCTGAGAAGTCACTCGGAGGCCCTAGCGCGGGGCGGGGCGACGACAGAGAGCTGATCCCGTCAGCAGACCGCGGGGTCCTGCCGTCATGAAAGATGCTCGCTACGGCCCGTGGGTCACACCCGTTCTGTCCCTTTAGAGATCACGCTGTATCTTCCAGGCTGAGACCAAACCGGGACAAGGCCTTGTTCACAAAACCCAGGCCTGGTCTGGGCTCCTGTGAGACCCCCCGCCAGCCCCTTTTCTTCCTGTCTGTTGTGGCGAACTCACGAGCTGGCAGACGCGCGTCAGGGAAGAAGGAGCCGCGTAGGATCCCAACGTGACTTTCTTCCAGAGCCAGGGGGAGGGCGGGTCCCTTCAACGGGGGGCGTTTCCGCACAGCTTCTGGGGAGGGTCCTCAGCACGCACGGACCCACCGGGTAACAAATCCATCTGCCATACGGAGACCACACAACAGACCCAACAGAGAAAACTGTATGTTTTCTACTCTCACAAAAACTCCGTGAAAAAGGCTTTTCCAGAAAAGGAAGCCAGATCAGAGCGGCCACCCAGCTCCCCACGCACCAGAGTCGCACAGCCACCAAGTCGGAGGGCAGGGGGGCTTGGAACTCCCGGGTCGGGACCTGGGCCTCCACGGCTCAGGCTCCTTTTAGTGCCCGGATCCCCGACTCCTGAGCTCAGGCGTTGCTGGTGCCCACGGTGAAGGGGGCGAGGAGGTTGGGGGAGGGGTGCAGCGTGGCAGCCAGTCCTGTGTGGTGCACCCCAAGCTTTACGTGCCCTGCCCTGCCCTGGGGTGTTCGGGGGTGTCGCTGACATGCCCTCCAAGCCCCGTAAGTCTCAGAGCTGTGAGGGTGCTCCTGGGATCCATTCACCTGCTCACCTGTTCCCTGACCCGGACGGCGTATCCTTCCGGGGACAACTCTGGCCCCATTGGATGTGCAGGAGAAAGTCCTTCCCTGTCGCTGGACATGGCCCAAGTCCGGAACGTGGGCCCTGCTGCCAGTCTCCCCTGCTCAGAAGCTCTCCTCTTTTCCTCTCTCCCTAGATCATCAGCATGCGGGATTATGTCCCCAAAGTCCTGGGCCCTGAGGCCTTCCAGAAGTACGTGGGCCCTTATGAGGGCTACGACCCTGCCGTGGACCCCACCGTGTCCAATGTGTTTTCCACGGCTGCCTTCCGCTTTGGCCATGCCACTGTGCACCCCCTGGTGAGGCGGCTGGACGCCCACTTCCAGGAGCCCCCGGGCCTCCCCCCGCTGCGGCTGCAGGACGCCTTCTTCAGTCCCTGGAGGCTCCTCAAGGAAGGTGCGTCTCCCTTCGCGCCAGGGCTCGGCCTCCCTCCCATGGCTGCCCTGGACCACGCCCCCCGACCTTGTTTATCATGGCCCTGGGCCACCCCTGTTTTTGCTCTGGGGGTCCCCAGAGGCCAGACAGTCATGATAAAGGACCCATGTGATCAGGGTGAGAGGGAACCGAGAGGTGGGCTTCTCCATAAAGGGTCCTGTGGAGCAGGCTGGTCCTTAGAGGTGAGGGGAGCAGGTGCCCCAACCGACCCCCTCTGTTCAGCCCCCCGCCCGTTAGACTCCAGCTTCCGCCTCCTGCAGGCGTCCACAGCGGGAAACAACACGGAAGCTTCAGGACTGCCACGCTCCTTCTCTGGGTTCCCTTCGGACCTGAGGCCTGCCCCCGTGCCTGCTGTTCAGTCCCCGGGAACCCAGACAGGTGCTCACCCACCGCCACGGCAGAACCCCAGCAGCACTCAGAAATCCTCAGACTCACGTAAAGTGAAGTCGTGACCCTACGTTCGTGATCTTGAAGGGTTTTCCATTAAGAACAAGCAGAGTTCCACCAGGACTCATGGGATGACCGCCTCTCGTCCCTGATGTTTTCCAGGGGGTTTGGACCCCCTGGTGAGGGGCCTCCTGGCGAGACCAGCCAAGCGGCAGGTGCCGGAGCAGCTGATGAACGAGGAGCTGACGGAGAGGCTGTTCGTGCTGGGCAGCTCGGGCGGGCTGGACCTGGCGTCCATCAACCTGCAGCGGGGCCGGGACCACGGCCTGCCAGGTGCGCCCGCCCCACTCCTCCCTGCTCCCTTCCCGCCTGGGCTGCGGGGCGGCCCCTCAGAGCCTCTTCTATCAGAAGCGGTGTCTCCGATCCCCGGCCACCTTCCAGATCTCTGGTCCGTCCACGGGGAGCCCGATCAGTGTTGCTTGGAGGACAGGGACCATGGGGTGGGGCGGGAGCAGTTCCCGAACAGGAGAGGAAGTGGTCTGGCCTGGCGCGTATTGGGAAGTTAGACAGCCCGATGTCCCGCCCATCTGACCCTCTCACCGCCCACAGGCCGGCACACTCCTCCGGCTGCCTCCAGGCAGTCTCTCACCAGTGGTCCCATCCCTTGGCCACTCTGGGAGCGGGAACCTTCTTCTCAGGCCGGTCCCCGCTCCTCCTCCCACTTGCTGTGCCCAGTCCAACCCGATCCCCTCCATCTGTCCCAACGCTCCCCACCACTCCCGGAGGCCGGCCCTCACGCCCTGCCCCCGTGGCCTTTCCTCTTGGGGCCCCCATGGTTCAGCTGTCTGGTCTGCTCTGCTAGCCATGCAAGGCCCCTGCCGGCTGGTCCACGAGTACAGACCTGCCTGTCGCCTGGGGCGCTGCTCCAGGTCAGGGCGCACCCGCACACGCCCCTCTCATGGACCCACCCTGGGAGCCAGGTGATCGGTCAGGACATGTGCTGCTCTGGCCTCCCCCTCAAAGCCCCAGGAGGTCAAATCCTGACCACTGCACAATACGGTGTCTCCCTACTGTGTCTGTGAGCAAGCTCTCCAGTAAGACCCGACCGTGGTGCTAGAACATTCCGGCACATTCCGTTCTGCTGGGCACGAGGTAGGGGTGGTTTCTGCAGGCTACAATGCGTGGAGGGAGTTCTGCGGCCTGCCCAGACTGCAGACGCGGGCCGACCTGCGCACCGCCCTCGCCAACGCCAGCATCGCGGGCCGGATAATGGACCTGTACGGGCACCCCGACAACATCGACGTCTGGCTGGGCGGCCTGGCTGAGACCTTCCTGCCCCAGGCGCGCACAGGTCCGCTGTTCGCGTGCCTCATTGGGAGACAGATGAAGGCCCTGAGGGACGGAGACCGGTAGGTGCCTCAGCTGGGCACGTCCGTGGCCCCCAGCCCATGCAGGCCCCAGCACAGCTGTCGTGGGCCCTCACACAGCCCGGCTGTCTCTGTGGGGCCGTGAGCCTGGGTCTCGTGCCTGAGCAGCCGTCACGTAGTGACGCCCGGAAAGCCCCTCCACATGTCCTTTCATGGGTCTGCCAAGTCGGGCAGGGGCGCTGACCGAGGAAGGAGGCCCAGGCCCAGAGACGGCGTCCGAGCGCGGGGCGGGTTTGCTGCCCTTCTGTCGGCGTGGCCCTGCCGCTGTCCCGCGAAGTCCCCCAAGGAAGTCAGGGAGCCAGGCCCTCATTCCCGGACCAGTGGGTCCGGAGGGAGGGGTCTGGGAGCACTCGGTCACGGACAACAGCACAGGACACGCTGTCCGACCCGACGGGAGGTGCCCTCAGCCGCGGGCTCTCCTCTCCTGTGCAGGTTCTGGTGGGAGAGCAGCGGGGTGTTCACCGAGGCCCAGCGGCGCCAGCTGGCGAGACATTCCCTGTCCCGGGTCATCTGTGACAACACGGGCCTCCCCAGCGTGCCTGCTGATGCCTTCCTAACCGGGAGATTCCCGCGGGACTTTGAGGCGTGCGAGAACATTCCGGGTCTGAACCTGGACGTGTGGAGGGAGCCCCCGCCTCAAGGTGACGTGAAGCACTTTTTAGATTAGGTTGTAGCATGTGGGTCTTACGCCACAAGGCAGGCCCAAAGGTGGAGGCGAGCTGCCCCACGTCTGCGCCGCAGCCGGGACCCCCGAGTGGGGGCGGGCAGGTGTGTGGACGAGCACGTGGGTGTCGGGGCACAGGGCTTCCGCCGGGCCTCCGTGACGCTATCTGCGGAGACACACCCAGTGCTGAGAAGCCGTTGCCCGCTAGACTGCGGGAAGACGGCCCTGGCTGGAAGTGGGGGAAGGCGAGAAAGTGGGCCAGGTGAAGGAAGGGAGGGAGATGGGGAGGTGAGGAGAGGAGGTGGTGGGTTAAAAGGGGGGTGAGAGGGTGGGGGTGACGAGCAGGTGAGGGAAGTGAGGGGTGAAGGGGTGAGGGGTGAGGAGATGAGTGGGTGAGGGGTGAGGGGGTGCAGGCCCTGAGGGTTGTGAGCAGGAGGAAGGCGCGTGGTGCCGAGCACTGTGTTGGGCGAGGATGGTGCCCAGAGGGGTTGGCTCAGGGCAGGGACTGATGCGGAGGGGGAGGCTCCCCCCATGGCCGCTGCCGCCCATCATGTGCAGCCTGGATGGATCCATGGGACGTGGGGTCCCTGAGGCTGGAGGCCGCGGAGACGGGGAGGGGACCAGGAGCGAACGCCGGTGGGTCTGTCGCCGTCTGGTGCAGGTGACGCATGTGGCCTCCCCGACGGCGTGGACAATGGGGACGTCACGCTCTGCGGAGAGACTGGACGGCGCGTGCTCGTGTTCTCCTGCCGGCACGGGTTCCAGCTGCAGGGCCGGGAGCAGGTGGCCTGTGCTCCCCGCAGCCTGCTCCGGCCGCCCGTGTGCCGAGGTCAGTGGCTTCTCAGACGCCAGCTTTACTTACTTTCCCCCAGATCTGCAGTTTGCAAACAGGAAGTAGAACGAGTGTCGTCAGGAGAAGGGGCCAGCGGGTGTCATCCTCTTCCCCAGAGCTGTGCTGGCTCCGAACACGGCGTCCCCCCAGGCCGCCGCGCCCCACAGGCCTTGTGCCAGATAACGAAGCACCGAGACAGTCGCGTCCCAGTGCCGCCATCGGGGTGACGCCGGCACGAAGGGGACGCATTAGTGACCCATGGGAAGAGCTTCCAGAGCCGCCTCCTCTGATGAAGCCCAAGAGAAGGGCTTCCACTTGGACGGGCCGGAACAGGCTTGTCCCGGCCACGTCCTCATCCCCACATGCGTCTGAGAGTGGCCATGCGGCCAGCGCGAGGGCGAGTGGGAGCCTCCAGGGTCCGCCCCGGGGGCCCTGTGCCCCATTCCGCTGGTTAGAACGGTGTCGGGGGCTGGGGGCGCTCAGGTGACGGGCCCGGGACCCCAAGTCACTCCTCCGGAGAAGCGGGCAGAGGGACACCCCCTAGGGGCCAGACCCTGAGGTTGGGTTCCTGGTGAGAGTGGCCGGGACTCCCGCAGGAAGGACCCAGGACTAGAATGCATGACCCCGAGAGGGGGCAGGAGGTGGAGGCCAGGGAAGCGTGCGGGGGGCTGGAAGCGTGCCTGACTCGCAGGCCCACGGGCCACAACCACAGCCACGGCTGTCTGTCGGCAGAGCCTGGTGTCCGGCACGGAGCCGCGTGCAGCTGGGCACAAGGGGGAGAGACGAGCTCATGCCGAGGCTTCCTCGGAGGACGATGATGACTGTCTGGGGACAGGCGTTGGTAACAGCTGCATGAACGTCGCAACACGCCCAGTTACACACGGTTCCGACAGGCAGTTTCTCCTCCAGAACAAGAACCACGTCTCAGTTTCGGGTGTCGGGACTGTCCTGTCCTGGGAGGGCGGCCGCGCTCCCTGCTTCTGGCTCAGTCCTGCAGGAAGGTGGACAGAGACTGTGAGCCCTGGGCCCGCGAGGGCGAGTCCCGTGTACCTGTCAGGCTCGAGGCAGCATCTCCGGCTGCAAAACCGGATCCAGGGAGTCCCCGATGGTAGCCGATGGCCCAGAAACAGCGGGGTCAGAGCCTGCCAGTCCGGGGACGTGGTGTAAAACACACAACCACACAGGGAAACCTTTGCACCCAGATTTGCACCAGCAGGCCGTGAGCGGCTGGGCTGGCGAGCACCCCGCGCCTCGTCAGCCGTGAGGACAGGGAGACCTGCCAGAGAGCTCTCAGCAGATTCGCCTTCCGGAAAGTTCACGCAGAACCCTGCATGCTGTGTGCCTCACAACCTTTTTGCCTAAACCCATTCGACATGTTGATTAAGGCTGTTCTCAGTATTTGTGACCCCAGAGCTCGATTCCTCACGTCCCTTCTCAGCCAACCCATCACGCCGTTCCTCTTCCTTACCCCGCAAACCAACAACCACTCCCCCACCAAGTGGGCCACAAATGACCAGGTGCCTGGCACATGCCTGGCTCGTACTGACCGCTAGCTGTGAGCCTTCTGAGCCTCACGGCTGCTCCTGGGGGTGACGGGGTGACGCTGGCGGATGGCTGGGGCGCAGCCTGCCACGTGGGCACGGTTCCTGGCTTATAGGGGTTCTGGCAACAGAGAAGCAGCTCTGGGTTTCCCAGCACGCCCAAGTCAGGACCTGCACGGCTACCAAGACCTGGTTGGGCGGGTCGGGCCTGGGAAGGCCTGGGAAGGCTGACCCACTCTTGCTGGACCTCGTTCCCCGCTGGCCTGTGACCCGGTCCATGACCCTGCGCGCCTGGCCTGGACCACCTCAGCGGCTTCCCAGTCTGCCTCCCAAGCCCACGGCCTCTGTGACTCCGCGTCATTCCTCAGACACAGGATGGCCCAAGAGGGTGTGATGGTCGTGTCATCCAACACATGCTCAGGATCCGAAAAATATGTCGTCTGTTGACACTAAGACCTCCTGTGTTTCCTGGAATTGGCCAGAAAAGAAACGTTTTATCTGAAGGAAAACGGACTCAGTGAGTCACCAGGAAACGCCTCAGGAATCCAGCGAAGGGTCCCAGGCTTCAGGCAGAAGGAGACGTGAGGGCAGCACCCCTTCCTCACTGGCGGCCCACCCATGGGCACCGGCTCGCCGGGCCTGGGAGCCTCAGCTCCAACTCCACACTGGGCAGCCTGTGCTCTCCTGTGGGCCAGGGCCAAGGGTCGTGGGGTCATGGCCTGAGGCCTCACACGCCCTCTGAGGGTGAGCTGTCCAGTTGGAAGAGTCCGCGTGGACGCACAGACCCAGCCCTGCCCTGGCCACCCCCTCCCACCCAGCCCTGTCCCACACCAGGCCACATCCCACTCGAGGGGGAGGATGCCTCCTGGAGAGGCTCTGATCCCACGTGGAACGAGGCCCAGCTGCCCAGTGTGCCCAGCTCACTGTGAGCTGCCGGTGGCCCCACAACACAACCCACCCACGCCCCATCACCTCCACTCGCACAGGAGCACTTGGCACAGAGCTTGAACGGACGTGAGCCGCAGCCCGGGTGGGACGGGACCGGCTTCAGTGCGGGCGGGTGTCCCCACAGGATCCGGCCACACCATGCAGCATGGTCACAGCGTGGCTGTCGGCCGAGCTGACCTCAGAGAGCACTCACTGACGGCAAGAAAGCGGGTGCTCAGGGACGGACGTGGCCCAAGAGGGACATGGCTGCCAGGGTACTGGGGGTTCTCGATTCTCTTGCTCATGGAGCAGGGAGTGGACAGGAGCCTCCAGGGTGAGGGCCGCAGCGGGGGACAGGGAGGACAGGGACACGGCCTGACCTCCATGTGGTCTGTGCAGATGTCAATGAGTGTGAAGACGTGACAGCCCCTCCCTGCCACCCATCGGCCCGGTGCAGGAACACCAAGGGCGGCTTCAGCTGTGAGTGCACAGACCCCTACGTGCTGGCGGAGGACGGGACGACGTGCGTAGGTAAGAGTTCCCTCCTCGTGCGTCCTCCGCGGGAGGGGAGGGCAGGTCAGCCGTACACCTTACGGGTGGCAGCAGGGTCGTCCTCCCAGCGGCATTATGCCCGTGACCACGTGTGTCCCGCCACCGTCCTGCGCGGCTGGGTGTGGGCTGAGCTTCCCGGCAGGTCTCCTGACTCCTCGCACCCATGAGAGCTCATCTGAGAAATGGCTTCCCTGGGTAGTCGCGGGCAGAAGCAAGCCCCTCGGGACCAGGCTGGCCGCAGCCCTTGGCAGGGGGGCTCGCTAACCCCTCCCTCTCCCCAGATTCTGGGAGGCTCCCGAAGGCATCCTGGGTCTCCATCGCCTTGGGCGCCCTGCTGGTTGGCGGCCTGGCAGGTCTCACCTGGACGGTGGTTTGCAGGTGGTAAGTCCTCCCCCCAAAGCCCAGAGGCCGTCTCCTCCCCTGTGGCGAGGCTGGTGTGTTCCAGAAGCCAGTGCAGACGCTTGGTGCCCCGAACCCCTGCAGCCCCAGAGCGACTTTGTACAAAGCTCCGACTTCTGGCTCTGATGCCTTCAGCAGTGAAGGTGGAAGAGCCCGCACACCTCGGGGCGTCCGCGGCCGGTGGCTGGAGACTCGGGGCGGGGGCTTGGCAGTGGCAGCGGGTTGCCGGGGATACTCCCGTTAGGGGCCGAAATTGCCCCCAGATGTCTGGGGGAGTAGAGGTCCCCCCTGGTAAAACAGGCTCGTCAGCGGCCCCGCCCCCGGCGCAGACTCCTGCAAATAGGGAACTTGATTGACGTAAAGCTGGACCTTTACGGCAAAACCGGCCACATGGTGGGGCCTTGGAGTGGATCTGGGCGTCTCTTCGGGACGTGGGTCTGCACCTGTCCTCCCGCCTCCTGACCAGCAGCTCCGAGGACTCGAGCTCGGAGTCTTGCTCAGCCTTCCCAGCGCCATAAACTGCGACGCCACTGCTGGCCCCGTCTGCCCAGGGCCGGCCCACAGCCCACCACCCTGCGTCTACCGCAACACGCCACGGAGCTCAGTGGTGCCCTCGCCATGGCCCCGTTCCCCCGCCCCTCTGTAGCAGCAAGGTTGCTGCATGCAAACCCAGAGCCCTGGTGGTCAGCTGTCACCGCTGAGGTGTCTCCAACCACGGCCGGCCACAGCCTGGCCCCTCTCTGAGCCCCTGGGAGCAGCGGCTCTGGGACGGGACGGCTGTGCTCCTCCTGCCCAGGCGTCCCGTCGCAGGAGTAAGTCCAACACCCACTTCCTGTAAACTCCAAGACCACCCTGCCCCCACTTCTTCACCCGACACGTGGGTTTTCCTCTGCCTGGTAAATGGTATTTAAGTGACACACTTTTAACAGACTTGTGATTTCTGGCAGAACCAATGAACACCACAGTTCAGACCGGAATTCCTTCAATGTACCAGCTAAGGGGAACACGCGATGGCCGTGTGTCTCACGGGCTTGGTGAATCCAACCGTGATGTTGTTAAACTTTCCCTTCGATCACATGAGGTCTTTGTTACGGGCTGAAACATGTCCCCCAAATTCACATGTTGGAGACCCGACCTCTGGGACCCTGGCATGTGGCTGTATTTGGAAGCAGTGTCATTGGGGACATAACGAGTTGAGAGAAGGTTGTGTCAGAGTAGGTGTCCCCGGTCCAACAGGACTGCTGTCCTTGCAGGAAGGGGGAATAGGGACAGGCGGGGACACACACAGAGCGAAGGCTGGGTGAAGATCAGGGCAGAGATCAGGGGAACACGTCTACCGGCCAAGGGTCCCCAGCAAATCCCACAAAACCTCAGAAGGAGTAGCCCTGCCAACATTATGACCCCACACATCCACACTGCAGGAAGGGTCGAGAACAGGTTTCCATGGCCAAGCCCGTGGGGCCATGGCACGGTGTTACTGATGCCCCAGGAATCGCACACAGCAGTGCTGGGGCGTCTGCTGGTGGAAGGTGTCACCTGCCTGCGCTGGGAAGAGCTACAGCAGCATCGAGACCCGGGCTCTGTCGGGTCTGGGGCCTGGCCTTGTCCACTGTGCCCCTGGCCTCCTCCCAGGTTGCCTTGGCACCGAGTGTGATTACACCGTCAGGACCGTCACAGTCAGGACCGTCAGGACCGTCACCGTCTGGACCGTCAGGACCGTCACTGTCAGGATTGTCAGGACCGTCACCATCCGGACCTTGACTGTCTGGACCGTCCCCATCAGAGCCGAGACCGTCAGGCTGTCATTCCGACAAACCACTGACAGGTCAGCAGCAACGTCCTCTTCAGGGCAGCCCTGCCGACTGCTGGCCATCACATCAACTGCTGAGCAGCGTCTCTAGTTTTCGGCAGGGCTGGCGGCAGGAAGGAGCCTGTTTTACGGATCGCCTGGTCTTAGAAGCTCCAACACGGGCAGTAACTGAAAGCCGTAGGCGGCCACCCACTGGTCGGTGAAAATGAGCCATGGGCACACACCGGCGGAGGGGCTGGGAGCTGCGATCCCCTGGACTGAACATCCACGCTGTGAAAATCCAACATCACCATGACTTAAGTTTACGTATCGTCTCCGTCAGACCTCGGCCGCCGTCGTACCGTGATGCAGATGCCTCAGGCCCCACACAAGGAAAAGGGGTTCTTGTTAAGACGGACAGCCGTCCGTCAAATGGGCACTTGGGAAGACAGTGTCCACTGCTCTGGAGTCTGGACTCTGGAGCCTTATACCCGCCCCAAAGCTCGGCTGGGTCGCTGGTCACCCGTGGCGGCAGAGAGCAGAGCCGTTGGGCCACAGAGGCACTCAGAGCAGCACAGACAGACACTGACTTGCTGGCCCACGGCCTCTGTGGCGACAGACAGATAGCACCTAAGCCCTCGGGGAGGCGAACCTACAGCCACGCCCAGAAGTGCCCCCACACGCCCCGCCTGAGATCCGCTCCCCTCCCCACAACAGGCCTTTGGTCGTGAATTTGGTCGAGAGCCTGAAGCCTCCTGGTTGTGGTCCTCCCAGGGAGAGGGAAGCTTAGAAAGGGAAGGAATTTGTCCTCAGGGATTGGAAGGGCACAGGGTGCGGAGGGAGGGGCCCTGGCCCCGGTGTGTGGGTGGGGCTCCCCCGGCCCCTCGGCCCGCTATCCTGGCTCCGTGGAGGACGCGCCCGCTCCCGCTCCCACGGGGTGCCGACCCCACAGAGAGCTGGGCAGGGACGGAGGCGGGGGCGAGGTCGAGCCACACCCCTGAGTCACCTCTGCTCTGGTGTCCCCGTCCTTCCCTCCGCAGCTCTGGCTCAGCTGCTCCTGCTCCCATGGCTGCCAAGTTATATGGTTTAGCCAAAGTCTTCTTTTCCATGCAGACACAAGTCGCTGGCTCGTCCCCTCTGCTTGTGGCTTTCAGTGCGCCCAGGGGTCCCAGTGCGTCCTGTCCACGCCCATTCCTCCCGTCACGTTTCCTGACTTCCCTGTGACGCCTCCGGTGCCGCGGGTTGCCCTGGGGGTGCTGTTCTCACCCTGGGGGCCCCCAGCTTTGGGAGGGTCTGACGAGGGAGAGCCGCAGCCAGGACCAGCTCCAGCCGGAGAGGAGCACAGCGCGCCTCCCAGACGGTCCCAGCTCAGGAAATCTGCATCCAGACGCCACGTGCGTGCAGTCGCCTGGAGAACAGAACGCAGGAAGCGGGCTCGGGGGCCTGACCCCAGTTCAGCTTCTCCGCCTGGGGACAGTGATTTTCCGAACCCACCTGCACAAATCAGAAGTGGGGTCAGACGAGTTTGGCGGGACTGGGGGTGGGGGTGTCTCTGGGCAGGTCGTTCTCTGGCTGCGGCCGGGCTCCTGGCGCGGGACGGGCTGCGCAGCCTCCTGACGCCCCTCGGCCGACGGAGAACGGTGCAGGCCGAGCCGCACTTGGTGCTGTCCTCCAGCTAACAGTGGCCATGGGCTCTTCCCTGGATGGATCAGGAGGTGCCCAGGGTCCCAGCACCCCTTCCAGTCACAGTGACAGCATGACAATGTGTGTGATGGGCCCTGGGCGTTCGCCCGAGTCATGACCTCTGTCAGCAGGTATGTGCTTGTCCACAGGGCACACGCCGGCCGGAAAGCCTCGCTGTGCATCGCAGACTCGGGCGGAAGAGGAGCCTGCCAGCGGGGTCTCGGCACGTGCCAGGACACGAACGCGTCACAATCTGCTGCCACCACTCGGGGCGCAGGGCAGGTGGGTGCACGCCTGGGTGGGCACAGGGTCCCCACTCGTCCACGTTCCCATTCAGACCAGGAGGCCATCACGGAGACCCTGGTCCCCGACCCCGCGTGGCTGCCCACGCTGGTCCGGTCCCCCTGTGCATGCGCTCGCTGTGCGATTTCGGCGCGTCAAGCTGCGTTCTTCCAGGAGGATGACTTGTGACAAGTGTAACCTACTTCTTTTAGAAAGTGCAGACACACTAGAACGAGTAAGCCGGGGCTGGAGCCGGGTCGACGCTTCCCGTTTGTGCACACTGGGTCAGAACTGACCCCATGGCAGGCGCTTGCCTCCGTGTCACCCCAAGTCTCGGCCGAACATGACAGCCAGAAACTGAAAGGAAATGTTGACTTCTAGAAAGCACTTTTTATAAAAAAAAAAAAAAACGGAGTCATTTCAAGTAGTGTGGAGACAACTGGTCTAGACTAGCGTGTGGCTATTTTTACTTTGTGTGCGTGAGCGCAGGACGGGCGACACTGAAGTCGGGCGTGGGCACGCCTGTCCGAGACCTAGGTGGGCGGCCGGCCCTGGGACACTCGGAGCTGGCTGGCCCTGCCCCTGATGCGTCCCACCACAGAGCAGGACCCGCGCCCACCCCGAAGCAGGGAACCGAAATGCCCCGTTGGAACGCACACACAAGGACCCTTCCAGGCACCCTGGGACCCCACGTGTCCCTGGACCCCCAAGTAGCTGACTGAGACCCTGGGGCCCCGGCAGGTGCCCGGTCTGTGCCCATGCTCAGAGCCAGTTCTCTCCCGCAGGACCCGGACTGCGGATCCCAAATCCTTCCCTGCCAGTAGGAACCACAGTGACACGCTCCGAAGCCGGGTGTGACGGGGCGGCCGCGGGCTGATTCCTGGGACCGGATGGTCCTTCTCGGGACGGGAACCCCCTTCCCACACGACAAGGGGGAGGAGGTTCCCTCTGGAAACAACCTCGATCCTGGCGTGTCTGTCCTGAATAAAGCGTGCGCTGCTCCCCGAGCCAGAGTCACGTGTCCTTCAGGCTCACTTTCATGGGCCGGTGACAGGGTGGACGATGGCAGCCCTGCCCGTTCTCGGACGCCAAGCAGGACACCCTGACCCGGGTCACTGCGTGATAGCAGTTCTGTGTTTCCAAAATCACCACTGAGGCCGTTTCCCAAATCGAGGCTCACCTAGCGCCTGCTCAAGTCACGACCCGGCACGGGCAAGGAAACCCTAGGCCATGTGGCCACGGGCTGTGTGCACCTGCCTGACCCACTCCTCCCGGGGCGGCCTCCACACGCGTCCACACGCTCACAAGCCACTCCGTCCCACCCGACACGCCGGGACACGCCATCTTCCCTGTACTCAGGGCTGTCTTCTCCGGGGTCCTGTCGCTGCTCCTACTCCTTCCTCCCTGTTTCCTGCCCACCCACCCCCTTCCCTGCGTCCTGCGTCTCAGCTACCTCTAAGCCACAGATGCTCCATGCCTGTGTCCCCTCCCCACTACATCCCCTCCTGGAGGTGTCCCCTCCTGGCAGTGTCCCCTAACGGCAGTCCTCCTTGCGGGCAGCAGTGGGAGGAGGTTGGCTCTTCAGATCTGTGTCGCCCTGAGGGGACTGCCAGGCCCCGCTCCGGATACCTGGCACACCCCCAGGTAACAGCCCGACACCCTTTGAGGGCTCTTAGCCTCAGCACATCAAGGGGCTGTGAACCCCCACAAAGCAGTGACTGTCGTGGCCCTAGTTTTCTACACGAATGACCGAGTGTCCAGCTGAGCCCCCTGCCCAGGTGGCCCATCCCTGCCAGCCCCGCTGGGAGATGGGAAGATGGGAGGGGGAAGCCTGCCCTGCCCCGGAATGTGGAGCGCAGTTAGTGATAGAGACCCGGTCAGGGCGGGCAGCTCTTCCTGATGCGCCAGGAGGGAGGATGTGGTGGAGGAAACGGGAACGTCTGTGACACGGGTCCCACTGCTTGTGACCTGCCCACAGTGTTGCTTCGCACAGGAGCTGGGGCCCAGATCTTACAGCTGTCAGTACGACAGTCACAGCGATTCAACTGCTACCAGAGGCCCCCTGGGGAAAGCCCACTGGTCCCCTCACCACGAGGAGCCCACGTCCCCCTCAGAGCCCGCAAACATCGTGGAGCGTGTGCTCCCGGGCCTGGGACATGAGGCATCCCGGGCTCAGACTCCGCGGGATTTCTGGAGGAAAGATGGGAACGGAGAGAGCCCTGAAGGCCCGTCTTCCTCCGCAGGTGCTCCGACACCCACTGGCATCAGGGCCAGACCTCGGCCAGCGGCTTCAAGTCCCTGCGCTGTCTGATCTAGGAGCTGGTCTTTCGTGTCGTGGTGCCCGAGTGCTTAGTGTTGCCTCATAAGCTCCTGATGAACAACCAGGGAGCCAGAAGGGACAGTCCCGGATCGTGAGGGTCCTGGGATAATTAAGTATCGATGGGCCACGACCCCAGGGACCCTGAGCTGGGCCTTATATGCTCCCCTCTTGTCACTTGAAGAGAGAATCTTCACTCTCGTGCAGTCAGATTGTTTGGGGTATTGGTAACTTTGCCGGCACAGTTCTGGGGGACACGCTGTCAGGATTGGTGACAGTTTTGTTGTGATCGAAGCACTTGGACTGAGTGTGCAGGGGTCCGTCCGCTCCCTTCCCAGGCCCCTGTGTCACTGTCCCAGCTCGTTTCCCTTCCTCCTTGGCTGTTCCCAGGAGGATGACCCTGCAAACTGGCAGCCTCCTGGGGATAATCAGCCTCACGCGACTTTAGCCCTGGACGTCCCCCCCAGGGTCACTTTGTGGGGCCCCTTCATTTCGCAGCAGAGCAGCTGAGTCCACGTACGAGCTGGGAACTGCTCTGCGTCCCGAGGAGGGCTGGCAACGCAGTCCCCGTAGCTCTTTGCCCATCCACCTGCCCGTCCACCTGGAACCATCCGCCCCAGCATCTCCACCAAAGCTGGACTCCCGATGGTACGGGAGCTGTTTGGGGCCATCAGACTGGATCACGCGGTGGGAGCCAGACCCCCCTCGCTGGGCATGCCCATCGCGTGAGCCTCACCCCGTGAGCGCCCCCGCGGGAGCCCAGGGCTGTGGGTGGGGCACGACCCCTGCTTAGACCTCTCTCCTTTAGGACAAATGCCAGCAGCAGGTCCCGGGGAATGTCCTGTTTTCCTTGGCTGACAGCACCGCCTGCTGGGCACAGCGGGAAACACAACCCATCCCCCTGGCTTTTCTGGGACCCCGCGGGGCGCCCTCCCAGCCTGCTGCGGGCTGCGGTCTGCGTGCTGGCAGCGCCCAGTGCAAGGCAGCCGCTTCCGGGACCTGCTTGTTAGGGGGTTAAGTGCCTGGGGAGGGACGGACTGTAGCAACCCTCACCCTGGAGGCGATCCCGGGGACAATGACAAAAACTGTCAGAAAGAGAAATAAAGGACTTACCAAAACACCGTGGTAAAGTGTTCGTTCACAACAAAGTACATCTGCCCCTTCTTATTTGAAGTTCACCTTGTAGTGGCTTCTGGCCAAGGCAGCGTGCCCTGAGCGGTGGGGTCCAGCCGCCCTGAGGACAGCGTCTGCCCGGGGCCTGGCTGGCCCCACGGAGACCACGTACTGTGTGGCGTGAAGCACGAATCAGATCCGATGTTACCTACCCAGCAGAGCAAATGTGTACGACTCGGTGTTGACACCCATTTCTCTACAAAATGTGATTCTGGGAAAGTTTTCCTTTTATTAATGTGCATATTTTATAAATTAGAGGAACGAAATCATGTCCTATTGCAGACCTATTTCCCAAGGTCCGGGCAGATAAAGGGTTAGGTTTCCACTGTCGACACCTTTGGACTTTTGTTGTGGCTGCTTTTGGTGCAAAAGCAAAAGAGAATGAGCCCATGCGGCCGCCCTCCCGCAGCCGGGGAGCAGAGCTGTGGGGCTGGAAGTTCTTGGGATCTGGAAACCAAAAAACCAGGACAGGCAGGTGCCTCTCTCAACCTCCGCACACCCTCTTCCCCCCAGCCCCGAACTCATCTCTCTATGACAGTCGGCTGGGGCTTGGGCAGGAGCCCGCCCGCCTGGCCCTTGTGGATGCACCTGCCCCTGGCTGAGGTGCAGAGTGCGTTTCCCAGGTTCAGCAGCAAGCCTGGGTGACAGAGACCCACCCCAAGGAAGGTCCTCACCCCCACGACCCTGGAAGCCCCTAAGAAAGGAGTCACCCAGCCCACGGTCCCCGGGACGGCGCATTCCACACCAGCCAGCATGCTCCGAGCTGGGCGTCCAGGACTGAGCAGGACGTCTCGGGAAGGCCGGCTCCAGCCACCGATCGCAGTAATCAACTCTTTTTCTTTTTTTAAAGATTTTATTATTTATTTCACAGACAGAGATCACAAATAGGCAGAGAGGCAGAGAGAGAGGGGGAAACAGGCTTCCTGCTGAGCAGAGAGCCGGATGCGGGGCTCGATCCCAGGACCGTGGGATCATGACCTGAGCCAAAGGCAGAGGCTTAACCCACGGAGCCACCCAGGCGCCCCTAATGGACTGACTCTTGAGGCCGACTCAGTCCTAGACGTGCACGCCGCTCTTCCGGAGCAAAGCCTGGTTCGGACATTACCTCTGAGAGCAGCAGCTCACACGTCACAGGAGTGCGAGGGAAGCACGAGCTGATCAAACCTGTCACTGTGCAAGGTACCAAGTCCCCTCACCTCTCTGAACTGCCCGGGTCCGCCGGGACATAGGACAGATTTGTCCCTAGATGTCCCTAGTGCGGTAACAGACTGATCTTTTCTCCAGTCTCACTCAGGGCTCTAGCCGGAGGCCTGAGGCACTTAGCAGAGCTGCCCCTGGAGAGCTCAGTGTGACCGGGTGAGGGGGGCACATAGTGACCAGTGTGCGTCCTGGGCAGGACTGGACCCCAGCCCCTGAGGTCAGTGTGTGGTCTCTGGGTCGACCCCAGACGTCCAACATCGCACTGGTCACCCCACCCGACCTCCAGCGCCCAGCACCCATGGCCACACCCACCAGGGGAACAAGGCTCCAAACCTCCGGCCAAAACAACCAGACAACGTGGTCTCCGCAGAGCCTCCCAGCTCATTCCTTCCACATCTGACCAGGGACAAACTGAGGCACAGACAGTGGTTTCTGGACTCGGGGCTGGAACACGCGCCGCAGCAGCAGCACTGAGGACGCCTCTGTGGGTCGGAGTCCCTTCGGGTGGGGCCACCTGCAAGGGTGGGACCTGGCCCTGGTCCAGCGTCCCCTCCCTGGTTCAGCAGCCCGTCCTGGCAGCCAGGACAGCCCAGCCTCCACCGGAAGCCAGCGCAGGTGCCCAGTCAGAAGCTGGGGAGCCGGTCATGTGGACACAGCTGCGTGTGCTGGGGACCCGCGGGGGACGCGGCGGCCTCCCTGGGCAAACCAGGCGGGGATGGAGACTCACTGCACGCGGACCCTGACCTGACCTCCAAGCGCCCCGACCCCCATGCACCCCAACATCCACACTCCCTGACCTCCAGGTCCCCTGCCCTCCGGGCACCCCGACCTCCGCACGCCCGCTGCACCTGGAACCTCCGGGCCAAGCCGCGCGGGAGGCTCCGCGGTCTCCGCCGCTGCCCAGAGCTCGAGCTCCTGCTGCACGTGAGTCTCTACGCTGAGCAGCACGTTCGCGCCAAAAGGAACCCCCGCGCCCTCCGCGGGGCCCGGGTCAGGCGACCGGGGACCAGCGCACACCCGGCTCTGCGCCTGAGGGATCTCGGCCTCTGGGGGGCGGGGCTGGGATCGTGGGGCGGGGCGGGGCGGGGCGGGGCAGGGGAGGACACGCCCAAAGGAGGGGCGGGGTGGGAGGGGCTTGGAAGCCACGCCCGGAGGGGGCGGGGTGGGGACAGGGCAGGGGAGGGTAGGCCACGCCCCAAGGAAGGGGAGGGGAGGGGAGGGGAGGGGAGGGGGATTCCCAGTCCCCAGCAGCGGGCTTGTGGCCATTTTCTTTGTGCGGTTTCGGGTCCGGAGAAGACCGTGGACTGTCTGGGGCGCGGGCGTGTGTTCACTGGTTTGGCAGAACTTTTCGGTGTGGTTTGATCTGGGTTTGTGCCGGTGGCCCCCAGAGCACGGCCCTGGGCGAGGCTGCGGGCAGGTGCCGGCCGGCCCCTCCGGAGGTGGTCCCCCCCGCGCGGCTGAGCTAACAAGGGAAGCGACAGCACGTGGGCAGACGGGTGTCCGTGGGCAGCGTGGTCGCGGGCCCCCCCCATGCCACGTGCTGCTGAGCCGGAGCAGGTCCCCCCACGCTCCAGGCGGGACCACAAGGTGGACGGGGCCCTGGAGTCTGAGCAGAGCCCAGCTGCAAGCCCAGATGTGAGGTCACCCACCACTGTCCTTGTGAACTGGCCTTTCCCCCTGAGAGGAGGAGAAAAGAGCGGTTGGGGCTCCACCACGAGGAGCTGCCCAGGCCAGTGAGCAGGGGTTCGCTCACCTTCACTGGGGCCCAGGACGCCGGCCAGTCCTCTACCATGTCCGCCCGGCCGTGCACGGATCCAACAGATGAGACCGAACCTGTCCAGGCAGAGCCTGCCCAGCATCCGGCTGTCCCTGTCCTGACCTCAGGATGGCCAGCATCCGGTCGTGAGTGACACGCATGTGTCCTGCTGGTGAGGACGTCCCCATCGAAGGAACGGTCACTGTTCCTCTGCCCTCCCGGGTTCTTAGGCAGGGCCCCTTGGGAACAGGCAGTAAACACGAGGACAGGGGACTTTGTCAGCACGTCTATCTCCTGCCCACCCCAGGGGACACCTGGGAAATGAGCACCTCCTGGGGGTTGAGGCTGAGGTTTGAGGCACAGGGAAGGTGGGAGGGGCAGGCAAGGCGGTCAGGACAGGCTGGGTCTGCGAGGGCCCCTGTGCCCTCACGGCCGGGCCTTGTGTGATCCGTCATCTTCCACCCGCTCGACCAGGGAGAGCCCCTGACACGGGCGAGGCACTCAGGTCTGTCTGCAGAGCTGCCACCACAGGGGCCGTGACCTGCCCGGGGCTCGCATCCTCTCCTCTCTTGACCCTCCCCATTGGGCGAGCCAGAGGGGAGCGCGTGTTGGCAGCTCCTCCAGCCACAGAGGTAGGGGGGCCGCTGCACACACCGTTGTACCGGCTGCGAGGGGGGGCTATGTTCTGGAGTCGGGGCCTCTGCCGCTGGTGGCTCTTGGAAGGGACCCTGGAAGGAAGGTGCCGAGCGCAGTGAGGGGGGCACCCCATGCTTGCTGTCTGCGCCGGGGCCTGGTCGCTGAGTGGGGCTCCCGCACCCACAGGGGCTTTAACATGAGCGGGTAGGTGGGGGCGGGGCGCCCAGCACTCACCCTGGTCCTCGTCACCCACGCTGCTCACGGCAGGAGGGTGAGGTGTGGGGTCCGCGGGCTCCCTGCTGCTGCAGAGACCCCGCTCTCAGGACGGGAGACGCACACAGAGGCAGGAGCCGCTTCCTCCCCGTTGGTACAAGAGGAGACCGAGGCACGGAAAGACACATGAATCCCAAACCCCCAGACCCTGCTCTCAACACCTCACCCTCCCTTCTGGAAGGTTCTGCAATTAACGCTGAGTCCTGCCCAGTCCGGGGAGTGCACGGGGAACCCAGAGTGGCCTTGATTTCACATGTGCTGAGACAGGAAGTCTGTGGTCCCCAAGGCTGGCCCCGCGGAGACCGCTTTGCTGTGGGAGGAAGAGCTCCCGGCACTGCCGGCAGCTGCTCTGGGCCCTCGCCACCCATCCTGGATGGCCTTTCCTGAGCTCTGGAACCATTCTCCCCGGGGCCACTCACGCCCACCAGCACGCACCACTGCTCCGAGAGGGTCCTGGTCGGGGGTGGGAGCACGTGCACACGGAGGAGGTGCAGGGGCCCCAGGACTGAGCGCCTTTCTGGTCCTGACACCAGGGGTTTTTCTCAGGACCCCTCTCTCCAGCATGTCCTCCTTTCCTTCCTTCCCAGGGGGTCCGGGACGGCCTGGAAGTGTCCCATCACACCTTCTCCCGTGTGACCTCTGCCCCGGGCTGTTTCTCTATTTCCTTCAGATGCTTTGTGTCTCCCTGAGGCATCGCAGGTCCAGTGTTTGCATGTCTCCCTTGCTGCCCAGACAGTCAGTTCTCCGGCACACGTGGTCACCCACCGGGCACTTCGGAGTCCTGTGTCCAGAGTGTGGCCGCGGTGGGCACTCAGATGTGCTCTGGCACAGGGCAGAGAGCACCTCCACCGCTTTTCAGAGCCTGCAAGGTATCCCCTCTGGGACGGGCGTGCTTGGTGCTGCTCTGGGCTTCAGAAGGAGCGTGGGGTACTGACCACAGGCTCATTCCCTCCCTCCCCGCCCCCGACCCCCACCGCTTCCCGGCTGTCAGGCATGTTGATTGCTGGCAAGCCAAAGCAGCTGGAACTGAACCCACACCCTGTCCCCAAGAGACCCCGGGTCCCACGGCTGTGGCCGTGGCTACCCCACAGCAGAGGGTGATGAAAATCCACCTGCATGCCCGGGAGTTCTTCAGGCTAGAGAGGTCAGGGGCAGGGCAGTGGGCCTGCGTCTACACCCACCTGGGCCTCCGTTGGGAGTCCCCAGGACTGAGCCCGGGGTCGCAGAGTCCTGCGTTCCCGGGTATGGGGTTCCGGCCTGCAGGGTGAGCTGGAGCTGAATTTCTAGATCTGTGAGCTGGTCGGTCAGAGTGAAATCGGAAGCCGCCACAGATCAGGACCCCATCGGAGACCCAGCTGCGAGCACTGACCAGCACCCCTCTGTGGGGCTGCCGTCTCCCAGCCTTGGACCTCGGGCAAGACGCTTTGCTTTTCTGAGTGTGGTTCGCTCGTCTGCACAATCCAGGTGCAGAGCCGCAGTGCAGGGGTGCGTGGGGCCGAGCATGGTGCCTCGAGTATTAGCAGGGGCTCGGGGCAGGTCCGTTCAGCAAGCGTCACCTAGGGGCCCCGCTGCAGCCTCTCACAGGCACCCCGCACAGACCTGCGGCAGCCAGAGCCATCCTCCGACAAGTCATGCTCAGCCCTGCTGAAGATGAAAACAGGAGCTGGAAACGCTGTTTTCTCAGAGGGCGGAGAACGCTCCCCGAGATTTCCACAGGCCTCCGGACATTGGTCTGGCAGCCTCTGGAGCTCGCCCCAGGGCTTGCCGGGAGCCAGCGGCTTTCGTCCAGAGCGGCCCCCGCTCCCCGGGACTGTGGCTACACTGCCCATGCGCCGACCCCTGGGCAGCCAGGTGGGGCCCAGGGCGCGGGGCCTGCGGCGGGGACCAGGACAGCTCCGTCCTTGGCAGAAGCGTCTCCACTGGCCCAGAACAGAGGGGAGCCCTCAGGTGAGCCACGAAGCTGGTGTCCCCCGCAGGGTCCCAGCGTGTCCGAGGCAGTCAGGATGAGGGCTTTGCAACATGAGACAGGACATCCTAAGGTCCGGCTTCGGAGAGAGCGTGCGTGTCCGTCAGCATGAGCGGGAGGCCCCGGTTCACCCGTAAAGAGATGCTGATTGTGGTGCTCTCCTCAGGTCACCTGCCCATCAGCTCTCACAGCCCTGCGGGTGACCCCGCCTCCCACCACCTGTGCCCACTGGCACCCTGTGTGGACCGAGCCGCATGTCCACGGTGACGTCCCCTGACTCAGGCATTTGGGTGTCTAATTGTTAGGGAAAAAAACTATTTTTTTGGTGAAAAACGGGTCTGTTCCTGGGGACAAGGACACCATGACCTTGGTCACCCAAAGGAAGAGGAAATCTCCATTTTCTCCGCTCAGTGTGCACAGGGGCGCCAGGGCCTGGGCGTGGCATCCTCATTGGCAGCGTGACGCCATGACTGTCCCCGCGAGGGGTGGCCACGACCCCGGGAACAACACGCTTTCCAAGCTCTCTTGGTTGCTCGCTCTTATGGGCTTCACTGACAAGACCCGGGCAAGGCTTGGTTTAATTTTGTGGACGGTGTGTGGAATTAACACCGAGAAATGAGCAACCAGTGCAGGTTCCTGGAAATCCTGAGAAAGAGAATGAGTAGAATCACAGCAGAGACACAGCCCAGACGGGCAGAAAGGCCGACGCGGGGCTAGAGCGTGAGAAAGGGAAGAGTGTGCTGGATGTGGGGACACGTGAGCCTGTCGTGTGGGAGGCAGACGTGCAGAGCCCCCCAGACGCAGGCTGGAGGGAGGGGCAGGGCAGGGGCAGGGACCGTACCCCAAACGCTTCCCTCGACACAAGTGAAGGCATCACCGGTCACAATTCTAACCCACTGGGACCCTGGGACCCAAGACAGATGTGACGTCCGTGAGCTCACCTGTCCTAGAAAAGTCCCTGAGACGAAATGCGAAGCAGCTGAGGGGACGCTAAGTTCCAGGGTGACAGAATCACAGGAAAGCCGGGGATGGGCAGAGGAAAAGCACAGGCCCCCGAGAGAGAAGCGTCCCCGAACTCCAGGGACACACAGGGGAGAGAGTCACGGTGACAGGAAATTCTACGTGGGACTTTTGCTGTTTGCCGGGAAGATGATGGACATGGCATCTCCAACTGGGCGTAGCCAACATGTGTTCCTGGGGAAATAAATCACCAGGAAAACCACTTCTGCCCCAAATCAAGGCTCAATTTTCTGATAAGTATGATTAAAACCAGTAGAAAAAGGATTAAAATAATGCAAATGTGGAGGACTGCCAAACTAGAAGACACATCGAGTCTAAGACTCTTAAACTAGGAAATAAACCAAAACTTGCAGCCAGGACAGGGGAGAAGGGTCACGGGGCCCCCGGCGTCTCCACGGGGTCCTCGCTGGGGCATACTCGGACACGCAGGCTGTAGGCTCCCGTGTGAGTGTGAAGCAGCCGCCCACAGCACGAGGGGTCACGAGGGAAACGTGCCATGGAGAGCACCGGGACCTGGGAACGGCAGACACCGCCCCCGTCCCTGGTGAGCTCCAGCTCGGGACTGTCCCTGGGTGTACCTAAGAACCTGGGACATTTCATAATAAGATAGAAATAAGGGACTTAATGGAAGAGTGAGCATCACTCACTTCGTGGTTCCAGAGTTTTCTTTTCCTTGAGACGGAAGGGGAGGGAGGAGAGGAAGACTGTGCACTGTCACCAGGTGCTGGTGGTCCCTCTGGTTGACCAAACGTGTAGACAACAAACGGCCATCAGTGCATGACAGTCAGAAGGGAGCGTGGGTCTCCCACCAGCCCACCAGGCCCTCCCCCCAGCCGGCCCCTCCCCCACAGTCAGCCTACCCCCCACCAGCCAACCCCTCCCCACCAGCCAACCCAACTGCCCACAAGTACAGAGCTCCACGGTCCATGTCACAACCTGACCTCAGAGGCGGCGGGGAAGGTGGAGGACGAATGGTCCCGGACAGAGGGGCTCCCGAAGCGGGAGGGCTCACTGCAGCCCAGACCAGCCAGAGAAGGGCCCGCGGCTCCTGGACCGCACCCAGGGTGGACATTCGCTCAAGAACCGGGTCCCCACCCCTTTCCCGGCCTGTGGAGCTTCCAGAGGGAGGAATAACATCGGCGAGTGCGTTCCTACACAAAATGCAGTTAACGGGGAGGGGACATGGGACCATGTGAAGACACCACTAGCCGTGGACTAACCCGTGTCCTCGAACTCAGCATTAGAGTCACAAACACAGTGTCAGTAGAGCCCAGGAAAACGTGCCTGTGTCCGGCTTCATGACCTCCGCATTGAGGACCCCGGGAGCCCACATGGGCATTTGGTACCATTACACAGTGCAAGGGAAATATATCTAAAAGGGTACTAAACGGCAGATAAAAACCCAAGTTTAATAGTTAGATTAAAAAATACTCAAGCAACAAGTAATTACTGAGCACCGACTGTGTGCAGGGGAGATCGGGGGCTTGCTGTCTGGAAGCCTCCATTCAGCAGAGACCCGCCATGCTGGCGGCCAGCAAGGCGCCCAGTGCCGTGGGGACTGGAAGCAGACAAACACAGCTGGCCTTCCAGACAGAAAAGACCGTAAATATGGGAAACCTAAAAGAATACTTTTTAAAAGCCATTAGGATCACTAACTGAATTTATCAAGGTTGTTGGACACCAGTGTCTGAAATTGAACTGCATTTCCATATACAGGGAGCACACGGCTAGAAAGTTAATTTTTTTTAAGAAACAACATTTGCAGTAGCACAAAATAGCAATAAAGGGAAATATGCCTGACCAAAAAATGTGTCAAACGTTTAGAAAAATCACTGAAAGGAGTCGTAAGTTAATGTAGGACGTTTCGTATTTATGAACAAGATGATTGAATGTTGTTAAACACGTCGGCGGAGCCCACCCTGAATTACAGACTCGGTGCAATAGCAGATCAAACTCCTAGCAGACCTGCTCCCTTGCAGGCAGTGACAGGCTGATGGGCGGCAGGGACCGGACCGAGAACGGCCAGGACAGTCTTCAAGAGGACACGGCCGACGGGCCCCACTCCCAGACACGAACCACAACCGTGTGGTCTCGGTGCAGGAAACCAGGTGAAGCAGCCCCTCAGGGACCGCACATGTCCAGCCCCGACTGAGACGCAGCGACCCCCTGACCAGGGGTCGGCCAGGTCAGCTGTGCACGCGTGTGGACAAGCGCCAACCTTCCCTTGGGCGTGTTCTACCTAAAACTACTTTCCAGGGGCCCCTGGGGGGCTCATTCGTTAAGCGTCTGCCTTCAGCTCAGGTCATGATCTGGGGTCCTGGGTCCTCGGATCGAGCCCCACATCGGGGGAATGAGGTTTCTGGAGGACGGCACATGAGGATACATTAATGGTCCTCAAGACTTCTCCAACAGGATGGGAAAAGCCCGTAAAGGGACGGTTGGTAAGTAGGACTCGACGGAAACCGCACAAGAGACAGGTGCCCAGAAGGAGAGGCGCGAGTGAGGGGCCGGGCCGGGGCACGTGTCCCTGAAGGAGGACTGCTGTGCGGAACAGCACGGAACCAGGAACGTCGGACAGACCCAACCGGCTACGTGAGGACAGGCCCAGGGAGAGGGCGTTCAGATGACCGGCCATGACCACGCTGGTGCGCAGGCCGCCTGAGATTCCGCGTCCCCCAACTGGGGACATCCGGGGACCTGGGGACCTGCCGCCGCCAGTGGGATGCAGACCAGCAAAATCGGTCTGGAAAACCTCCCGGCAGTTTCTGAGGAAGCTGAGCCCGCGCTTTCGGCGTCCATGGCCACATGGTGCATGGGGGCCCCAAATGGGGCCCAACCCCGGGGGGCCCATGTGGCTGGCGCATGGTGCCGTGGGGACGGTCACCGACGGCCCAAGTGCAAGGGGAGCCCACAGCTGAATGGCGTCATCAGTGGGAAGGTCAGACCCGGGTCCCGGTTCTGCGCCCGCACACACGCACGCGGCGGCCGCTCCAAGGAGGAAGGCTCATGCGCGGAGCCTCTGGTGCCCGCTCTGGTCTGTGTCCCAGCCAGAGGGCTGCGCAGACAGCACGCTGCAAGCTGGGGAGCCGCGGGCCCACGTCTGCAAGTCGGCTCTAGCTGGAACCTCAAGGAAGATTCCCCAAAGTCCTTCTGCTCTGGGGTCTGCCGCCCCGAAACGGTGTGTTCTGTTGGAGGAAACGCTTCTGGCAGGGGAAGCCCGAGCTGTTTGTCCAGGAGGCTGAGGTCGGCGTAGGGGACGAGGACGAGCAGAGGGGCGCGGAAGGCCTCCCTCCCTGCACTTCTGGCCGTGGTCGTTCTGCTGGAATCTCGGGGTCCCGCGGGGTCACCGGAAGGCTTGTGTCCCGGCTTGGACCCCGGTTGTCGGAGCAGCGTGCTTCTGTCGGGGGCTGTCCGCCGCAGCCGGACGCCGTCCCAGTGCCCAGCGTGACCCGTGGGAGCTCAGCGGACCCCAAAACGCTTCCTCAGACCAGCCTGCTGCCCTGCTTCCCCGCATCTCCTGGCGCAGCTTCACGTCCGGAGAGACGGCGGTGCGGCGGGCGAGGGACGCTCCCGCCAAGCCCAGGAAGGGCCGCAGCCCAGGGCACCTCCTGGACGAGGGCGTGTTCCCAACCCCCTTGAGACCAGCTGCCCCACGAGTCTGTGGGCCGCGATGACCTGGTGCTCGCAGGTGCAGGGACGTCCCCCGCGGAGTGACACCACAGCTCCCCGCACACCGTCTCGTCCCGCTACCCGGGGAGTCCTGACCCGGACGGGAGACGCTTCACACCTGGGGGACCGGCGGACCCGCTAACCGGAAAAGCACATTTTACCAGAAAATTTGGTTATAAACCTGTGCTCCGGGTGTGGCAGTGGGGGGTGTCGAGGTGACCTCTAGTTACGTCCAGGGTGGCACTCGGCTCCTCCTGCCGCGAACCGCCGCATGCACGGGGTCGGGGGGAGCGGCCCAGAGGCAGGGCCGTGAGCCCACACAGCCGGAGGCTTCTCCCCTCCCTGCTCCCGGCGGCCCCCCTGCAGCCCCTGCCAGGAGGGGACAAGCCCGGGAATAAACTCGAGCTCCAGTGGGGAAGCGACGGCAGAGGGACGAGTCCTTCAAGACCGCGGGAGAGACAGCCAGTGAGACTCTGCTTCCTGCGGGTGAACCCGAGACACGTCCTCAGGCTGGTGACTCCCAGAGCCGGTGCAGAAGCCGCCCCCCAGGGTGGGGCCTCCCCGACCCTCAGGTGAGCAGAGAAACCCACCAACTTCACCACATCACAAACACGGGGCTGGGCTCTGCGCATCTGCTTTTCCGTGACGCGACGCGCAGCTGCACCCCGAAGCCGGGTCGGTGTCGTGTGTCAGCAGCCGGGACAACACGTGCGCTCTGCCCGGCGGTGTGCAGGGCGGGCGTCCATCTGCGGGACCCCGAGTCAGCTCCGCAGGACACCGCAGACCCCGGGGTGCCCGTCCTGGAACTAGAGGCGCCCTCGGCTCCCAGCCCCAGGCCCTGCCCTTAGCCGCGGGCTCAGTTTGAAGGGGACACTGCCTCGTGGGTGCCGTGCCCGGGGTTGTGTGTCTCCCCCAGGCCACGCCCCACAGCAGGCATGTCCACGCCCCCGTCCACACCCACCCCCCAAGCAGCGGCGGCTGCATGGGAGACCAAGAACCCCAAGGTGGTGTCTCAGGCCGTTGGGTCTGCAGACCCGGACCCGCGTTCCCAGGAGTCGCAGGGGCGCTGGGCTTCCTCTGGACTCTGCTCCAGCGCCTTTCCCGCTCTGCTGGCCCCAGCCTCTCCCTCCCGAGGCCCCTGAGTCCCATGGTTGGTCATGGGGAGGGGGCAGAGCACTGGCCCCACAGGACCAGGAACAAGGTCCGAGGTGGGCCGAGCTGGCACTTCCACGGGCCCAGGGTCAGCAGCTGAAGGCTGTGGGTCAGGGGTCGTGTGAGTGGGGCCCCAGCCCTTCTCCCCATCCCAGAAGGATGACCCAGCCTGCCCCCCTGCCAGGGGCTGCTCCAACCCTGTCCTTCAACATGGACATCCCACCCAGGCCCTCTGGCGCAAAGCTGCCCGCCTCTGGGTGGACGGCTGGTCTCGGCCAGGAAGCTGCCCAGCAGCCAAGCGCTGACCTTCAGCCTGGAGCCGCCCAGGAGGGCGTCTGTGGAAGGACCACAGGCAGGCTCCAGCTTGCAGGGGTGGCCGCCCGCCCCCGTCCGCACCAGCCAGCGATGACTCCGCGACCCCCCAGCCCACGTCTTCATGTGCACTGGGGACGTTTACTGCGGACGCTCGGTCTGCAGAGACTTCTTCGGCCCGGGAGAGCCCTCAGCTCCGTGGGTGCCTGCGTGCGAGTGAGGAGGATATCTGCCCCGAGGAGGGACAGGCGGCCGTGTCCTCAGAGCCATCCTTCCTCGAAGGCCCAGGGGTGTGTGTGATCGAGGAGTCCCTTACAGCTGGTGATGGGAGAGCCTGCACCTGGCCCACGGTCTGGGTTCTGAGGGGCTCATCGTATTCTACACGTGAAAGCCCAGGTGACCCCAGGAATGGAAGTTTCAGAAAAGCGTATTTTGGATCAATGTTAAAAATGGACATTCAGGTGTTTGTGGCTGAGCTCAAGTGTTGAAGGCCTGTGGAGGGTTGAGCTCCCTGTCATGGAGGCATCCAAGGGGAGGCCACACTCACCTAGAATTCAGCTCCATGGAAAGCTGTGCTCGCTGGGCGTGGGTTCAGGGAGGCTTCTTCACGGGGGCGGCTGTGGCTGCGTGGCTGGGCTCAAAATGGGCGAGACAAAGGCTGTCCCCTCCAGTGGGCCAGTGCCCGTCCCCACGTCTCTCATGGGGCACTGGGTCCTGCACTGGCCTCGCTCCTGACTTTTCTGGTGGCTTCAGAGCATCCCCAGATGTAAGCACCCCTGCCCAGCAGCCCAGACTATGGGGACCTGGCCCACCCAGCCTGACCCAGGCCCAGGGACACAGGGCTGGCACCATGGGGTGGGGGGGTTGGTGTTCCAGAAGCGACAGAGCCCACCCCTCCTCCACTCCCGATAACGTGTCAGAGACCATTTCCGCCTCCTGCCTGGGCGGAGACAGATGTGTCACTACCTGGCAGGTTCCGCAAGAGGGACACCAGGTCCCCGCCACAGGTGGAGATGCCCCCACCCCCAAGCGCTCCTCACGGACGCTCGTCCCATCCAGTGGCTGCAGCCACGGCCCCAAGCCCTGGTCCTCTGACCGTCTCCGCTCCCTGGGAGGGATGCCGTGCGGTTCGAGTGACCGTGTCTGGTGCGTGGCAGGGTTGAAGGCGGCTGCCACCCGGTGGGAAGGAACAGGGCATCCAGAAGAGGACATGACCTTCCATTCCCATGATGGGCTCCTCTCCCAGGCCAGGCAGAGGACACAGAGCTGCTTCCCAGATGCCTCCAGGCCAGCCATACAGCTGACTGCCTGGCAGCCAAGCTCTGATGGGCGGGACGGGACAGGCTCCCACGGACGCACTCAGACCAGGGAGCCTCGGCCCCGAGGCAAAAGCACGGGGCTCTGAGTCCCGAGAAGCCATGAGGCTCTCATGCTGCCCAAGGTAGCAACCCTGGGCGGTGCCCCCGTGGGAGGCAGCCGTCCGGCCACCATCCGGGGGACCAGCCCCAAATCCAATCCTGCTGAGTGGGCCTGCCCTGCCCACGCCATTGTGGGAGCAGCTGCAGGGGACACCGACGCAGCCTTGTCCAGCAGGCACCCAGGCAGCCGCCAACCTACCTCCCCAGGGTGTGTGTGGCACTGGGGAGTCTGTCAAGATGACCCTCCGTCCTGTACCCGTGGCCCGGAGCCACTTGGGGTGGGGGTGGCCCGTGACCCACGGCCCCCAAGCAGTGCCTCCTCTTTCCCCAACGCTTGAACAAGCACTGCGGGCAGACAGGGGGATGCCTCCGCACTCAGTGCTGTGTCCTCAGGGCCGCCGCGTCCTACGCCTTGTGACCAGGGCAGGGGCGTGGGTGGGGGATTTCTCTGGCAAGTCTCGGGACAAAGCTTTGCTCCTGGACCTATGTTCTTCCTGCTGCTTGGAATGAACGAACAATGGCAGGAGCCCCACAAGCCACCCTGAGAGCCCTGCTCCCCACTTAGGAGGGAAAAACAATTCCCTGTCTGTGGAAAGGGCCTCGTATCTAGGTTTCCTGTTGTAATTTTCCACCCTCGCTGGGAACTCAGCTGCTGAACCCAGTCACCACTGCAACAACAGTAAGCAAAGGGCTCTGGGATCCTTTCAGGGTGACAGCCGTGCCCTGAGGTCAGGAACAGGGAGGCCAGCCGCAGCCGCAGCCGCAGGAAGGGGCTCTGGGATGTGGAGGTCGGGGGAGCCTTCTCCAAGGACGCGGCTGCACAGCTGAGATGCGCCCCGTGCACTGGCGGCTTCCGGGGCCGAGGCTGCAGGCCAAGCCCACAGCAGGCCTGGAGCCCCAGGAAGTCAGCGGCCCGGGCCACAGAGGAAGAGGGAGCGGCGCAGGCCCCTCTGGGTGAAGGAAGGGTGTCGCGCAGTGCCGGTGAGGGGCGGGGAGCCCGAGAGGGCAGGGGAGCATTTGAGTTGATTCCCCGCAGGGCTTTAAGGGGACGGGCCGATCGTGGCCCAAGCTCCCGACCAGGACACTGTGCGGCTGCGGTGGGCAGCGTTGGCGGTCCACCAGCCCCTGTGCCCACAGCTGCCTGCTGCCCACCGTCAGCTGAAGCCACTGCCAGGGTCCGCAGGCACGTCAGTGTCCCCGGGGCGACAGGCCCCATGATCACCGCGGCTCTGTCCCGTCCGCACGGACGTAGGCCCGTGGGACGCCGGGGGCCAGGCTACGTGACGGAGCCGCGTCTGGAGGGACTTGCCGAGTCGTGCATTTGCCACCCTGGGCTCGACCCCGCCAGGCACAGGAAGCACCTTTGCAGGCCGCGCAGCACCCCTCGTGTGACCGCGGGTGGGGTGCAGCTCGGGACACGCTGCTCGGGGTGGGGGGACCGTCGGGATGGCAGCTCCAGGGGCCAGCCCGAGACCACCCGTGGGAAACTGACCCACAAGACCCAGGGCCAGCTGGACCCAGGGCAACCTCAGTGCCGGGCGGGTGATGCGCTTGCTGTCCCAGGACCAAACGTTCACCCCACAAGTGCCCGAGCCTCACTTTAGAACTCAGGGTGGGCGGCAGGTGACAGAGGTGGCCTGTGGCTGGGGAGGGACACTCTCTGGGGGATGGCGGTGCACGACAAGACCTGAGCTCAGGGGACGGGTCTGGGTTGGAGAAACACCTCAGGGAGCCATCCGCGCGGCCATGCCAGATGTCACTGCCCCCGCTCCCCGCGCGGAAACGTGGCTTTGGACGATGCCACACGGAGCCCAGGCCCCATCTAGCTGGTCAGTGAGCCGCAGGATGTGGGACATGGCTCATGGCTGATGAGAAAAGGGTCTGGCCTGCTTGCGTGTGGGCGGCCTCGGGACAAGAGGGCAGCACCCTCTCGTCTGGTCCCCAGAAATTTCTGCTGCCACCTGACAGGTCTCGGGGCTGGGAGAGCGATGGTGACCGGAGGCATATCTGGGGAGGGAGGGAGATGCCCCCTGATAAGACCCAGAAGCACCTAGAACTGGCCCGAACAGCCCACGTGGGTGGTTCCCGGATTAATTCTAGGCCCAAAGTGCTCCTTCCGTCACCAAACACAAGCACTTCCCAGAGCTCACGCAAGCCTTCCTGACAGAGACGGCCCGGCTGGAAGATTCCAGAACTTGACAGGAACGGAGACATCCACTCCTGCTTAATGGGCAATTCAGATCACTGAGGAAGACTGAGTAATAATTCCAGGAAATCAGATTTCCATGCAGGATACTCCTGGCAAATCTGGAGGAAACACCTTTCGGTTGGGTCAGACCCACTGGAAATTGTCCCCAAGGCAGATGTCACGTTAAAGGCTACAGAAGATGAACGAGAAAAAGGTTCAGGCTCAAATAGCAGGCGTGCGAGGTCACGTGGCCAGCGGCGACCGGGTGCCCGACAAACGTCGTTCGGTGTTCCTGCACCTTTCCTGCGAGTCGGACACAATGGGGTCAAATGCGCGGGATTCCCACCCAGCACAACCCCTGAGACGCGGCATGGTGGGCACCTCTGCACGACCCCCGGGGCCACAGCTCCTCGAGCACGACCAGCCGCCTGGCGCCTCCTGCGCCGTGAGGACGGGCCTCCTCTGGCTCAGGGCGCAGGTCTGCAGAGAAGCTGATGATTCCGACAGACCCGGCAGGGGCTGCCCCGCGGCCACCTTTCCATGGATGGCAGCCCTACCTCTCGCACTTTGTCTTTCCTCAAAAACACGGCTGAATTTAAAAAATCAGTCCTACTGAAGTTGGCCTTAGTGGCAGGGGGCGGGGTTCTTCCTGCGTCCCTAGACTGTCCCTGACGCCTGAAGGGGCTCCAGCCATGTGGGCGGTCTGTGGGGGACAGCGGGAGACCCCATGGACAGATCCCCAGCCCCTTGCTGGAGGCTGACGCCAATGGGAATGGACCCAGTGGCTGGGGAGCCCACAGGCCTGCCCCTCCCACTGCCCGAGGACCGCTTCCCACAGCTCTAGTTTCCTCAACCCTCACGGGGGTTCTTTTGGGCCTGCCTCATGCCCAGGCCCCACCAGCCCCTCCTCCACGCCTGGTGGGAGGCTCCTCTCCTGGCCCCGCCCCCAGCAGGCCTCTCTTCCTAGGCTCAGCCCAGCCCCACCCCCTCCCCGGCCCATCACCGGGCCCCTGGGCCCCTGCTCACCTCTGGCACCATCTGCCGCAGGGCCTGTGCTCCTCTGGGGGTGAGGGGCAGTGCCTTCCAGCACCTGGGGCCTCAGGCAGGGCTCGGTCAACATTTGTGGTAGCGAAGGACACAGCTGCCCCGTGCCCCAGGGCCGCACAGCCCAGCAGCAGGGGAGCGAGGGGCCGGCGTGGACCCCTTCACACGCACACGCGCCCGCCAGAATGCTCAGACCCGGCCCCTGCCCTCAGGCCTGCGAGGCATCCCGCCCTGGGGGCTGGGGGTCCGGTGTTAGGCAGAGAAGGCCGGGGCTTGCTCTCGGGGTCCCGGGGCCCCCGCTGCAGGGGGAGGGCGGAGGGCCGCAGGGAGGAGCTGGATGGCGTCCAGTCCCTATGCTCACGTGGCAGAGACAAAGTGTTCCCAGGAAGACGGAAACTATGCAGTGAGGAAAGCAGATGTCCCTGATTTACAGCCCGGGGGAAGGAGGTGCTGGACAGCTGGGGGCCCTTCAGGTCTAACAAGGGGGGGGTTCCTTGGTCTGGGGGGTGTCCCAGGCAGAATCTGAGCGAGGTGTCCTAGGCAGCCCGTGCCTGCCACTGGCCCTTCCCCTCGTGGAGCTGGTGTCACCACTTGGCCTGCAAGGTGATCCCTGGTCTGGTCACCTTTCCGGGCCCCATGAGAGCGAGGAGGGCCAGCCCCAGCTTGGGGGCCTCAGGGGGGGGTCACTGACCCAAACAGAAAGTGAAGGCACCTCAAAGCCGCTGTCTGAATCGGCCACATCACTGGCCTTCCTTCCACCTGCTGCCCAGCTGGGGGCCCTTCAGGGCTGTGTGCCAGGGGGTCTGCGGGCTCCGCTCCCTGCAGTGAGGGAATTGGTCTGGCCGGACGGATTCGTGGCCCCTTGGATGTGGGGAATCCCAGCAAACGACACCGTGACATCTTCACCTACAGGGAGAGCACTGTGTGCACGGGGGACCATGCCGGGCCCTAACTTCTCATTAGGACAGACGCCATGAGGGGCCATGGGACGCCGGAGCCCCACGTCTCCCCTGGACCTAGTGTCTCCGCAGAGGTGAACTGATTTCAACATCCAGGTCGCTTCCGTTGCTGAGTCTGCAGCCGCACAAATTAGCGGGATGCGTAAGTAAAATGCAAACTTCGGTCCAGAAACCCGTCAGAGAGAGGACTTCGTACCAAACCTCGATCCACGAGCGTCACACCCCACCCTGCCAGGAATGGACGTGCTCCTCCTTCCTTCTGTGACCGACCACACGTCCGCCCCACGGAGCATGAGCACGACGCCCACTCACTGCCGTTGGGAAGACGAACCCCAACCACAGGCACACGGGCTCTGCACATGTGATCCCGAAAATCCCAGAAGCGATCTGATACTGCGTGTCTGCCTCATGCAAGCAGCCTATGGGGGGTGCTGTGGGGCAGACGGCGACGCCACAAAGGGCCCCCAGTGTCTGTGCAGCCTGTCCTCCATGACCTCCCCACTCTGTCGGCACAGAGCAGCAGCCCCGATGGCACCGTGACTTATCCCGCATCTCGGCTGCGGTTCTGCTGGAGGCAAGGTAGTAGCAAGGGCCACGGTCCCGGGAGTCTGTCACCCAGCGAGAGACACCAAGGGCCAGGAACGAGAGCTCCGCGTCAGGACACAGAACCTGGGGAGCCCCGAGGACAGGGTGGTGCGGCAGGGCGGGCCCAGATGGGGTGGGGCGGCTGGCTGCACGCGGCACCCTCCCCCACTGGGGCCGCGCTCCCCCACTGGCTGCCTTCCTGCCCAAACACGCCGGCCAGGTGTGGTCAGCCCACAGCGCGCACGACAGCGGCCGGCCCTTGGACCCGTGCTCAGTGTCTGACCGGGGTCCAATGGTGTCCACCCCGGCGTGACCCTGGAGGGTGCCGCATGGAAGACCGGCTGCCCTGTGTGCACGAGGGACACGTCCCCTCCTGGGCCAGGGACGGCTCCAGAGTCCAGCCTCCCAGCGGAAGGCTGGCAGCAGGATGGCTCCATAGTGTTCGGCGGGCCGGGCCTGCAGACAATTTCGGACGACCAGGCAAATTCCCTCTCAAAGCACAGCACCCACCAAAACGAGCATTTTCACTAACCCTCAAGGTCACTGGCTTTCTGAAGGGGTCAAGCAGGAGACCAGGCTTGCGACGCACCATCCACACCACCACCCCCATGTGTCTGGGTTCCCCGTGTGGGGTCCCCTAATTCAGTGCTCCCCCAGGCGAGTCAGCCGCGGCCCAGCGCCTTCCGGCCGAGAGCACTTCCCCCTAATCCCGCCGCCCCCACACTTACAGGTCATGGGGCATTTGGTCCGGGATCGCCGTCTCCGCATACCTGACATCCTACCTGTGAATGGGAGCCGTGACTGTGGTCGCTTCCCTTCTCCAGCACCGCGTTCATGGGGTGGGTAAGACCAAGGGTGGGCTCCTCAGTCCCGCTCGCGAGACACCTGCCGGTGGGCCCACGCGTGCGTAGGGGGACCCGGGCACGGCTCCACCGTGATCCCAGAGCCTGGGTCTGCACCCAACAGAGACAGCCAGCAACGATGTGGGCACACCGCCGGGGGCAGCCGCGGGCTGGTCAAGGCCCACCTTCCGGGGGGGGTCTGCCTTCGACCACAAACCCACCGACCCCTCGAGCCCCCGGGACCCACACCTGCAGGTGACGTCACCCGCGCGCTCTGGGACCTGGGGCCAGCGACTTACAGCCAAGCTCACAGTTGCTGGTGGCCCGGCCCTCCTCCCTGTTCTCAGAAGAAACTATTGGTGCCCCGTGAGACCTGAAGGGGAGACACGTGGCTCAGTCATTTGCTTATGGGGCTGAGCGTGCCGTGGGGTGGACAGGCCCGAAAAACAAGCAAATGCCCTGCCCCCCTCCTTGCCGGGATGCCCCTACCCTCCTGCTAACTGCCGGCTCTGCACCGCCCCCCGTCCACACTGAAGTCCTGGCACCTGGAGCGCCAGCTGCACGTCCCTCACCGGGGTGGGGCGCTTCAGGTCCAGGCCCCCAGACGGTCCGTCCCACAGGAACCGCTTCCCAGCAACAGGGGTCTGAGATGCACGTTTCCCTCCAGTGCCGGCTTGTGGGGAAACTGAGGCAGGCGCTCTGGATAGGGCCTGTGGCTCTGCCTGGGTGCCTGCGGACACACAAGCCGCTCTTCGTCGCTGACACAGGGACGGTGCGTCTGCCCTCCCACCACAGATGGGGCTCTGGGAAGCAAAGGGCACCGCACACGTCACCACGGGGCACCTGTCGGACCTGATCCCGTCCGTCACATGGCTGACGCGGTGCGCGTGTGTGATGGCCACCGATGGGCGAGGAGCTGGCCGTGTGGGTCTCCGTGAAGAGGTCACACCACGCAGTCGGGGGACCTCGGTCCTCGTGGCCATCACACCTGGCCTGGTCCTGTGTCCACACCGTCCCTCTGCCCACTCCCGCCTGCAGCCCCGCAGAGCTGGCCACAGAGCAGGCGCCCAGCGAGCCGCTGAACATGCACAGCAGGGAAGGCAGCCAGCGGGGTGCTGGACCGGGGGCGTGCTGATGGCCCATCCGCCGACTGAGGCCGGTGCTGTGTCCGCTCGCCCCGACCAGAGCCCGGCTGATGGCTCGCGAGAACGACAGCCCCAGGTGGGAGCAGCCACGGAGTTGCCGTCGGAGCTGGCTTCCCCGGGAACCTCGCAGGTAACTCGTCACACGGCCGCACCCGAGGGGCTCGGACCACGTTCTCCCTGCAGGACGGCCGCCTGCGGTGTAGACTCAACAGGTCTGGGGGTGCTGTTCTCCGACAGGCCACACGTTTCTGTTTCTCACTGACCCTAACTGTGTTCCTGTCACACAAGCAGCACCAGCCGGGTCACTCGACAGCCTGAGGGGCTGTGGAACCTGGGAGCCAGGAGCGAGTGACTGCAGCCAGACGCTCACCTGAATCCCACGTCTTCAGACAAGTTATTTGCAAAAATGGAAACACTCTGTTATCATCTGCCCACAGGTGGGGACCCTTGTGCTGAGAGGTACGGGGACCACTGCCAATGAGGGGCGGGGTCAGCAAGGATTCCCGAGTACCCGGTACTCCGTGGCGGCCAAGGTAAGACGGTGTGGGCACCGAGCCGTGAGCCCACTGGGGACCTACGGGCCGTGCCCATGAGACGGGCCGCGGAGACCGGCGGTGAGCAGCAGAGCACGACCCTGCCCTCGCAACCCGACCCGGTGGCGGGCCACTGCGGACCAACGTGGCAGGCGGTGTAGGGACAGGAGACCCCTTCACGGAACAGGGACGGGGAGCGGGGCCGACAGACATGGGAACGGGTGTCTGGAGGCCACGGAGGAGGCTGGGGCAGGTGGCCGGCAGGAACCAGGGGCTCATCCTGGAGCAGGTGCTCCGTCTCTCAGGAGCAGTTTCGGGCCCCTGTGGGACGGGGAACCCCCGTTGGGCTCCTGCATCCAGATGTTGGGGGTCAAGGTGGGGAGCTTCTCAGCGACACTTTGCACGGCAAATGGAGTGAGGACAGCTCCACCGTCTACACCCTCTCCGGTTTGTGTGAAAACATGACGGAACCCGGGGCAGCAGTGTCCAGGCAGGGGCCAGGAGGACGGTCCAGCTCATGCTGTGTGCCCGCTGGGGCACGAGCACGCCAGCGTCTGGTCACCGGGCCCGCTCGTGACACAGCATGACAGTGGCGAATGGAGTCCATGTCTCCTCGGAGAGCAGCTGCTCACAAGTCATTCGGCAAAGAGTCTGTGTGTCTGTCCTGATCGTTTTGCTGACTGAGGACAAGACAATATGAAAATCCATTTGCGCTGGAAGATGTGGGTAATCTGAGAAGCATCTAACAATGTCGTCACGCGGCTTCATGACTCGGGGCTCAGAGCCGAGGCTCGAACCACCCGCGGGGAACTTGGTTTCGGCTGACACTTTGAAAGCAACGTTTTCCCGCTCCATTTATGAAGATCGACGTTGGAAAAGGACAAAGAATGATGGAAGTTGGATTCCGGTTCTTTCTGTCTCCCAAAGCTCTGAGAAAAATGGCCCCACAAGGAATGGTCCCAAACCTCGGGGTCAGCACAGACGACTCGGGCCGTGAGGTGTTTCCTTCCCTCCGCAGTCCCACCAAGCCAGCGGATGAAGTTTCTCCTGGAAAATGTGGCTTCCCGGCAGAACGGCCCTTGACCGGCTGTCAGGAATCATCGCGGAAAAAACGTGACTTTGCGACGGCCGTGTGAAGGCCGAGACACGCTTATGACAGGAACCAAGGCCGATGGGGACGCCTGGCTCTGCACAAGGAAACCAGACACCAAAACAGCAGACAGAAGCCGAGTTACTCTCAACAGATCCCACAAACATGAACACAGGCACCACTGGAGTCTGCAGAGCCTTCTAGAATCAAACATGCCACCCCAAGGCCAATGCCTCACGGTTTGGGGCGGGAGGATGCTCGTCTCCCTGAACACAAATGCCCTCGAAAGCAGGACTTGAGGATCGAGCATAAAACGAGCACTGAACAGTCGAAGAGCCAGAATGCCACCTGGTCAGGGCCATTGTCACCAGCGCCGTGATGTCAGAGAGCGCTTGGGGGACAGCCTGGAGGAGGGGAACAGGAAAGTGGGGAACGTGCAGGGCCCGCGGCTCAGCCCCTCTGCTGGTGGCACCAAGGGCAGGGACCGCATCCAGAGTCCCCCACCTGCTCTGCACCCTCTGGAGTCCCGGCACAGTGTCCCCCACCACAGGGGCCACGTGCCCGTCTGCACCCACAGGATGAGGCTCTGCCGGCCAGAGCACCCGCCGTGTGCCCAGACGGTCCGCCTCCTGTCTCAGCCTCCGCCACGGGAAGTCAGCAGGGGCGAGCCGCAGAACAAAACCTGCAAACCGCAGGACTTCCCGAAACTCAGTCTCCACGGCAGAAACGTTTTTTCCTAAACATGAAATACATCAAAACCACATTCGCTGAGTTCACTACATGCTTCTGGTGAGTCTCTTGGCAAATAAAACACAAATATTTGGGTCACCTGGTGTGTAATTCTGCACACAGGAAGCAGGTGTGAAATGTTTCTAGACCTTCCTCACAGCTCTTAAGAGCAAAAGGCAGACGGTCACTTTCCCGTGAAGTAGGAAGAGGCGCCCGTTCCCTGCCCCCCCACGCCCAGCTCTGACGGGGCCGCGCCGGCTGTCTCTGGGCGGAGCTGCAGGGCCCCCATGAACCGAACCCTTCCTGGGTCCTGCGCATGGCTCAAGGCTCCTCTAGCGCAGAGGACTGGACTGTGGGCCCCGCTCCGTCCTGCTCCTCCTGGGGAAGGGGTCTTGGTGATGCCCATCATTGTGCCTGCTCAGAGCAGGAGCGAGGAGAGCTCCTCCCCCCACCCACCCACCCCAGACCCACTGCCGGTCCTTCCAGGGGCTGCCATCCCAGGTGAGGCCGGCACACGGCCCGGGTGCTCGTCTCCAGCGAGGGGGACTGAGGCCAGGCGGGTGCAGGGCACCCCACCCAGAGTCCTAGCGACCTTCAGCCGACACAGTGTCGTGGCTCTACTTGGACACGTGCCCCCCAGGCTTCAGTTCACGACAACCTTGAAACAGTCAAGCTTAAGCGGAATGGATAATCTCCGGTATCACACGAAGCACATGGCATGACACGCGTCTGCGGAAAGCTGGCTGAACCCCGCACGAGTGGAAAACAGGTGCCTTCAAGCTCCCCGCGTCCCCGAGAGGGAGGCCCGCCTGTAGGTGTGCGGCACCGAGACCAAAGGGACACCCCGCCACAGCAGCAGACGAGGCGCCGCAGCAGCAGACGAGGCGCCGCTGCTCCGGAAACTCGGCGCGCAAGCAGGTCAAGTGTCAGATTTTGAAGCAATTTGGCAATTTAAGAAACTCATTTAATTTTTCTCAGGATCTCAAATGTTCTTCTCATGATGATTCTGTCCACGGTAGTGACTTTCTCTCGGCCTCGTGAAGATGCCCCAATTCCCTCCAGTTCCCCTTGGAGCGGCATCCTCTGCTCCCCTGCACCCAGAGCCCAGAGCAGGGACGGGTGTCCCCTCGGCCCCGCGGCATGGTCCCTCGGGGGACCCTCCCGTCACGGGACCTGTCCCTGCCACAGCACATGTCTGCTGCAGCGACACAGTCCCTCTGACAAGGACACATCCTCGTCCACAGCACGATGTGCCCGGAGACAGGGGCAGCTGCTACAGGCTCACCTGAGACCCCAGTCCCCCCATCCAGACCCAGCCCCTCGGCCCCGTGAGAGCATCCAGGCTGCCTGCAGTTCAGAGCCCGCGTTAACAGCCCTCTTGTCCTTTCTCCTGGCTTCTCCCGTCTCACATTTGTCCAGGACACAGTGCCCGGAGCAGTCTGGCTTTCTCCAGGAGCTGCCCCCTTCCCCACCTGCTGTCGGCCACTGGGGGCCAGCAAGCGGTCGCCCCGATGACAGGCTTGACGGAAGAAGAACGCCAGTCCCCGTTGGAAAACGTGGCCCATTTATTTGAACTGACAGCATCGGTACATAATGCAAACGTTTCTTTGGTAATGAACTGATTACAATGAACACAGAAGGCACTTGGCTGTGGGCTACAGTCAGAAAGTAAATAAATATGTACATTCGCTTCGCGAGGCGGTGATCCCCCCGCAGTGGCCGCAGAGGGTCCCTTGGGGCCCTGCCCGCAGCTCAGACACTGTGGTGCAATGAGACCAGGGGCCCGACGCTCCTGCCGCAGTCACACACCCTCACCGTGAGTCGCAGACAGCCCTCCCCACCCCGCCGAGGGCGCAGTCCCACCCCACATCCTGACCCGCGTGCGTGTGCGTCTGTGGCAAGGACACATGGCCACCTGTGAACGGCAGACCCGGGGGCATGGGCGCCGCCCCGTCCCCTGACGCCTGAGCAGCTCTCCTAACCACCACGCTGGGCGCGCGGTTATCCACTCTCTTGCAGGCAGAAACGGCTCTAAGGTTTGGTGGTCAAAGGTGACTCGATATCCCCAAAGACGCCCCATGCCCCGCGAGACACAAGCTGGTATTTGCCACTTGGCGTCCCGAGGCCAGGGAATCAGGTTGGCCGTGTTTAAAACCACTGTGGACACGCACGACGGGAGTGCTCGCCCCACCCCGTGGTCGCGGCAGCCCGGTCAGAGCCTGGGGTCTCCTGCTTCCGGAACGAGGCCCGCGCCGGGCCAGACTGGGCTCTGAACCGGCCCACCACATGCCCAACCCCCGGAGACCTGCCTCCAGGCCTCCAGGGTGACGGCCAGCCCACAGCGCCCCACCCTGGACTGGCCACCACATACTGGGACCACCTGCGTCCTTGGGGGTCGCGTGGGGGCCTCGCGTCTGTGCACGCTCCTCAGGACACGCATTACTTCGTGTCTAGAACAAGGAGGAGGCTGCTGGTCGATTACGAAGAGCGAGACCATGAGGTACGATGGTTGCTTTTCTCTGAACTCTAAGACAACTTTTGTGTAGTGGGAAGTGATTTTCTGCCGTTCCCGACACCTAGAACGTGCGCAAAATCTCACACAACGTCGTGCATTTCAAAAATACAAATGAGGTAAAGGGGTCGGTGTTGTTTCTTTAAGGCACTCACACGACCTGAACGTAGGAAGTCCCTCGGCGCGGAGAAGTCCGCAGCGCTCGGCTGGGACCAGAGCCCAGTGTGTGTCGCGGGCCACCGGCGCGCGCCCGGCCTTCGGCAGGAACGGGCTTCACATCTGGCCCACGCCGGGCAGCGTCACACGAGTGCTAGTGAAAACCAGCCTGTTTCTGCCTTTCTGCACGTGGCTTCATCTCACTCTCGCGGGCGAGCCGCTGGAAGCCGCGGGTGAGCAGGGCCGTCCGTTCAGGGACGACACGCTGGCACCCACCACCCAGACCGTCACCCCGGCTCTCCTGCGAGTCTGTCTGTCGGCCACGCGCCGCTCTTCCCTTCCCAGCGCGGCGTGCGTCCTTCTGGCGGCTCCGGGACGTGCCCTGGCTGCGGGGCTGGCGGCGGGGGTGGGGCGGGGGCTCGTCGGCAAGCTCCAGGTGTAGAACCAAGTGGGGCTCACTTTTGGTTGAGAAGAAATGATGGTATCCAGGGAAGTGAATTTAGGAGCCTAAATGACTTAACTGTGCAATTTAATAGTAGCACCAATATTTCATCAAAAACATTAAATAAAGACCTGAGAATCTAACGTGAAGTCAGGACACGTGTCCGTGGTTTCTCCTCTGTGAATGCTCTGCTCTGAGCACTTGTGCTCTGCTGAGACGGAGGGGGTCCCTCCCGTCCGCACGCCCTGTGCCGGCCGTCGGTCTCAAGGACACGTGGAGGGCCCCGAAGGCCTCGCCGAGCCTAAGGCTTCCTCCCCGGGCCATCTCTCGGGCAGACTGGACAGCAGGCCCCACGGGCTCTCACAGGCGCTGGGCAGTCGGCAGGCGGGCAGGCCTCCACGAAGCAGGTGACCTGCCCGTCCTGGGAGAGAAGGGCACAAGGACCTGTCACTTCCTGGAGCACGTGGCCTGTGCCTCACCCCCTGCCTGTCGGCCCCTCCGACCGTGACCGGTCTGGGCCCCTCGGTGCAGTCTGTACTGCAGCCGACGCCCCCGCTGACCCACAGCTGCCCACCCCCCGTGCTCCCGCCCCACCCCCATTGCCCACCTGCCCTGGAGAGCTCAGGACCCCATACCAGCTCAGCACAGCCCCCAGATTTACATCTGGGATGTCCACCAGGGGGCAAAGTAGGGACACCCACAAGGGACACCCCTTCCTGTCCCCGCGTCACCAAACACGTCTGGACACCATGGCCGATGTGGCCACCACGGCACCTCCGTCCCCTTTCTCTGGGGACCGAGAACCACCTGGCAGGCCCACCCGCCTCACTGGTGCAAACACCCTGAGGCAGCCTGGGCCGGGGGTGTGCAGGCCCACCGCGAGCAGAGCTCCAGGGGTTAGAGCGCCTCCCGAGAGGGGCCCCCCACCTCAGAGCACCGCCCGTGCCCAGCTGCCCACGGCAGAGCCCCAGACGCACCCGGCACTCGCAGACAGAGCACGCGTCCCGCCTCCACTTGGCGCCATTGGCGTGAGGGCCCCCGTCCGCGTCCGCGCAGTCCGTGGAGCTGAGGCGCAACTCCAGCCTCTTAATCTGCAGCGAAGCAAACATGTGCCTCGCTCGCTGGGGGGAAGGTCTGAGCTCTGTGGTGCCGCCACCTCCTGCCCAGCGAGGATGCTTCAGGTCCTGAGACCTCTGGGACAACCCTGGGTGAGCCTTGCCGCGTCGGACATCAAGGGACAAGGGCTGCGGCGTACAGCAGCTCCGGAGAAAGAACAGAAACACGGAGGGGATGGGAGAGGCTCCCACGGGACCGTGCAGGAACGTCCTGACAGAGACTCCCAGACACAGACAGCCCCGACCGGTCACCATCCCGAGCCACGGGCGTCCCAGGGCGACCCTCCTCCACCCCTGCTGCGGCTGCCGACTCGGACAGCGGCTGCGCGGCTGGACATGCTTCTTGCTGTGCCGTGGAGGGTCCGGCAGCCCGCAGGACGCCCACCTCATCTACTGGTCCTAGAGCGGGGTCTCCGCTGAAGAAACCAAACCTCGCGACCCGCACAGAGAACGGACACGACCGGGTGCGGCTGCTCCAGGGAGCACCTGCTGGGAGGTCTGCTCTGGTCAAGGTCAGGGTGCGGAGATTGGATTCAACACGCAGAAACCCCGCGTGCTCCTGGCAGGTAACGGTCTCCATCTACCCCGTGTGACAGCGTGCTGGTCACCGCCCGGCCTCCAGGCTGCGCAACCACACGGCCTCCCTGGTCCAGGCCACCTCACCCTGCGGCCCGGCGGCCCGAGTGCCGTCCGCCCTGGGCCTGGGCGTGGGCGAGTCTCAGCGGCGGCTCTGAAGGGAGCTGCCTCCTGCACTCGGGCCCTCGTTCGCACAGATCTTGGCGTCCCCAGACCTCAGAGCTGTCTTCCAAGTCGTGAAGGAAGGAGGACCCCCGAGGCCGCATGGGCAGCAGCCATGGGCCAGGCAAGGCTGCTGGGGCAGTGGGGGGCTGTCTTCGGTGGCTGCGGACAGGATTTCCAGCCGGAAGCTGCAAGGACAGACCTCACCCAGCGTCTCCCCAGAAATCAAGGGCGGGAGCACATCTGCGTGAACCAGGCCTAGCCCTGCAGAGTCAGAGTCGCCCGCGAACGCTGTCCCCGCCCCCGCTAGGAGGGACAGTGAGGGCAGAGGTTCTGTCCGCATCTCTCAGCATCCAGCGGCCCTGCCCTGGAGTTCGGGGTACGCAGTGGGAGGGGATGCACACCGGCATAATTCCGTCCCGGAGCTGGGAGAAGCCACAGATGGAGTCACAGGTGTGTGCGGCGGGGGAGGCTGGTGGGCACAGGGGCAGGGCCCATGGGTGCAGAGGGTGGGACCAGTGGGCACAGAGGGCGGGGCCAACAGATGCAGAAGGAGGGGTCGGAGAGGACAGGCAGCTGGCTGGCCTCAGGGCCACCCGTCCCCCTTCCTGTCTCTGCTTCCACTGACCCATCTGCAGAGTGTGACCCCTCCTTTCTGCACGCCACTCACCTGTGCACACCTCGTGGTCACCGGTCCAGCCAGCTGGCCTGGAGTGACCGTCTCTAGGACCCACAGCACCCACCTGTCTAGGGCTGAGTCCCCAGGAGGCCCTGTGCCTCACAGCCTGGCCGTGTCTCTGGCTGTAGGTGAGGGTCGAGGGGCTTCTCTCCTGGTGCCACGAACCCCGCCCTCTGCCTGGTGCCCACCGGGCCTCCCGTCTCTCTGCACTCACACACCTGCAGGCCGTCCGCTGAGACCAGAGCTCCTCCTTGGAGAAGGTGCCGATGCTGGTGCCCCCCCCCAATCTGGGGGACCAGACCACAGAATGCCTGCTGACCCCTCCCTGGGGACAAGGGTTAGAGCGACACTCCTGGAGAAACGGCTCTGGAATAGAACTGAGGTCTGAATTCTCTGTGGCCCCAACCCTCAGCCCCTCCTGACCTACGATGTCAACGGCGGCTCCAGGGACCCTGCAGCCGTCACAGTGGTGCCTGCGGACAGCCCACAGTGAGTGCTCACCGGCCACCGGAGTGCAGCCCCCTATGGCCGGGCCGGGGACAGACCACAAGAGAAGAGCCGCCCAAACAGGAGGCTCCCGGTTGGGGAGCTGGAGCCGACTTCGCACGGGAGGGCCTCGGGAGCAAGAACGCCGTCTGTGGTGCGGGACGGGACGTGCAGGGACAGTTACCTGCTCTCTGAGGTCTGTGATGGTCTTCTGCATTTCCTGAACGAAGTCCTTGAAGTCGTTCGTCCCTGGCATCTGTGGGTGCTCGCGGGAGGGGGCTGTGGCATTTCCTGGGTGCTTTCTGTGTTTCCCGATGCTGCATGGGGGAGAAGGAGAAGCCACCAACAGACCTCAGCATGTCACATGTGGCCGCAGGCGCCCCTGCCCAGAGCCTAGGACCCTGCCTCAGGGACAGCCATACCTCGGTGTCCCCCCGGGGCCTGCTTCCCCAACGGGCTCGTCCTCCTGGTAGCTGAACCCCAGCGATCGCCTGCCTCGGAAGTGGTGTGAAAAGGCGTTGAACTGTCCCCTGGTCCTGCAGTCTGAAACGAGTGTGCGGGGTGTGAGCGGTCGGCTCTGGCTCAGGAGACGCAGGGCACATCCTGAGAAACATCACCGGCACGTCGATGACACAAGCCGCGACCTCATGGCAGGCCTCCTCCCTCCATGGGCAAGTCTTGGCCTCGGCACCGCATCCTCTTGGCCCAGCAGCCCCCCAGCCTCGCCTGGGCTCCCCGCCAACAGACAGGACTGCCTCCTCCTCCATGAACGCACCACACCCCCGTCCTTTCAATCCCGCGCTGGCTTCCCACCACGGCATCACTGCCCTCCGCGGCCCGGGCGCCATGCTCACAGGGGCACCGTACACACGCCCGTGCCCCCTTGTCCCTCGTTCACCTCCAGGGCCTGCTCTCTTCAGGTCCCTCCCGCCTGCCCACGACTACCCCATTGCACAAACGCTCGGCTTCACGCCGCGTCCCATCTGCCCAGGACAGGCCTGGCCGGGAAGGTGGCAGAGGCTACACACGGCCCTTCCCAGGCGCTGAGGCATGCAGAGCGGCGGTGGAAACCCTCGGAGAGAAAGTACAAAAACAGGCTGCTGTCCCCCGCCCTGGCCTAGCGGGCCCGCGACCACCTTGGGAGGCGAAGGCCAGAGGTAAGACCGCCGAACGCTCTGCGATTTGCTTTAGTGCCGGAACACGCATCTTCCCGCTCAGACCTGGACCCACAGCCCAAAACTCCAACCCTGAGGCAGGTTCACGGCGTAACGCACCGGACCCAGGAGGCCTGGGCAACACTGCCACCCGAGCGCTCGCCCCCAGTGGGGCCCCGGCTCACAGGCCACGCGCCCCCCGGGGAGGCAGAAGGAGCTCACGTCAGAGAGAACGGCCTCCATCTTCCAAACCCAGAAACGTGCCCGTCCTCACAGCCGCCCCGTCGGGCAAATGTGAATCCACGTTCCAGCCCCATCCCCCGCGTCCAGGTCACGGTGGTGGGACGTGCGGCACCGCGCGCCTCCTGAAGCAGCCCCGGGAGGACACAGCCTGCCCCATCCGCGCCTGTGCCCGGGACACGAGCCTGGGTCCGAGCGGAGAAAAGCTGGCTGGGAGAGTCCACCGTGGGTCTGGAGGAAGGCAGCTCCGCACCTGCTGCGGAAAGTGGGGGCCACGGGGCTCGGCACGAAACCCCCCGCGGGAAGTGCTCAGTGAGCGTCCGCCCTCCCCCGATCCCGCCCCCCCCACCCAAGTCACTGAGGGGAGTGGCACGCCGCCTGCGACTTCCTCGGCTGGTTTAGGAAAATGTGGCGTGTTCCTTCATGACGCACACATGCATGTCCACGCAGACACACGGATGCACGCATAGCATACACGTGTGCACACGCGTGCTCACAGACGGCCGTATCACGGGGTGAGAGAGGACAGTAACGCCGGACGAAACTTTAACAACTGTGAGTCTGATGAAATACAAAGATACTTTGTACTATTTTAAAATTAATGCAATTATTTCAAAACTGTGTCTGTGTGTGCGCGCACGTGCCCCATCAATCCCCACAAAGGGCAACTTCTAACTTTGGTACAAGAAAGAGAAACTGCCCACCCGGGTGCCGCTTCTCTGGGCTCTCCTGCGCGAGCCTCACGCCCGGGGCTCCGCACACACTCCAGGACCCACGGGGAGCTCAAGCTGCTCTCTGGGAGTTTTTTGGAAAGTGGAATGGAAAGTAAACAGCAACCGACATCTGGTCCTGTCAGACCTTAATTCTTTCCTTTCTGCTGTGTTTTAGACGTGGCTTTTGACCTATGACAGAAGACAGAGCTTCCGATGAACCCGGCCGGCTCAGGACCTGGAGGAAGCGCGTCCAGCGGCAGGAAGTCAGAACGGCCCCCGCTGCGGCACGGACGAGAGAATGGCCCCGATGACACCGCCCGGCTCTGAGTCTCTGCCTCTCCAGGGTCTCCGGCTTTTCCGAGCAAAAACAACAGAAAACCCAGCTCTGCCCCTGTGTAAGCAGCCAGGGGGGCTGGTGGCACCATCAGGACGTGAAGTTTTGTATCTCGAAAAGAACCGGCCCTTTCCGGGGCTTGCGAAGAGCAGGTCTCTGCAGGCACAAGGACCCACTCTACGCCCACCCTCGGAAATGTGAGTGCAGCTGCACAAACAGGCAAGGATAATTCTTTAAAAAAAGTGAAAACACCCCAAAACCAGTTTCCCTTAGATGCAGCAGGGGGACTGAAAATGTTTCGGGACACGGGATGTGCAGTCAACTCAGCCCCAGTTGTCACACGAGTCGTCCTGTAACACGACGCACCGCGCTCTGCACCCGCACGCACACACGCACCACATCCACACAGAGGACGGCCAAGCGGACAGACGCCGCGCCCGATCGGCGCGGCCACCGTGCACAGACGTCAGCAGAGGACAGCGCTGACCTACCAACCCAGAGTCTCGCGCTCACGGACATGACGGCCGACGGAGAGCCACGGCGAGAGCTGCTTCCCCCGGAAGAGGAGGTGGGCAGAGGCCGCTCAAGGCCGAGGGTGGAGGCGGGAGGAGCCATCTCCACGGCAGGGGGCCGCTGCAGGTCAGCCGTCTCTGGCCGCTGAGGAGCAGGGTCTCGTGGCCGGCTCCGGACACCTCCCGCTTCATCCTCCCCGGGTCTGACCGCCGTTTGAGCAAAGCCCAAATTACATTCAGGTCAGGAAAGGAGCATCAAGGTGAGCGACAGTGGGATCTGCGAATGCAGGGGAGCCACAGAGCGAGGATGGCCCCCGCGGCAGGGACCCAGCAGCCCCGCCGAACACGTCCGAGGCCTGCGCGCAGACGGCCGCCCCTCCAGACCTTCCACGACACTCTGGCAACGCGTGTTGTCACGGGCGTTTGGAACGCGCGGCACCCCGAGTCGGGTGCGAGCTACGCTTCCGGACAGTCTGAGTCCAGTGCCGTCCCAGGGGGCCCACATGACACTCGTCCAACACACAAGTCCTCCCAGGAGACGCAGGCTCGGTGTTAAGAAAAAAGCAGAAGCCGGACCGACTGTGCTTATTCCTGCCTCCTGCGCGCGGCCCTCGGTCCTGAGTTCTTACAGAAACAGCACGTGTCCGGAGCGGCTCCCCACCAGCATGGCTGGGCTCTGCTGCGTCCCTGAGCAGCCACCCCGGAGCTGTGGCACGTGGGGAGCGGGGACGACGTTCCCCAGTGCGTGCAGCAGGCCCCCGGGACACGCACCTTCACAGCAGTCCTGCCACACGCGCAGGTCCACCCTGGGGATCTCGTCACAGCTGCCGTACCCGTGGGGGAACTCCGCCACACGGAACACGTCCCTCTGCACGCGGGTGATGTTGTCGGCGTTGTCACACAGGATCCTGGCCAGGGACGTCTGCTTGATCTGGGTCAGCTGCGCCGGGGAGAACACCCCCGGGTTTTCATACCATAACCTGTGCTTCCCCAGAACAAGACAAAGCACACACAGGAGGTGAATTAAAACATTCCCTGATCAGCTCTGTGGACTGTCTAGACCCCGCCGGCGTCCACCGGGTATGGCTCACGGAGGGACTCAGACTCAGCTCAGCTTTCTGACTCAGGAACAGAACAAAAAATCTGGACGAAAACCAGCAGCGGGTCGGCTGCTCGGAAGGCAGCATGGGCCACGGTTGGAATCCACGGCCTGGCGCGCAGCGCCGGAGGGCTCCCTGGGGCGGGGGGCGGTGTCCTCCCCTACGTGAAGCTACACTAACGACACCCATGAAACCTGAAACGTGGCGGTCCTGCCGGAAGCTCAGACTCCTCCAGACTCCCACAGCATTGGACCCTGTGAATTCTCTATTCCTAGGAACAGAAATGTCTTAAGTGGAAGGACACGAAAGCACCCGTGAACAAGGCTGTGTAATTCTCGGGTGCGGTGGGAGGGAACTCCCCACACCAGGGAGCCGATCACAGTGAGGGGTGACGGCACTCATTCACTTTCACCTGCACACGGAGCTCCGGCAACGGCTCCTTGCCTTCCCGAGTCCCCAGAAAGGTGCATTAAGAGCAGAGGCTCTTCCCTTTGACACCTGCCTTCACCCGTCCCCGTGGCACCTGCCCTCACCTGTCCCGAGGCACCTGACTTCACCTGTCCCCATGGCACCTGCCCTCACTTGTCCCCGTGGCACCTGATTTTACCTGTCCCGAGGCACCTGCCTCCCCTGTCCCCGTGGCATCTGCGTTTACCTGTCCCCGTCTCTCAAGCGCTTGAACTGCGTGCTCAGCAGGCACATGAGGGTGGGCCCCAGCCGGCTGCCTGGGACCAAGTCTTCCACCATGAGGGCAGGAAACAAGTCGATGTTGAGTGGGGACCCATACAACCTGCAGAACAAGCAAGTGAAACCTTGAATGTGCCCGAGAAAGCGGCAGCAGAACAAAGAGGAAAAAGCCCTCGCTGTTCGGTATTACTCAGCACCTTCCAAACCTTTTGTCAGCCAAGAAATTCGCTGTGACTTAAGCATCTACATGTCATACTTTAGGAGTTTTCTGTACCATTTACACACACACACACACACATAAAACACGTGCGCAATTTATTATAACTTTAGAAAAACCAACTTACCAGAGGAAAAACTAAACTCCTGCCTTTTCTGTTCAGAAATAACCCCACCTGACAGTGTAAGGTACGTCCTTCCAGTTTCCTTCCATGAACACAAAGGAACGGGCTTCAGGGAGCTAAGGCAGACCCCAGAAGGAATCGCCGTAACGCCGCGATTCGACTGTCTGTGGAAGATCCTCATGCCGCAAAGCTCGTTACGAAGCAGAACTCGACCACACGCCTGAGGTGGCGACAGTTCGGTGCCCCAGGACAAGGGCGCTCGTCCAGCTCCTGCAGCTCCGTAGGGAGGCCCGTGGGAACTGAGCGGCCCGCAGCCCACCGGAGACACCCCAGCGGCTCCCCAGACGCACGTGTCAGCTTGCCCTCAATGGGGACTCAGAGCCCGGTGCACCACCCAGCTGAGGGGCCCCACGGCCCGCAGGGACAGAGGGAGGCCGCTGCAGCAGCACCGGTCCTTCTGGAAGGGAGGCTGAGTGGTCTCCACACCGCACACGGAAACGGGAGCCACACGGTGTGGTCCCCAGGGAGCCACCTGGAAGCCTGCCTAGGACCCCGGAGCTCCAGCTCCGCCAGCACCCCACCCACGACCCCACTGCTGACACGGGCACGGCACCCGCTTCAAAAAGGGACGGGGGACACAGACAGCAGGGCAGTGCCCCACTCTGACCAGGCCCTGCTCCCTCCCCACCCCCCACCCTAAGGAAGGTCCCGCAGGCCTTTTTGCCCCTGAAGTTTCCAGCCCCTCTGGGCCTAGGACCACAGGCCCCTCCCCCACACGGCAGCCGACAGACAGCAAAGTGAATGAGAGACCGGGTGTTCGGTGAACAAGGAGGGTCGTCTCTCTGGGGTCCCCGGCGCACACGGGCGCGTCCCTCTGCCCACCAAGCACGCTGCGCCGCAGCACTAGTGCCTCTGGGCCGTGGGAAGTGAGTCTGCGAAGGGGGTATGTACGGGGGGCGTCTGTGTCCATCCGGACAAGAGCAAAGGAGGCCGTTCAAGGACACGAACGACAGACCGTCCCCGTAAACGCTGGTCATGCGACGCGGAGACCCAGAGCGTCCTGCACCCGTGGAGGGCGGGTCACATGCCAGTGGCCGGTGCTGTGTCTGCGTCAGCGCTGGGACACATGACCACAACTTACATCACGCACAGGAGCCGTCTTCTGCCGGAGGCACGCGGGAGACTACCCAGAGAGCGTCCTCCCTCCAGCGCCGAGGCCGTGAGAGCACGAGATCACGCGCGGCCGACAGCAGAGTCCAGAACACAAGCGAGGGAGCCCTCATGGGGAGCTTTCCCTGCCCTCAGCCACGGACACACGGACACACCCAGGGACCTGAGGGCCGATTTCACGAGTCCCCGGACGACGAGGGATCGTGCGAGACTCTAACAAGCAGGGGTCTCCATTAAGGAAACTGAGATGACGAACGTTACAAAAGTCACCACCCAAAGGGCAGCGGTGACCACAGAGAAAGGTCAGGGCTGCAAGTCGAAGGGGCTATCCCGCCGGGGACGCCACGGAGGCCGAGGAGGCCACGGAGAGGTTCCTGTTAGATGGCAGCCCAGAACCTCCTGGACGAAGGCCCCAACCTCCCTGCCCCAGTGGTCTCCAGGGGCCGGCACGCCCTTGCGGTCCCACCACAGGAGCCCCCTGTGGAAGCCCGCACGATCGCCAGAGGCGGCCGCGGTGGTCTCCGGAATCGAGGCAGTCGGGCCAGCAGCTCCGGCCCTGTGCTGGGTGAGCTCCGGGGCCCCCCAAAGCCCAAGATACCCCAGCTGGGCCCTCGGGTTCCCCGCAGCTCCTCCCCTCCGCGTCGGGCCCTGTTGGACAGACACATGGGACACCCACACGGCTATGGCCACGGCCTCCTGCACCAGCACGGCCACCAGAGTCGGCCCCTCCACAGGCTCCCCCCGCCCTGGCTCCTCTCTGACACGTGGCTGCACACACACACTCAAACACAAAGAGCAACGGCCACGCACGCTAGGACCCCCTTTTGTGGCACGCCTGACCTTTACACACGTGAGACGCCCAACGGCGTCCTTCAACCCACCGTCTCAGCTTCTCCCGGATCTCAGGGTTCTTGATCTCGTTTTTCAGGTCCTCGAAGGTGTGCACGGACGACAGGTTGCAGTAGACGCGGTACTCGTGGTAGGGCGGGATGCCATGGTCCCGGCCACGCTGGATGTTGATGGCGGCCAGGTCCAGGGCCACCGTGTGCGCCATGGAGAAGAGCCGCTCAGTGAGCTCTGTGTTGAGCAGCTGGGAGGGCACGCGCATCTTGCCAGCCACGCCGAACAGGCCCCGCAGCAGCGGGTCGATGCCGCCCTCGTTCACAATGCGGAAGGGAGAGAAGAAGGCTTTGTGCAGGGGGACGTGTCCCTGCGGGATGGGCTCAAAGTTCTCGTCCAGCCGGTAGAGCACGGGGTTGATGAGCGTGTGGCCGAACCGGAAGGCGGCTGTGGCGAAGGCATTGACGATACCGGCGTTGACGCCCGGGTCGTAGCCGCGGTACTCGCCCAGTGCCTTCATGCCCACCTCGCCCAGCACCTTGGGCAGCCAGTGCTGGTAAGTGATGTGCTGCATCTGGGCGCCCACGACCTTCCTTGCCTCGTGGTAGATGGTGTCGCCGTCCCAGTGCGGGTTCAGGGCGAGCAGCTCAGTAGCCACGCGGTTGTGCTCTCGGAACCAGAGCGTGTGCAGGCTGGTGAGGCCCAGCTGCTCGTTGGCGCGGGTGGTCCCCAGCCAGGAAGCAGGGGATGGGGCTCTCGTTCTCGTCCCGCATGCACTCCGTGGGCGGCCCAGCGGCAAAGGGCAGCAGCGGCTTCCCCGAGCGCTGCACGACCCCCTGCCGCAGCAGCCCCCGCTGGCTGGCCAGGTCCCGGACGGCGCGCGCCTCGTGCTCTGAGCTCCCGTACACGTTGGAGGCGTCGATGTAGGACGTGAGCTGGTTGATCTGCTCCCGTGGGTACACGGAGTTCATGAGCAGCGACGTCATGCCGCTGCCGCACACGGGGCTGGAGCGCACGAAGAACATGCAGCGCGCCCCGCTGCGGGCCCGCGGGTCGTTGGGTGGCACGGCCACCGGGAAGCACGGGGGGTCGCTGCTGCAGACCGAGCTGCAGTGCTGGCCGTCAGAGAAGCGGGCCTGGCTCAGGGCCACCACCGTGGAGTCCAGGTCGTGGTCCAGGAACTGGCCCCACTGCATGAGCATGTGTGTGAACTGCGGGTCGGGCGTGACGGTGTCCGTGCCGATGAGGGACGTGGACACCAGCCGGGGCATGGGCAGCGCGTGCCCGTGGTACAGGCGGCCAGGGGTCGACGCCACGGGGGGTGTTGAAGCCGTTCTCGTACACGGCCTTCAGCAGGCGCTCGAAGGCTGTCAGCGAGGCGCCCCACATGGGCCGCTGCAGGTTGTTACACGTGCCGTCGTGCGTGCGGAACTTCCGGTGGAAGCACACGTCCGAGCAGTTGGTCACGCGCCGGTGTGCCGTGCAGCCCGACAGGTTGGCGATGAGGCTCAGGTACTGGGGAGACACGAGGTCGTTGTAGTGGTAGCCTGCGGGGAAGGGGGCAGCTTACTCCCTGCATGGCAGACAGCACCCAGGGACGCGACCCGGGCCCCGCAGCCTCCCCAACCCTGCCCGTCGGGCTGCGGAGCCAGCGGGGGGGACCTGTGCGTGACGGGCAGGGGACAAGCCGGGTCCTTCGGCAAGAGCCAGGGATCCCTTCAGGAACAGCTGGAAGGACCCGACCTGCGTCAGGGCTGGCTCTGCGGGCTGCCCGAGAGCCCTGGACTCACATGGGGCCACACGTGTGCACACACGCACCCACATGCTCACTCGCAGGGGCACACATGCACCCTCGCACCACAGGCGGACACGCAGGGGCACACACCCGAAGTACCCGCTCACAGCCGATCGAGACGGCCTCTGCCTACATTTAAGGGAACAGAGCCTGTCCCGGTTTGTGAGGGCAGCGTCTGAATGACCCCCGCACCGAGCTGGAGGTGGGGCGGTGACGCCATCAGAAATGGGTGCTGCTGGGCTGCATGAGAAGACCCACCCCCGTCAGCAGGCACCTCCCGGACACGGGAAGGTGGACGGGACGCCTGGCTCCACGCCCAGTGAGCTCAGGAAGTCCCAGAACCCCCAGGGGCCCGGGGCTCAAGCACAAGCCCCGTGGGGAGCTTTCTTCCTGCCCTGCCCGTCTGCACTTGGCTGCAGGCGCGGGGCACCGGCCCAGGATGGACACAACAGGCCTCCCCGTGAACTTGGACATGCCTGCAGGGCCCCGAGAGCCAAGCCCCTCAAGTGTCCCTGATGAGAAGCGGCCACGCCACGCCTTCTTGCAAACGCGGCGGGCCGCTCCACGTCACGGGCCATTCAGCCGGAGTCCTGCCGACCGCCCGACCGCCCGACCACGCTCGTCCACCATGCTCTGCTTTAGAAATAAAAACCATCCCTGAATGCAGGCAAATCTGACCAGTGAAAGTGCGGAAATGTGAGAGCAAGTGCGCCCTGAGAATAGGGGAACCGACAAGAAGCCTATTTCGTGACAGAGAAACACCAGGAGGACCGTGTGCAGGAGGCCGTTTTCTTCCAGGTGAGTAGGACGCCGGGGCTTGTGGAACCAAGACCCAGGTGTCCCTGGAGACCAAGGCCTCCTGTGCATGCCTGCAGCTCCTAGAGGTAAGACAGTCGCTCCCCAGCCCTAACACGGTCCTCTACCAGCCTCCCCATGTCACTAAGTGTCACCTCTGGCCTTCCGGCCCCTCAGGCAGAAACCCAATCAGCCGACCCCACATCCAGGCCACACGCGAATGCGTCACCTGCCTCCGAGGCACCTGGAATTCACTCCACTCACCAGCCACCCCAGTGCCAACACTTTCCGCCCCACTGGGCCACTCCACGGACACCTGCGTCCAAGGAGCCTGGACCCCCTGGGCCACTCCACAGGCACCTGCCGCCCCAGAATCCCCCGGGCCACTCCAGGGACACTGGCCACCTCCATGCCCCACCGGTCCCTCCCGCACACACTTGCCTGGTTTCCTGTACCGCCCTCCCCCTTTGTGGCAGGGCCACTGACGACCTGATCCAGGTGACCAGGTCACTTCTTTACAAGGAGCTCCGTGGCTCCCACATCACACAGACCACAAGACCACCCTCTCGCCTCCAGAGCCTGCTGACCCAGCATCTGAGACTGGCCGGGGTCTACACGTGCTGCAGCCCGCTGGGGCCTGCTCTCCTGCGAACACCACACTGTGGCCCAGAGTCGGGCGCCCCTCTGCTGGGCTCCAAGTCGGTTCAGTTTCTCCGGTCTGTCTAGGGCCCCACGGTTCTCCGTACACGGCAGCGTGGGTGAGCACACCGTCCTGCACGAGGGGCTACAGACGGGATCTGCCTCAGTCAGCGGCTGCACAAGGTCTACGGGCGCCTGCTGAAGCTGCTGCAGCCGCACTCACCACGTGAGCCACGGGAAGGGAGGCCACGGCAGGGAAAGGAGCACCACGGAACCCCACGGGCCCTCCACAGGTAGCCGAGCGTGGTCCCTTGCGACCGATGGTTGGGAGCACAGGGAGGCGCCACGGGGACAAGGCCACATGTCCCACGTGCCCCTGTCCCCATCCCCGGGCCGGAAGGGTGGAAAGAGCCCAACACAGGAAAGTGGAGAGAAGGGGCGGGCGGCTCTTGTGTTTCTCCCCAGGGAGCACCTGCGAGGCCAGGCTGGCCTGTCTGTGAAGTGGGATCGTCTACGACGGCCCCGATGGAGGCCAGCGCCCCAGGAAGAAGAGGAGGCACCATGGTCTACGTGTCTACACACAAGCACCAGGAAGCCCAGCTCCAAGCCAGGCCAGGATGGGGACAGGCTCGGGCACCTCCTCTCCCTCCAAGAAGCAGAGACGGGCCCGTTTCCACATCCTCACGCCGCACACGCGCATCTAAGACCGCTCGGCAATTGAAAGACATTTCCATCCTGATGGGCAAGACGGGCTCCCTGAAGACGAGTCGGAAAAGCCCGTGGAGACTGCGGAGCGTGACCCCGGGGGGCACGGTGCACGCACTCCTGGAGAGCTTTAGACGAACACTCGCCCTTGAGGGACCGCGTCCACACAGCAGACACCGGCCTCTGGTGCTCCCAGGGCTCGGTGCGGCACAGGCTGCGGGTGGGGTGTCGGGCTCCCGCTGTCCACACAACCCAGGGGCGGCCTCCCCCGACATCTCTCAGTCACCCGGGCCCCACAAGCCTCCTTCCCAACAGTCCGCCACCCTGCGTCCCGGGCGCACAGCCTCGCGGACTAGCGGCCGCCCTGCCAGGTCGCAGGGGCCTCACGGGTCCGGCGCCGGTCAGGGCAGTGCACACGTTCAGCTGCATGCGGCTTTGCAGGGCACATGAGGTGGCTGCTACGGGACCCGGCGCAGCCCGAACCTGGGCAACCGTGCGCTCACTCGAAGACATGGGGAGGCGGGACGGTGCCCAGAGAGGCCCCAGCACGGTGAGGCCCTGCTCTCAGGGGAGGGGTCCCAGGACTGACTTGTTCCGTTCAGGTCGACCATCAGGCCGTGCCGCACGTGCTCCTGAATCAGCTGCAGGGTCCGCTCAAATATCTCTCCAGCGCGTGCCTGGCCCACGGTGTAGGGGTCCCTCGGGTACCGGAACAAGGCCAGCAGGTCGTTGGGAGAACGGGGACGGCTGGCAGGGGTGCGGGAGCAGACAGGGAAGAAGAGAACCAACTTTGAGGACAAAACTACTCATGTCCAAAAATGTACTCATTGCCACCAAACACGTCTGTAGCTACTTTTGTTGAGACATAATGTCGCGTACCTGACTCATCCCAAGCGGAAGGCGGCAAACACAAACAGAAAGAAAGACACTAAAAACAAATCATTAAGTCAAAGAGGGAAGACGACCGTCCAGTCTCACTACGCTCCAGGTCACCGACGCGAACAAGTCACTGTGGCCCGAGACTCTGTTCCTGCCGAGTCGTGCGTTTAACGAGCCAAGGTTTTCTAAGGCGTCTCACCTACGAATCCTAGTTCCGCTTCTACTCAGAAAGGACGCGTCTTTTTGTTGTCTGAACCCCACAAGACTTAATGCCCACGTCAGGATTTTTAAATTAAAAGGCTTTCCCTCGGATGAAACAGGCCACAGCTCTGTTCTGCCCCAGAGGCTGAAGGAGCGGAGGTCTACGCCCATCTCCGTCCCCACCGTACCTGTCAAACAGGTGTGTGCGTGTCGAGTTGATGGCTCTGTCCACGGTCGCAATCGCTTCCACAATCGATGTGGCCACAAATGGGTCCCCATTTCGACTGACATCAGGAACTGGGAAAACACAAAGTCGCTCGTTACCCACAAAATGCCACTCTATGTTACGCACGCAGCATCGTGTCGGCACGCTCTTCCCCAAAGGTTCGGTCTCTCGTACGGAAGCTTAAATGACACGAGAAGCCGTTTCAAGCAAATTACAGACCTCAGCGTCTGAAATCACGTGATACCCCAAAAGAACACGGGAAAAGTGCTCCCAGCGTGAAACACAGAAGTTCTAGCAAAGCACGGCCACCCAGGGAGGACGGACGGCCTCTCCGCTCCTGGCAGATTCGGTTCTTCCCACCAACGGCCAGACCCTCTAGGGGCGCCTGCGCTGCCAGCTGCGCCCCCCCACTCTGCTCCCTGCGTTTTCCCGTCTCCTCTGGACGGGCCCGTCACAGCCATGGGTGAACCACTGCCCGCACATGCACACGCACACGCACACACACACGGCTTAGCCTGCAACCCTCTGAAGCTGTTCCGGACGTTCTTTTTTTTTTCCCTTTTTTTTTTTTACAGATTGTATTTATTATCTGGGAGAGAGAGCACAGGCAGGGGGAGGGGCCGAGGCAGACACCGCATGGAGCAGAGAGCCCGATGCTGGGCTCGATCCAGGACCATGACCTGAGCTAAAGGCAGAGGCTTAACCCACGGAGCCCCCCCGGGCGCCCCTGTTCCTGACCTTCTACTTCCTTCTTCTCATTTCTTCTCACCGAATACCAGAGTTTGCTAAACTAAAGTAACGCTAACCCAATCAACCTTCTACCCTGTCCACGGACGCAGCCGGTGCCCACGTCACCAAGGACACGCGGCTCGTAAAAGGTCCTTTCTTCCCTCAACCTGGTCAGCCTTTCCACAGAAGGACACAGTTGAAAATAACCTGAGCCGGAAGGCACCGCCAGACTCACCCCTCGGCCCCTGACGGCGCCAGACGCCCAGCCCTGCCCACAGAGGGGTGGCAGCCCCGCGGACCCGGTGCAGCTGCCCCTGCGCACTCCACAAACCGCCCAGTCACCACTATCCGCGGGTCGCTCCACACGTCTGAAGCGCGGCCCGACAGCCTTTCCCCAGGCACAACCCCCACCTCAGTGCATCTCAAACAGAGACAAATGTTCTCATTTTTGGAACCTAATATTTTTATGCCAAGTGGTAGAAAAATGACTCGTAATTTTATACCATTTTATGACTCTAACATTACATTATTACAGATGAACTGCATTTGTCGTTCTTCAAACAACAATCACAAAAATAACTTGAAAATATTTACCTACCTTTAGAAAAAAATAAAGGAAATTGACCGAAATGTTAACAATGGTTATTTCTTGGAAGTGGGATCGTGGGTAAAGGATTATTTGTACTCTCATAAATAACTAATTTACATCAAAGTAACATTATTTTTAGGGATCAAAATTTGCCATTAAAAGAACAAAAAAAAAAATCATAGAATTCACCAACTGAATTTTACATCCATTTCACACACCGTATGTAATGGGAAAAGAGCATCCCCCCGCAAAAAAAATCAAAGCAGGCTCCCACTTCCTCTTTACCGCTCACATCTGGTAAGCACCTACAGGCTTCGGGCACGGGGGTGCTGGGCACACACACAGAAGGACCCCGTTGCCACCCGGGGCACTCACAGGCCCATGGAGGCAGCCGGTGGGTGAGTTGTGCTGGGAAAGGCAGAGACACAGACTCAAGTGAAGGGATGGGCCAGGGGAAGGAGGCGGGCAGGGGGCAGACACAGAGGCCGGCCCAGCGTGGCTGTCAGGGGCCGGGGCAGGGAGGTGTCCCCATTCCGGGAAGACGCGCGGCCGCACCCACAACGACAGGAAGCAGGGCGATGGGGCACCGGCCGCTCAAAGGGCAGCCGCACGTGCACCCCCGCTAGACGGGGACGTAAATTATACACGTTGGAGCCCTGTGGGTCTGGATGGCTGCCACGCCAGCCACAACGTCCCGCCCGGGGCTCAGGCGCGCGACCACAGCGGCCACAGCCGCAAGAAGGGACGGCAGCCAGAGTGTGACGTGGCCGCCCCCAACCAGGCCATCAGGCGGCGAGCCGGCAAGCGCCAGGCGGAGCGCCCCTCCCGCCTCGTGCCGGGGACGGTGGCGCCGGCCGCGGGACTCACCGCTCACACTGAGCACCATGCTGACAGACGCCTGCCCGATGGTGTTCCGGGCCACGCACTCATAGCGGCCTGCGTCCGCGGTCCCGACGTCGTGGATGGTCAGGAACCCCTCGGGGCTGATATGAAATTTCCCGCTTTCCGTCACCTGAACCCCGTCCTGGAGCAGAAGAGAAACGATACGAAGAATGAGGCCGAGAAGCAGAAGTGGTTTTACTTGGGGGTGGAGGTCCACTGTCGGGCCCTCACTGGGGGACAAGGCGCACAGGGTATGCTCAGCTCTATCCAAACCTGCAGAGAAAAAGAGACTTAGTCCAATTTGCTGAGAGGAACTTTTCTTAAACTCTTGTGAAAGATCCAGAAAACACTGAGACAGGGATGGAGTCCCATGGATTCCACAGGATCAGGACTTGGGGACCCAGAAAGAAACCCACCGTGGGACGCACACGACCATGGGGAAGGCCCAGCGTGTGGGCACCCAGTGACAGAGAAGGGCCCTGGCAAGGTCTTCTGGGAGACAGGATACCCGAGCCACACCCAAAAAGGCAGGCGACAGGCCCGGCCGGGAAGGGTAAGAGCAAGCCCAAGGGGACAGGGAGGCGGCCACGTGTGGTCCCAGGAGAGGGCAGGTGACAGCTGGCGGGCAACAGGGGCATGTGGGAGAGGCCCAGGCTGTCCCCCAGAACTCAAACCTCCCTGTGAGGGTCCCCTGCCTGTGGCCACGCTGTCCTCCAGGGATATGTCCTGTTGAAACCCTCGTTCATAACGGCTAAACACTGGGATCCAATTCCGTGCTGTACTTCTCAGACACAACCCTGAAAAGCGGAGGAACAGCACAAAAACCTTCCCTGCTGACAATGGGGCCACAGACCTAGTGGCAGGGTCTCTTTGCCATGCCACTGGGAAGAACGCGGAAAGGACAATGTGGGACCGCTTTCCTCTGGTTCAGGTCGTGAGGGCCCCACGGCAGCCGGTAACTCAGGCTGGGGGGGGAGCTTTCCTGTGCTGAGGATGGTGTGGGAAGCTGCGAGCTGGGGGCAGCCGCCACACCCGGGCCCAGTCCACCACCGTGGTACCTTGTTCCAGGTGATGGCGGGCTCGGGCTCGCCCTGGGAGCTGCAGGGCAGCTGCACGCTGGTGCCCACTTCCACTGTCACGTCACTCGTCGATGCTGGCAAGACCGGCGTGACTGCAAGGCAAAGGACACCAGCTGACAAAGGTACGGAAGCCAGGACACTCGCCGGTCACCAGAGAGCTTCCCAGGAGCTGCAGCCACCTTGTCCTCAGCCGGGGCAGGCCAAGGGCACTCTCGGCTCGCGTCAGCCACCCCTCAGCCTCCCCAGCTCATCTGCACAAGCTCAGGGGCCAGAGTGAAGGGGAGAGGGTGTGCCGGCGGCCGCCCTCCCCCCGAGGAGCTGCGCTGGGGAGCAGACGCAAGCCCGCACCAGCTCTTGCTGTGAGTGGGGAGCGCAGGCTGCCCGCGGGGCCCGCCTCTCCAGACAGCGGCTCTGCACCCAGCAGCCCGCCCACCAGGGCTGTGGGAGGCCAGTGCCGCCCCATACCTCTAGGCTGCACGGTGAGGTGGGCCACGGCCCTCTGAGAGCCGATGATGTTGACGGCCTGGCACTCGTACTGGCCCTGGTCGTGCAGTGCGACAGCAGAGACCCGGAGCGTCCCCGACGAGAGCACGAGGTGCCGCCCATCCACCGACAGCCGGCTCCCTGAAAGGCACACGCGCGGCCCGGACACCACGTGCCGGGGTCAGAGCGGGACTCAGGAAGGTTGGGTCGAGCAGAGCCTCCCTGGAGCACACGGAACGGTGGGACAGACTGGTCTCTGCTCATGGCAAAGGGAATGGTGGGATACACTGGTCTCTCCTCACGGCAAAGGGAACAGTGGGATAGACTGGTCTCTGCTGCGGTCCACTGGCAGGGCGACATTCCCCACAACCGGGTGTGGCCGGGGCCAGGGACAGACGGAGCCGCAGGCTCTGAGAAACTCCCCAGAAGTGGGAGGAGCACTTGAGAAATGCAGGGGCGAGGACACGGGGTGGGAGGCATGGGGGAGGAGCTGCTGGGGAGGGGGAGGGATGGAGTTACTCAAAACCACAAGCCACCCCAGCAAGGAGCCAGCGCAGGGGCCCTCTCCTTCCCCGGGCGTGCGGGGGTCCCAGTGCCGGCTGCTCACACCGGTCTGCACTTCGCTTGTGGGGACGAAGGCAGGTACTGCCCCTCGTCAAGACCTCAAGGTCAATTCCAGGACAGAGCCCCGAGGCCACCTCCCCTTCTCTCCCCTCGCACTTCCCAGCCAGGCCACCAGCACCCTGGGGGACGTCTGTCTCCATCGAGTCATCTGGCCAGGGCTTCACCAGCTGAGCAGGATGGGGGCAGGGGAGTCACCCCCAAAGGATCAACGTGATCAGCCGCTCACCTCGGACGGAGAGGGCAAGACAGAGCCAGAGAAGCTCAGAAACACTGAGCTTCAACCAGATGCTGTGACAGTTCCAGAAAGTTCTATCCTACCTGCCAGGAAATCTCATCAGGACACTAACTAAGTGTACTAAAGCCAAGGCACGGACCACCTGGGAGAAGAGGGAACCAGCAGGCAGAAGGCCGCCCGCACCCTCGGGAAGGACAGTTTCTCCACATGTCCTGCGCCGCAGCCATGGGCCAGGCCTGTGGCCAGCCCCACCCTGGCTCCCAGGGGCTGGGGCCTGGGCAGACTCGCCTCCCGAGTGTGGAGCCCATCCCGGTCAGCGTCAGGCCAGCTCTCACCTCCTTTCGTCCACGCGATCACCGGCTGTGGGTAGCCCTTGGCCTCACACTGGAAGTCGACAGTCTGACCCTCGATTACGGCCTTGTCTGCAGGGGTCACGGTGAACTGGGGAAGGGCTTCCGGAAGGAAAGAACATTGGAAACGACATCTCAAAGACCGTTCTGGATGAAAATGCTGCAGGCCAGCATCAGCGTCAGCGCTCCCTGTAAGTGCCGCGGCATAAAAAGCCGATGGCCACGGGCGGCGCCACAGGAGAGGGTCTGCGGCAGGGGGACGCCGGCCGGGGAAGGGCCTGACAGCAGGATGTCCAGCAGCAGTTTCCCCAGCACCCTGCGGGGGCTTCTGCTAAGTCCATGCAGCCGCGGGCCACACGGCACCAAGGGTGTGCAGGACGCCCTGCTTCTGCCCGTGGCTGTTGGCGCACCCCAAGGTCCCTCTGGCTGTGGGACCTCAGTCAGACCTGGAAGCGGTCCCGTGTCGCGTAACCCAGCTGTGTGGGGACAGGAGCTGCTCCGTGACTGTGGGGCCCCAAATCCAGACCGATTCCGTCTGTACAGAAGGAACGACCAGGTGACAGGACCGCGCGGTCCCATGTGCGGAGCACGAGCCAGCAGCACAGACGCTGTGAGACGGCCTCGCGGCCGGAGAGCAGGGCCCCGGCCATCGGCAGTCCGCACTTGCTTGGCTTGCAGCCTCCACACCAGAGAGGCCCCACTTTGCAATTTGTTTCTAAATAAGAAACTCACTATCGAGCTGGCTGGGACACGTGGACACACACCGCCCGGGTCTTCACGCTACGGCACTCAGCGCCCTGCACCCCAATGCTGGTGCGGGGGAAGCCGCGGGAGGAAGGCCAGGTTCACTGACGTGAGGCACACACAGGTGCCCCCACCCAGTGCACACATTCCCGCGACCGCCACCAGTGTCTGCACGCCAGGAGCCCTCGGTGCCAGGGACGACACAGCCAGAAACAAACACAGCCCCGAAACACAAGCCTCCTGCAGCTGCCACGCAGGAAACCAGGTCACAGAGAAGCAGGGCGGTGAGGCCTGCGGGTAAGGTACAGCCAGGTGCGGGCAGAGGATGGGGATGGCGGTCGGGGCGGGGCCTCCACAGGCAGGACGCCCTGGGCGGGGCAGGATGGGGTCTGCAGGGAGGGCTTCGGGGGCAGGGTCTCTGCGGCGAGGGCAGGGGCCGGTGGTCAGCGCATGCGCGGAGGGGCGCCCTGACCCACCCTGGACGATGATCAGCGCGGTGGCCTGGATGCTCTCTGCGCTGTTGGACGCGAAGCAGGTGTACTCCCCGCTGTCCGCCTGCAGGACGTTCTGTATGTAGAGGCCGCCGGACGCGGTGATGCTCACGCGAGGGTCCTCGGGCAGGGGCGTGCGGTCCCCTTTGGTCCAGGTTATCTGTGGCGGAGGGTGGCCCGTGGCGCTGCACTCCAGGGTGACACTCTCCCCGACCAGCACCTCCGTGTTCTGTGGCTGGATTACAAAAGCGGGTCGAGCTGTCACAACGAAACACAAGTCGAGCATTAATTTCCTCCGGGTCGGCAACGGCGTGGGCTTGTTCTCTTCCTTCTGCCTGCGGGGCTCAAAGTGAGCAAAGCAAACATGGCTGAACAGACGCCGTCGGCTCTCCCGCGTCGGGGTGGGGGCAAGCGAGCGGAGGGGCCAGCGCCTCCCAGCCGGTCCCTGTCGCCCTCGGCGCGGCCTGAGCCCCAGGGGCCCCACTTCTGTGGGCGCTGGACACGGGGTCAGCGGTCACACCGGCTAGGTGCTCCTCCTCGCGGGCAACACGCTCCGTCCAGACTCGGAACTCGCAAAACAGCCCCTTCCCTCGCAAAAGCAGAACCGCACCTTCAACCTACGCTTAACAGTACTTTTCAGCTGTGAGTCCAGAAAAATCCACGTCCTTACAATGCGTTTTGCGGGGGGCGTCCATGCAGAACAGAACTCACTCGCTGGTGCCCACGGCTATAGGCCCCCCGCTCCCCCCGGGCCGGAGCAACCACGCTTGTCAAAACCAGCAAGACCCTTGCACCGTTGCACCCAGAAGTTACTCTGCTGGGAGTTCACCAACATGGAAAGTAACAAAAAGGGAAGTTTCTAGAACATTCCTGGCTGACACCCTTCTCCCCGATTCTGGAATCCAGAGATGCTCCCCAAACAGAGTACTTTTCTCATCACTAATCTGTAAAGCCTGACCTGGCCCGCGGCGTTGGCAGCCTCCACAACCACTGAGGCAGCTCGCGGTGGGGCCACGCTGACTACAGGGTGACACCCGGACCCCACGGCTGCGCTCTGCCGCTCGGCCCACCCTGCACCACGCACCCCTGTGGAAACTCCCCAGAACCCTGATTTCCAGAGACGGCCCGAGGAGCTCTGGGTAAGGGACGCGGACCTGTAACAGCAAGGACTCGGGGGAAGCCCCCGGGACTCCCGCCGCAGAACCAGGTACACAGACCACGCTTCCACAGGTAACGGAGCCCTTGCAGGGCAGAGGGGCAAGCGTGAGAGAAGCAGCGCCACGAACTCGTAAGGCAGGGACGAAGAAGGAGGCGCCGGCGGCACCTGGGGGCGCGAGGAGGGAGGCAGGAGTTCCGTGGAGAGGAAGGCAGCAGGGAAGACACGTTCCTGCAGCTTTCGTGCCCGTTAACGTTGAGGCTCCAGGACCCGTGACCCCGTGACTAAGGAACGGCGGAGGACAGGAAGCGCAGACACAATCGTCACGTTAGCGTTTCTGGAGCACGCAGGCGAGGCAGCATGATGCCGTTTGCAGGGACCAGAACCCCAGCGACAGAGCCCACCGGGAGGGCATGTGTTCCAGCCAACACGTGCAAAGTGCGTGACGCAAGGCCAGCCCACGTGCCGTCACCCACGGACCCCTAAGCAGCCCCTCAGGGACAGGCAGCCAAAATCAGTGGGAGATGTGATCTCACTCCAGGCTTTGTCACCTGAGAGCCGGTCCTTGCGTGGGGATGTGGCCTGACTCCTGCTCCCCTGGGCGGAAAGGACATGGCCCCAGCGGGACAGCAGAGACGCAGAAAGACAAGACGGGATTCAGAAGTGGGAAGGACATTAGGGCCAGGCGCAAGGTGAGTGTTTTGCGCACTGGACAAATGGACTGTTCTGGAGACAGCGGAAGGAGAGAACTGGGACCCGGATCACCTACGAACGCGGGTGAGACGCTGTGGGCCAATGAGCGACACGGAGGGCACCGCGGGACTTCCAAACTGCCAGCGGGAAATGGAAAAGGGATGACAGCTATCCCAGAGGAAGGCTCGGCACTCAGAAAAGCCTGCAGAACAGTCCCAAGAAGCAGCAGCGCGTGCGCCCGACGCACGCCGTTCACTAACACACACGAGCGGGTCCCTCTAAGGAAATGTCATGCTGTGGGTTTTTCCAAAAAACAGAGCAAAGCTTGAGAGTCACCTAGGACCAAACTCACAAGGCTGCAGCGAGCGGCTATGGACTGAGCACGCCCGTGTCCCACCCACATCCCACCCGCATCCCTACCCGGCCAGCCGCGGCGAGGGAGAGCTGTTCCGGAGCAGCCTGTGCGCCGTCCTCTGCACGTACCTGGAGACCCAAAGTACCTGAGGGTGACCTCCTGTGTCTTCACCTGCCCGGCCACGTTCTTGGCCATGCACTGGTAAATCCCCTGGTCCGTCTCCTGCGTGTTCTGGATCATCAGGGTCCCGTCGTCCAGCAAGTTGAGGCGGGAATCTGTCTTCATGCTCAGCTCGTTACTACAAAGACAGACGTCTGGCACTCAGGTACCTGTGCCTTAAGCACGGGACAGCTGATCTGCGACACAGGGAGGGCCCCTGGGGCTGGGGGACACCAGGATACTGTCCTACATCACAGGCTCCTGCTTATTCACTGCTTCTAGGAAAGGGACTGACCCACCACATCTCTAATTCATCGACTTCATTATTCATGTGTTTAGCCTGTAAGATTTTAAAGTTATAGAACATCCTCTTTCCAAAGGTGAAAAAGGAACATAGCTGGAAAAAGTCAAGGAAACGTCTTCCTTGGTTTCCGGCAAATTCATTTAAGATAATGGGGCAGGCCCGCGGGTGAGGCTGACAGCAGGGGAGACACCCACAGAGGCTAGCAGGTGGAGGGAAAGCCCGGCACCAGACTTCGGGCCTGGCGCTTCTGGGCTTTCCCTCTGCCACGTTTGGCTGTAACATTTTAACTTCTGGTACCAACGTGTTTATTTATGAAAACAGATGTAAAGGGCTCAGCCAAATCAATGTTTTTCTGCCTTTTAAATACACACTTATTCCTCGTATTTAACTTGGATTTTAACTCCCAGCGAGTCCAGAGTCATCCAAAGTAACAGGTGACCTGAAGGCTGGGATAGCATCGGTCACACCCGCACGCAGCGCTGGGCCCAGGTCACGGCCACAAACCCAGGCAGGAAGGTGTCTCCCCTCCTGCACCGATGGCTCGATGCCAGGCTCCCTGAACCTCTCCTCTGTGAAGGCCTGCGGGACTCGGCCGCCGGGCACTGGGCAGGGCGATGGACCGGGGGTGTCTGGGCTCCCGTCTCCGTCGTCCTCACCCGGTCATGACTGGATGCACAGAGCCGAGATCTACCGACCAGCGAGGGCCGGTCCGTGTCCCCATGAGGACGGGAAAAGGAGCCTCGACAAGGTGCTTTCGCGTTAAGTCGATTCTCACCGTATGCTGAAACTGTCCTCATTAACAAGGGGCCCTCGCTGGGCTGACCCCCGGAATGCCCCCTCCTACAGCTCTGCCCCCACACCCCTAAAATGCCTGTGCGTGGCAGGAGACCCCTATCTCCTGAGGCCAATCAGATGCCAAGGAGCGAAGTATGTAAGTGTTCGCTTGACGGGCGTCCCTGAAGGCGCTGCCCCCACAGGAAGGGCCTTCCTGAGCCAGGAGGACGGGTCCCAGGGTTCCAGCGGCAGAGCCCTAGGGACTGGACGCACCGTTTCCGGCCACAGAACGTGAGCAGGTTAAGAACCAAGGGCATCTCCCACCCCTCAGCCCCGGCAGGAGGAGGAGCCACATGCCCCACCGCCAGCAGAAATGATGCAGGACAGTCTCCCCTTTAGACCTTCTACTCCATGGCAGAGGACGAAGGAGCCGAGGGCCGTCCACAGGTGCCGGGCTGGGGCCGCTTGGCGGAGCCCACGGGATGTCTGGGGTACGGGGCGCCCCGCGGCCTCCCGGCCGGCGCCTGACTCACTTGTTTCGAAGCCAAATGATCTCGGGCTTGGGGTTGCCTTCGGCTCTGCACCTGAAGAACACGGTGTTCCCCGAGGTGACGTCTGCGTCCTGGGGCTCTGATGTGATCCGGGGCCTCTCTGTGCCAAGAAGGAAACGAGGTCTCTGGGTCTTAAACCATCCCTCAACGTAAACAAGAACCCAAACCAAACCCCTCATGTTCCAGAGACAATCCCAAGCAAACCATCTACCCCAGCCACAAACGCCCCCACACGGAGGACAGACAGGTTCTCTGCAGAGATGGGCTGAGGCCTTAGCCAGCACGTCCCGACCCTCAGATGCGCCGCGAAGAGCCTGGGTGAAAACAGGCGCCCAGCAAGGCCCCAGCAGCTGTTCACCCCTCCCGGAGAGCAAGAGACTGTGTGCACGGCGCACTCCGTGGAAGGTTGGAATGAGACAGAAAAGAATGCTTTTGAGCTACAGCAGCCCGAGAGCAGGAAACTCTCCCATGCAGGGCACGGCAGTGGAGCCTTTGTCCCTTGTCCCCCAGGTGTGCCCCCCCACGGCCCAGGCTGGAGGGGATGCCCCCTCCTCTAGTCTGCTAAGTGGCGGCTGGTCCGCATCCTCTGTCTCTGCGACCACAGGGCTAGGGAGGCAGACGGAGCAGCCACGGCGGCCAAGTCTGGCCCTGACGCCCTGATGGGCGGAGTCAACGCCAGCCGCTGAGTGGGAGCCAGGACGGCTTGTGCTCCAGACGAGGGAGCTGACGCCCGACAAGGATGCCAGGGCTGGCCCAGGGGACTCTGCCGGATGGGGCAGGTTTGGACTCCAGTGGAAGCGGAGCAGTCAGGCCTGTCCCTGAGGTGCCCACAGCCCAGTAACCCTGCTCAGACGCAGCTGGAGGCCTGTGGGTGCGGGGGCGTGGGGGACAGGAGAGACAGCATGCTCCAGGAGCCGGAAGACGAGAGCCGAGGAACCCGACAGTCACTCCGATGGTCACACAGACCGCAGCTTTGCCCAGGAGCATCCTGGTCGGGTCCCACCGAGACGCCATCTGGGGACACCGACACGGAAGACAGGCGGGGCCGGATGCTAGCGCTAGGCTGGGGCGCCTACCCCCGTCAGGCTCACTCACCACAGTCCAGCTCCTCGGGGGTGACGGTGGCCACCGAGCGGCCCTGCACGCGCCGCGGGTGCTCACAGGTGGCAGCTGCCTGCGCGTGCCCTGACTGGGCATAGGTTCTCAGCAGCTCCGCCAGCCACAGGATCGCACAGTCGCAGTGCAGCGCGTTGGAGTCCAGCCGCCTGGCGGGAGGAAGATCGTGGGACAAGGGGTCCGGCCCACCCCGCACGGGCTGGGCCCACAAGCCGCTGGGGCGGCCACGTGCACAGGACACGAGGCAGCGTCCAGCCGGAGGCCGCATCCGTCCACGGAGGCAGAGTGGGAAGGGGACCCATGTCGGCCAGCTCCCCACGCAGGGGCCCCGCCGGCTGCCCCGAGCGCCTTCTTTCTGGCACCTTCTCTGCTGCTCTCTTATCTCCCGAACATGGAAGTGCTTCTCCTAGCTGCCCCACGGCGCCGTTTCCAGCGCAGCCGCCGATGGCTTTATCCAGAAGTAGTCGTGAGAGCAAGCAACACGGTCTTACTTCACTGCACTCCACGCCGGACCTGCGCTGCCTGACCTCGAGCTCCCCACACACCCTCAGGGACGGCACGCCAGACACAGAGCAGCCCAAGGCCCCGGGGCAAAGCACAGGGAGGCATCCGGTAACCGGCCCTCACATTCCTCTATTCCTGTGAAGTGACCACCCAGCCCAAGAGGCCGTGTCTTCAGGGGCCTCGAGAAACTGGGAGGCCCACGCGCTTCACGTCTAGGTGTGGGAACGCTTAACGCGAGGAACAGGACAGAGTCCTTCTCGGGGGACCTTCCTCCCACCACTAAAATTTCAACATGGGATTAAAAATTAATCTGAAGGAGCACCTGGGGGGCTCCGTCATTAAGCGTCTGCCTTCGGCTCAGGTCATGATCCCGGGGTCCTGGGATCAAGCCCCACATCAGGCTCTCCGCTTGGCAGGAAGCCTGCTTCCCCCTCTCCCACTCCCCCTGCTTGTGCTCCCTTTCTCGCTGTCTCTCTCTCTCTCTGTCAAATAAATAAATAAATAATAAAGAAATTAATCTGAGGAATTTCAAACTGATTTTAGAAATGTCTCGCTTGCCTATGAAAGGGTCGATCTGCTGGTACAGTCCCCACGTCGCCAGGCCCCCCGGCTGCACCCGCTCCAAGGGTGCAAGGCCTCCTGCCCTTTCCTGAGAGGAACCCATACTCTGCAGCCCAGCTTGGGGCCGGTCAAAGCCGTGGGGACACGGGGCTGCGCTGAACACATACTCACAGTCTCTTCATGGATTCCAAGTGATCGAATGTTCCTGGGACCAAATGTGTGATTCGGTTGTTATGTAAAAATCTGTTGAAAGAGACATACCACAAACCAACATCTAAAATGCTTCTTGGGGCGCCTGGGTGGCTCAGTGGGTTAAGCCGCTGCCTTCGGCTCAGGTCATGATCTCAGGGTCCTGGGATCGAGTCCCACATCGGGCTCTCTGCTCCGTGAAGAGCCTGCTTCCTCCTCTCTCTCTGCCTGCCTCTCCGTCTACTTGTGATCTCCCTCTGTCAAATAAATAAATAAAATATCTAAAATGCTTCTTACGTGTGTAGAAAAGAGTATGAACGGTCCACAAACTCAGCTTCTAAAAAATAACTCAGTGATTGCATTATTTCATGCAAATGAACCTGGGAATATTATTTAGCCCAGAAAAGAACAAGGTTTGTTTGTTTGTTTGTTTTTTCTATTTTTATCACCATTCCCGAAGAAAGAGACCTTGTCAGTCCTGCTTCTGAATTGAGAGACAAGGAGCAGGGACTCTGCATGGCCAGTTCTGAGACAGTGGCCTCCCCACTCCTGCAGAACCTGGACAGTGCGACGGCCCAGGGCCGCAGCGGATGCAGGGGATGGAAGGAAATGCAACTTACAGCCTTTCCAGCTTCGGCAAATGTTGGAAGGACTCTGGGTCCAGAGTTTCTATCTGATTAAAGTGCAGATATCTAGACAAGTGTAAAAAAAGAGAGGGAGAGAGAAGAAAGAAACAGATTTTAAACAGTTTTACTGTTTGCAGATCCAGATTTCCTGCTCAAAACAAAGTTCCCTAAACCCTTAAGTTCCCTAAACCCTTAAGTTCCCTAAATCCTTTCAAATTCTTAAGTCAGCAACTCTAGATTTCCTACATTAGGTGGAAAACAGTGATTTCATCAAATCGTAAGATTAGATACAATTAAAAACTGGACACAGACTGTAGGAGTGAATGGCTGTCAGTGACCCTGACCGAGCCCCCCCCCCCGCCCCGCACGGGGCCAGACTGCGCGGCCGTGACCTCTGCGCGGCATGTGGGCCTTTGCAGGAAGAGTTCACGTAGCCTCCCTACAGCACATCGGTACGGTACGAACACCTTCGATCCTCTAACCTCTCTGTGAATTTCCGGGGTGGGGGGACTTACGCTGACTGAGCACACAGTTAACCACAGAAACAACGAAGCGTGAAGTCACACGTTTCCTCAAATGTGCTCAATTACACAAATATCCAGCATTTACGCATCTTTTGCTGTGTCCTCCTGCTTTCCACAATCCACACATTTCTCGGTACAACTAATTTCTTCTCATTTTCCTAAATACTGCTTTTCTCACTGTGAAAATCGGTGTTTTTCCCCTTAAGTGAAACAGTGGACACAGGCTTGGACGCGGCCGTGCGACAGGGTGCTTCTGCCCCGAGTGACCCCCCAACGTGCGGAGAAGAGAGATCTCTGCCCCCCGCAGCTCGCTCACGCGGGGCCCAGCAGAACGGCAGGGACAGGCTGACACGAGCGGTTACGGGTTTCATCATGAACCGTAACACCAGGCAGAAAGCGTTCTCAGAACGCACCCTGGATGCACAGAGACCATCCCTGATGTTGAAATTACTGGGACTGCAAGGTCACCCAAGGTCACTTGCACTTCCTTGCCTGTCTGTGCCTCCCGCCACGGGGACCCCAAGTCTGGGAGGTCGCAAACGCGGCTGCAAAGCCCATAGACATGTCCCTGCTGGTCGCCCTCCACTCCGGGGGGGAAGCCCGTGAGCAGGGTGTATGGAAGCCTGAAGCGGGGAGATATGTAGTCACTGTCACAGGAGAAGCCTGAAGGAGAAGCCCCCCCGTGTTAGCAGGCAGGTGAGGTGCTGGGAGGCGTCCAGGGAGGGAGGAGGGAGGGGGGAGAACCTCCTTGCCCTGATTCAGTGCAGCTTGTCTGCACGGCCCACAGAGACAGGGCTGAGGCCACAGCTCTGGGCAGGCGGGGCGCCCCCGCCCTCCCACGGCCCCCAGCCAGCCATGGGAGCCAACCCCAACCTACACTGCCTGACTGGTCACACGTGCTCAGCACACAGGATGGGCAGGACCTCCCAAGAGCCCAGGCTCCACAGACCCCCGGCACCCTCGGGCTGGCCTCTGAAGGGCGAGAGGGGCTCCCGGCATGGGGGGGGGCACGGCAGGACCCAGCCCCCTGACCACGACAGCGCACGCACCCACAGGAACAGCCTCATCTGCGGGCAGGGACCCGGTCCTGAGAGTGTCCGTGTCCCGTCAGACACTCGCCGACATCCATGGCAGGGAGCTGCGTTTCAGTGGACAGACCCTCGCTGCTGAGCCGGGGCTGTGGCGGCTTCCTGACCCGGGACCCGCTGTCCCCAGGACGGCTGGACACCCCGCTCCCGGAGCCGGAGCCTCACTTCTCCCCAGATGCTGCCTCCTTCCTCCTCGCCCCTCATCAGGGTCCCACAGCTTCCTGGGCGACGGCTACAAGGAAGTTTGGCCCCAGGCAAGGCGCGTCAGGCGTCCGGACTGCGTCCTTCAGACTCTCCGTCCACCGCAGCCTCTAACTTTCGGTTCCCTCTTCCCCCGCGGGGAGACCACACGGACCCGACGCACAGCGGCTTCCCTGTCCTGCCGCCGCAGCGCTCGCAAACCAGCAGAGCGGCTCGCACCGGAATAAAGACCCCGAGACCCTCGCGTGCTGTCTGTGTTTGGGAAGCACCTGGTTTCAGGGGAGCCCCTGCCCCAGCGTCTCCGGAGACGGGCCTGTGCCCGGCGAGCAGAGGAGCCACGCAGACGTGTGGACGGCCGCCGCGGAAGAACGTCGGGCCGCGTCCAGCCCTGCGACCGTAACGGTGCGGCTGTCTGACACGCCTCGGAACCACCTCAGCCCCTGCCCGCCAGAAAAAGCCTGCTCTCACCGGGGATTCTGCTCAGAAACCAGCCTGCTGACTTCATATGCCGCCAGAGAAACAACACCGAACACGCACTGACTAGAAACACGAGGAGAAGCTCATTTTCTCCAGAATAATGACATAAATGCAGAAAGTAGGCCGGATGAGTGCAGAGTCACTAAAGGAACAGGGTACAACGAAAGCAACCTCCTCATCCCCCACTGCCCGGAGACCCTCCCCGAAGACCTTCCCTGGTTTGCAAGGCCGTCCCTGCTGTGAACGGGGAGCACCGTGGAGGCGGGAGCTGCCTGGTCTCAGGGACGCTCGGCCCGGGCCACCGTCAGCAGAAACCGGGGCCTTCCCTGGTGGGGCAGGGGCTCGGACAGAACCGCTCTTTCCGCCGCATGCACGCGCTCCCTACGCCCCCGTTAGTACAGGCATGCATCGTGCAAACCGCAGACTTAGTTCATCTGCTCTACAAGAGGCAAGGGGCGGGCGGCATCCCAGACAGCCACGTGCGGGGGACACTTACAGTTGCTCTAGAGAGGCAAGTCCCGTAAATGCTTGCCTGTCAACTGACTGGATCTCATTCTTGTACAGATAGCTGAAACAAGAAATGGAGCGTTAGCGCACGACAGGCCGCAACGGCAGAGGACGGAGGACTGACGTGGACATGTGGGGGTTCGCGTTAACGACTGTATTAGAATACAGGCCACACCCCGACACGGCGCTTGGCTCCCCTCACGGAGGTTCCCGGCCCTTCCTCAAAGGGAAGTCCCCCGCAGGAGGCTGCCCACCCACCACCCCGTCTTCCAGAAAGTCCCAGCACGAAGCGGACGTGTCTTCGCCCAGCAGAATCCCCTTCTCACGAGACAGAGGCGAGGTGGGCGGGTGGGAAGCATCAGAGACCCAGCTCGTGCCTGTTTTTGCACGGTCTGTAAGCGAAGAATGGTTTCCACCTTTTTATTCGGTTGAAAATTTCGAAAGAAGAGTAACAGTTCACGACACAGGAAAGTTATTCGGAACCTGAACTTCAGAGTCCATGACTAACACGGACACATTGACTTAGTCCATGGCCGATCGGGGCCACGTGGCAGAGCCAAGCCGCCATGGCAGAGCCCGAGCGGCCCACGAAGTCTCAGAGATGAGCTGCCACATCCCAGAAAGTCTGCCGACTCCTGGGCAAAGCCACAAGGTGAGGCGCCTCGAGTACCGCGGGCCTGGGGAGGGGACTCGTGGTCGGTACCGTCCTGCACACACCCAGCTCTGTGGTAGATCACGGGAAGCCAATGGCGTCCTGCCGTCTCAGACGTGACCTCTGCACTGGGGCAGAGACGTGTGTCTGCTTCGTCCTCACCCATAACCTCAGACCCACGCCGGCCCCTCCGTGCCGTCTGCAGGTGCCTCCCGGCACCGCGACACCGTCCACGCGCCCACTCACTCCAGTGAACAGGCCTGCTCTGTCTTAATGTCGTGCGACCGCACGCTCTGGTCCCAGACCGTGTGCGCAGCGGCACCATCGGTCCTTGTGTTCGGGGTGGGCTGCCTCACGGGCCCTGCTCCGCTGTCTCTGACTGCCGCCACCCCACTCAGCGGCTGTCCCTTCTCCCTCGTGCTCCTCAGCTGAGCTGACCCCACAGAGAGCCACAACCTCTGTGTGAACAGGCGGTGACCCCGCTGGTCCAGGACCCGGTGCCCGCAGCAGAGTCGGGCGCAGAGCCGGGCCCCATGGGACGGAGTCGTCCGCCGGCCACCTGCTAGTGTGGTTGTCTACGTTCTGTCTAGGTTCTGTCCCAGTCTCCGCAGGTGTGCACACAGGGGGCAGCCACTGGGATCACCAGGAGTCGGCAAGCATGTGGAAAGCAGAAAGAACATGGCCTGGCCCCACAACTTGCGCTGTGGTGGGAGCCCCTGCTCTCTTACGGCCCAGCGGGGTTTCTGGGCTCATTCCTCTAGAACAGTGGGGCAACCGCCTAAGGGTAGTGTCTGTCTACACACACGTTAAAGACAACGGGAGTGCGCGACAGCGGAGTCCCACTAACACGGGCAGTATGTGTTTCCGAGGGCGTGGGACCAGCCTCTGTCTTCCTAAGAATAACGGGCATGGACTGTCCTCCGACAGTGGGTTCTGAAGAGCACTCAATGCCGGAGTCCCCTCTGGACTGGAGGCTCCTCCCAGGACGAACCACACCCTCCAGCAGTGTCAGTGAAGGGAAGACGGACACCGTCCCACAAGCCGCTGGGGTCCAGCAGATAACCCGCGCTCGACTTCGAAGAGCACAGACTAATCATAACGGCAGAAATAACCAGTAAGCTCTGGAGGAGCTCACAAACGTTGGAGTTGCACAGTGTCCTCCACGTGGCTGGTGGCAGTGCCGTCTCCGGCCGAGGACTGGGCTCCGAAGGGACCGTTCTTGACCTGCTCCTGGGGTCCTCCTCACGAGCACCCCACTCCTCCGTCCTGCCGACCACTGACCAGCCCCCCGCAGGGACCAGGCACCTTCCACCAGTGGGCATCGCGGACATAGGGGCGGTGAGGCTGGGGCACAGGGCCTCAAAGGGGAGGGCCGGCAGGAGAGGCTTATGAAGCATTACTTAAAAAAAATCATTTTAAGTGGAAAATGAGGTATTCCAAACTATTTAACACTAAATATGTTTGCAGGTTAAATAATAAGTTGTTCTTAATTAATTTAATCCAAAAGCAGAATAAAAAATTAAACACACACACACACACACACACACACACACTACTCACTACAGGATGCTGGCTCTCAGCTCACGGAACCTACTTTCTACAAAACCAAAATCTTTCTTTTGGAGCTTGTAAAGCACTTAGAATTTAAAATAAAAAAAATCAAATCAATAAAAACTCAAGAATAAAAGGTCTTTCACTCATTTTTAAAATGAGCAACAAGGCTTAATAATTCTCATATGCTCTTCTATTTTATTCTAATTCTAATTCTATTCTATTCTACCACAAAGATTAACAAACTATGCCAAAAGTAATGGAAAAGTATTTATACCTAACAATTCCAATGGCCTTCACGGAGGGATACGTATCTCTATAATCGCGGTTAAGAACCAACGACATCTGAAAGCAAACAGTTTGCAAAATACACGACAACACTAACAATGTGACTTTATTTTAAAAATCAAGGTGACTTCTAGACATTCACGTTTGTTCAGGACATAAATTTCCCAAAAAAGAGTCCCTGATTTCAATCCCTCATTAAAATGGTTCCCCCTAAAAGCTCATCGAAGTCTTAAAAGAAAGAGTAACTTGCTCAAAGCCCACGACACGCAGTTTTATCCACAGCAGGAATGTACTGGAATGTGTGTCCTGACGCTTCCCGTCTTGCAGCAAGTGCCCGGAGAGCTGGGAGGCCAGCACGTGCTTGCAAGGTCATCTTCTAATCTGCCAAACTCATGTTTCAATGTTCATGTGCGGATTAACTAAAATCAGTCTCAAAAGGCAAACTACAATTTTACTACCTAAAAATAGGACGAGGTGACGTCAGTCGGAGGATGACGGCGAAATCCGCAGACCAGGGACACCCTCGCACCTCGCCCACGGCCGGAGAGGCTGCCTGGAGTCCCCTGCCCCCGCACGGTGATCCCGGCCGGCTCTCACGCTCCTCACACCCACGTGCCTAACGGCTGAGCACACACCCCGAGCGCCACACAGCTGCGTGCTTCACATCGACAAAACTCGCACTAAAAACCCCAGCCCAGGGGCGCCTGGGGGGCTCAGTAGGTTAAAGCCTCTGCCTTCGGCTCAGGTCATGGTCCAGGGGTCCTGGGATCGAGCCCCACATCGGGCTCTCTGCTTGGCGGAGAGCCTGTTTCCCCTCCTCTCTCTCTCTGCCTGCCTCTCTGCCTACTTGTGATATCTCTCTCTCTGTCAAATAAATTAATACAATCTTAAAAAAAAAAAAAAAACCCAGCCCAACATTCGGGTGCATGTGGAGATAAACCCGGAGAGACGGCCGCGCCCACAGGACTTTGCAGCCGCACAAACGTCGGCTCACGGTCGGGAACAAACGCGAGCATGAAGGCAAAGGACGGACGGTGCACTTACAGATACTTCAAATTCTCAAGGTCCTGGAACGCTCCGCTGGGGATGCTCTTGATCCGGTTGTTGTTGAGAAGCCTGAGAGAGAGTCTGAGTGAGAACCCGACCCCCCTGGACCCGCACGGGGGTCATGCTCCGGCCACTTGGGAAAGGTCGTAAGATGACTCAGGCGCGGAGCCCAGCCCGGACGCCGGCCGAGCACCACACGCGTATGGGAGCGTGCCAGCACTCGCCCTGGGATGACACGCTTTCTCGGGGGACCGGTGTCCCCGTCACTGCACGCCACACCCCTCCCTACACACACTGACCAAATGCCCTCTTCGATGCAAAGCAGTGTCTGTCTCTCTGTCCTGCTGTCTGTCAGACTGCCCACCTCGGCTGAGTGGAAAGCCAGCATGGATATGCAGGGTGGTCTCCCCAGGGTCAGACCGCTCCCCCCACCGGCTCCCAGGACGGCAAAGGAACCAATCCTGCTCCCAGAGCCCTACCTATCCCCCGTGCCAATAGCCACCCTCCGGAGCAAAGAGCCAGAGACGCCATCGTCCTGGCAGGCTCTGGATATGACAGTGGGCCAGGGTGCCCATCAGGCCTGTCCCCTTCATCTGTCCATCCCTGGGACTAAGCATGGGTGCCCAAATGGATAGCGCCCCCACCCGCCCTGGGCCCTCGTAGCTAGAAGCGCTGGCCCCTGCCCCCTGCAATGGGGCCTATGACCTCGTACCAAGGTGAAGGGTCTGGCCCAGCCTGGGACTGAGGCACTCACAGAAAGATAAGAGGAACACGCGGTCACTGGGTCTGGGTCACACCTACTTATGAGGGACCCACATGGGTCCACAATGTCAGACAAGATAGGACAGCGGCCGAGCTCAGGTTCCACGGGCCTGACAACTCAATGCGCACTTTCTGTTCTAGGGACCCATGTCCACGCCCCCCGTTCATGCCTCTGACCACAGATAACCGGGGCTGACCCCAGGTGAGAGGTGTGACGATGTCTATACTTGCTTCCTGCTGGGTCCCAACAGGATGTGATGTTCGGACTTACAACGTGTTCAAGTTTCTCAGCTTTCTGAACGCCCCAGGTTGGATCTCCCTGATTCTGTTAAAGCGCAGATCCCTAGGGAGAAAACACAAACAAGAAATGCATTTATGCAGAGAAATATGGAGGCGTCACCGGTGCTGTGTCATCTCACTGAGTTCCGGCACGACGCTGAGCCACTTAAGGAATGGAACCCTGCAGCCCAGTTCCTGGACCAGTCGTGGCTTCATGGAGGCCAACGGAACAAGTGAGCCTTCATCTGGATGACAGAGCGGTGAGATCACATCACAGAAGTGTGCTGGGACGACAGCAAATAAAAACCTCCTCAAACCACAGACCCATCTTCTGCCGACCCTGAGGGTCAGCGAGCCCTCCCCCTGCAAACCCAGCGTCGACCAGCGCGTATGGCCCCGGCTGTGGGAGAGCAAAAAGGCTTCCACAGCCTCTCCACAGTCTCTCAAGCTGGAATTCGGGGGTCCAGCCATGAACTGCTTGCAATGTTTTCTCAATGAGTTCAGAGCTCACAGTGACCTGGGAAGATCCACACAGCCAGCGTGTGAGTCCAAACTCCGTACTACCACACGGTTCTTGTGGATGGTTACATGTGTGCTGGAGCACAGCTACTGGTTTCTCGCGGACAGAGGGACGACCTGGGCAGCCCAGGGGAGACCAGAGCATAAGGCCACGTCCATGGAGAGACAGGGCTGCCCGCGGCTGCTGGCGGCATGAGGGAAGCAGCTGGTGGAGGGGCCCCTCCACGGAACAGGTACGAGGCCAGGCTCCAGGACCACAAGCTCAGGGGCAGAAGGTGTGCACGTGTCCATTTTTACCCCCTGAACTAAAATCTATCAATTAAAGTAAGAAACATAAAAGCTGTAAATTTAATAGAAATCTATCATTTTAAGTTAATCTATAAATGTAGTATTTATGAAAGTCACAGAAAAGTACATAAAGACCACTTTCTTTATCAAAGAGTCTTAGAAAACTTAAGATTCCCTGCTCAAAGGAAATAGCCAACAAAACAAAGAGGCAACCCACGGAATGGGAGAAGATACTCACAAATGACACTACGAACAAAGGGCTGATATCCAGGATCTATAAAGAACTCCTCAAACTCAACACACACAAAACAGACAATCATATCAAAAAATGGGCAGAAGACATGAACAGACACTTCTCCAATGAAGACATACAAATGGCTATCAGACACATGAAAAATGTTCGTCATCACTAGCCATCAGGGAGAGTCAAATCAAAACCACATTGAGATACCACCTTACACCAGTTAGAATGGCCAAAATTAGCAAGACAGGAAACAACGTGTGTTGGAGAGGATGTGGAGAAAGGGGAACCCTCTTACACTGTTGGTGGGAATGCACGTTGGTGCAGCCACTTTGGAGAACAGTGTGGAGATTCCTCAAGAAATTAAAAATAGAGCTTCTCTATGACCCTGCAATTGCACGACTGGGTATTTACCCCAAAGATACAGATGGAGTGAAAAGAAGGGCCGTCTGTACCCCAATGTTTATAGCAGCAATGGCCACGGTCACCAAACTGTGGAAAGAGCCAAGATGCCCTTCAACGGACGAATGGGTAAGGAAGATGTGGTCCATATACACTATGGAGTATGATGCCTCCATCAGAAAGGATGAATCCCCAACTTTTGTAGCAACATGGACAGGACTGGAAGAGATGATGCTGAGTGAAGTAAGTCAAGCAGAGAGAGTCAGTTATCATATGGTTTCACTTATTTGTGGAGCATAAGGAATAACACAGAGGACATGGGGAAATGGAGAGGAGAAGTGAGTTGGGGGAAACCGGAGTGGGAGACGGACCATGAGAGACTGCGGACTCTGAGAAACAAACTGAGGGCTTTAGGGGGGAGAGGGGTGGGGGTTGGGTGAGCCTGGTGGTGGGTATTGTGGAGGGCACGGATTGCATGGAGCACTGGGTGTGGTGACTAAACAATGAATTCTGGTACACTGAAAAGAAATTTAAAAAAAATTAAAATTTAAAAAAAAAAAGATTCCCTGCTCGCAGGCTCAACCCCCATAATACGGAGTCCCGGGGTTACTATGGGAGCAACTGGGGGCCCCCATTCCCATGAAGTCCAACTCAGTGCCACTGAGTGGATTTGGAACGAGTCTCTACAGAGACGCCTAGTTAAAACAAGATCACCACAGCATGAGGATGGCCCTACTCCAGCAGGACTGGGTCCTCAAAGAAGGGGGACATCTGGAGACAGGCACATGGGGAGATCCAGCCAAGGCAGGGAGTATGGGAGGTGGAGTGATTCTCTCCCAGCACTCTGGAAGGACCGGATCCTCGACCGTGGGACTGCCGCCCAGACCTGCGAGCTGACGGACTTCTGCTGGAGCTCGGTGCGTGGGGCTCTGCACAGGCAGCCCCGGGAAACCAAGAAAGGGCTCCCGGAGCAACACTTGGTCTATGTCAGGAGCGACGCTTCCCTCCTGACCCTCACCAACCTCTCCTGATGTTCATAAGCTTTTTAGGAATCTGATCGTTTTGAGCCAACTCAAGCGTCGTAAATGATTTGAACAATCAGTTCTAGTTTATGGTGCAAGAAAAGGCTTTTCAGAAAGTATTTAAGTCACTAAAATGAATTGTGTTGACTTAGGAGCGAGCAAACGACATCTGGAACTTTGGGGCATCCGCTTCCTGGCTCTGGGTCAGGGTCCAGGGTAGCGGAGGCCCCAGGCGTCGGTCCCCACCTGTCCTGGGTGGCAGACCAGGCCCTCACCCCGTTGTGCTCTCCCAGTCCCCAGAGCCACCAGCACGCTCTCTGGGAACGCGACCCCCTGCACCAACCTGTGACTCTTAAATTCAGAGAAGCTGATCTGAATCCACAGTGAGGACGCGGCGACGGATCGGCCGTGGAGACGCCAAAACCACGTCCCCAAGAGGAGGGCGGGCGTCTCTGGAGGCCGAGTCCCCCGTGGGAAATGGGTCCGGTTCAGGGGCACAGACGGGCTAGCTGAGCCGCAGCGTGAACACAGGTGACGGGAAGCTCTGTCCTCGCATGGGACGAACGTGGGCTCGCCCAGGAGTCGGACAGAACCCCCTGGGCCAACGTGGAGAAGACGTCCCCTGGAACGTGGAACGCCGTGCACGTGCGCGCCACAGACTCGGTCGGGACATCACGCAACCAAGAAGTCAGGTCCCAAGTCCTCAGGAAGGCGGTGGCTGGGCACAGGCAGCTCCTGACGCCCGTTCCCTGTCAGACCCAACTCAGAGGGGAAGCAACACGGAAGCCTCCGGAACCTGGCAAGCAGGCCGCTGAGGGACAGACGCCACAAGGCCGGCCTGCAGGTGTGAGGCCCGTGCCCAGAGCCCCAGGGCGGCATGGAGGGAGGCCACACCCGGCGGCCGCTGCACCCCAGCTCTGAGTGCCCGGGAAGGGGGGCCTCGCAGAGACCTGCGGTGTGGGGACATGCACGCCAGATGTGAACGCCCTGGGGGTGGCGAGTGGAGTTCAGTGTGGTTAACACACGGGTACACGGATCACACGTTGCAACACGAGCACGGCTGATACACAGTTACAGAAAGCCGGTGTAAGTAACCAGTCTCGCTAAAGGGACCTACTGTAACATCTGAACTTACATGCGTGGACAGCAGCCAGGCCCCTCCCGGATTCCCCGCAGACCCAGGGAAGACCACACGCCCACCCAGCCAGGGAGAGGGCACACAGAGGCCCGCTTTCCAACAGAGCCAAGAAATGTAAACAAAAAAAGGAACCAAACGGAGATTCTGGAACTGAAGCACTAACAGCTGACAAAGAACGTCCTTGCACGGACTCAGCCTCTGGAATAGGGCAGAAAACGGCGTGAGCTTGAGGGCCAGATGCCAGGAAGTGCGTGGTCTGAGGACACAGGGGACAGCACCTGTGTGATCACTATAACCTTGTACACTTTGAGGGGCCTCGCAGAGACGGCGGGCCTCGGAGCAGCCGCGGGAGAGTGGGTCAGAGGCCACGTGGCCGCGGGCCCGGAGAGACAGGCCCAGGGAAGGCAGATGTCATGCATTTCCAATAGGAACCCAATTCCAAGTCCTAACCACAGGTCACAGAGGCCGTGTTCCACCTGAACTGATTCCCAGTCTGCAGGAAGTATCGGGAGGGGCTTATTAATTCAGTAACGGTGAGGATTCTCTTAAGCACTGTTCTCAGCAGGGTCCCCGGGTCAGCAGCAGCAACAGCATCTCCTGGGAACATGCTAGAACAGCCAATTCCGAGCCCCATCCCAAACCTACAGACTCAGACACTCTGAGGGCGGGCCTGGTAATCAGTTTTAATAATCTCTCCAGGAAGAGCAAGGTGAAGTTTGAAAGCACTGCTCTTCAGTGATGCTAGGGAGGCAGCCGTGTGCACGTGTGTGACAGTGTGCATGCTTACAGGCGTGTGCACGTGTGTGACGGCATGCATGCTTACAGGTGTGTGCATGTGTGCTTACAGGCGTGTGTGACGCGTGTGCAAATGTGTGACAGTGTGCTTACAGCCGTGTGGACGTGTGACAGTGTGCTTACAGCCGTGTGCACGTGTGTGACAGTGTGCTTACAGCCGTGTGCACGTGTGTGACTGCGTGCATGCTTACAGCCATGTGCATCTGTGTGGGGTCACGTGCATGGCATCTGCACGCACATGCCCATGCGTATACACCCACGCATGCACGCAGCAGATGTCTGCTACTCCCGCACGACAGGTCCTTGGCCCTCGGTAATCACTGACACGAAGCTTTGTTTAATGAGAGCTGGTTAACGAAGTTATACTCTAAGCCCCCCCCATTCTTTAACTTTGGAAATATGGTCTACGCAGGCCTGGGGAGACAGAATGTCTAACCCTCTAGAACGGGACCACTGGAGAGCATGTCTGTGAGAAGTGCTCCTACATCATCCAGCCTTCTGCAGACATGCACCGTGACCTCCCCTCTGGGTCCTGAAGGATCCGCCAGACGCCTTCCCTGAATGCGGGAAGCACACAACAGGGGAGCGGCACCGTGAGGAGACTCTCAGGGCAGGGGTTCCCGGGCTCCCGGGCTCCCAGGCTCCCGGACACGGTGACTTCAGGACAAGATCACGGGGAGCTTCACGGTCCACGTCCGCCAGGTCTGGCTTCTAACACACGACGGCACAGTAAACGTGGTCAGCTTTAGGAAGGAGGAAGGAGAAGAATTCGCGTTACGTTATTAGAAATCCCTGCATTTGGCAAACAAGGATTCAGAAACTGAGACCGGTCAGGCAGGGAGCCCCAGGTCACTCACTGGTGAGCAGCACGATGGGCAGCTGGGGCCCCGCCTGGGAGCCTGTGCAGAGAAGGCGTTTCAGCCCTGCTGGGGGGGTTGACGGGACACCCCCGCCCCACGGTTCATCCACAAGTCACTGGGGGGTTCCTGGGCAGCTCAGCCAGTTGAGAATCGGACCCTTTATTTCTGCTCAGGCTGTGATCTCAGCCGTGAGATCGAGCCCCGCACCCCGCTCCGTGCTCAGTGGGGGGTCTGCTTGAGATGCCGCCCCCCGCCCCTCTGCCCGCTCATGCGTGTGCACGCGCTCGCTGTCAGGTAAGTAAACAGGGACGTTCTCATGACCACGTCAGACAAGCAGCATTGGTCAAGTTCCGATGCTGGGACAGGCTTAAACGCAACTGAAATTCTGGTTCTCAAACAGGACATGCTGTGTAATTTTGAATTTTTGGACAAATCATTTTCTATTTTTCCTATTTCTATTTTACTTTTTTTATTTAAAGGTAAATTTAAACGTGTGTCGCTTTAGCGAATAGGAAAAAGCGTTCTCTTTTAAAAATCACAGAAGATCACAAGGTGAACTTCATGGTAGAAATTTGAACGATTCCCTTTGATTTTCTCCGATAACTTTTTTTGCAATTTGGCTGAATGTTGCTGAGTGGTTTGGCCATGTTGCTGAGAAAGGCCCCCAAGCGTGAGCTGGGGGAGGGGACGAGAGAGACCCCGGGCTCAGCAGCCCCTTCCAGCTCTGACCAGCAGCCGTTCTGCGGTCCGCTGTGAGTCGTGACACGACGCTGACTGGGGACCAGAACTCAGATGCGTCCCAGGCCCTCCAGGTGCTCAGTTTCTTGTTTTCGCTTTTTTCTGGTAGGGTTTCTGGCAGGAGTTTGCAATAATGGAAACACTAAAACAAAGCGAATCACCTCAAACTTCTTGCCTGGTGCGCTAGAGTCCGTTAGCCTTTTAATATAACGTTTATATCGACTTCTGTTTTGAACGGTCTGCCTCACAGAATTATGCTGATTTTCCACAGCTGTTCCAGGCCCTTCTGCACGCTGAGAAGGTTTCTCTGGCCCCGCACTTCCTCGACGTTGGAAGGGGCAACACCTAGCATTAATTCTGGGGAACTCCTGAGCGTAAGCACCCGGTCCCACTAGCTCCAGAAACCATCAAAACCAAAATCCCAGATACGGTGTCTGTTGAGAATGTACAGCCTTCCGCCATCCTAGGGCTGAAAGCTATCCGTGCACCCGCACGGTGTGCGCCTTCCCTAGCTGTCCGCACGCCACATCCACTCCAAAGCAGAGATGCTGGGCTTTGGCCCGGCATGGGCGTGAACCCCTGGGAGTGGGCCCAGCTCGTGCGGGGGACCCTGTGCCCCCTCCGCTGCTCCCTGCTCGGTCACAGTGGGGCCAGGGGCGGGACGGACCAGACTCTGCACACCCTGGGCGACAGCGAACCCCACAGCCACTGCTTACTGAAATCGAGCATTTCACCTGAGCAACGGAGAGCAGCTCCCATTCTGCTCCATGAACAACTGGGGGACACACGGGGGCCATCTGGCCTCGCTAGGCACAGGGAACCACTGGCCTCCCCCAGGACGCCCCAAGGCCCCTTGAACTTCACCATCTTTGGCCAAAGCCATGCTCTTCCCCCACAGATCCTGTTTATCTCTTGAGTTCCACCAGGCTCATCGGCACCGTCAGCCACCGGGACAGGTGACCCAGAAGCTTACCCCGGGTCTCCTTCACTTCCTGCCCCCGAGGCACCGCCAGGCCTGCTGTTTTCCGTCAGTGTTGCCCACCGTTCGATCCTCCTTCCCACCCCCGCACAGAGAGGTCTGGCCCCATTGGACGACCTCATGTCACTCAGGACCCAACACGGCCCACTCCTGCCCCCCCGTTCCCAGCACCCAGACGTCACTCCCGCTCACCAGCAAGACCCCTTCCATGGCCGGGCCCACCCGATGCCCTTCTGCAGAAACCCTTGCACAGGCTGTCCCTGTCCTGCGAGGGCATCACGTCTGCTCAGGGAGCTGGACTTGGCCTCCAAGACTAGGTCAGGTGGCCCTGTGGAGACACGCGTCATTTTAGGTGGATCCCTGCAGCTCCATGATTACAGGGCACACCGAGCTCTGGTCGGTAAACCACACCCCGGCGTGCAGAAAAGGAAGAACTCGTGCCAAGCTTGGTGCCAACGGCAGTGACCACTTTGGGCAAAGCCACGACCGTCTGTTTAGAGACCGTCTATGCCACGTAACTACAAACAACTGCAGCAGGCACCTGCGCTAACGGGGTCCTTCATGAGAAACGTGCCCGGACAGATTCAGAATCCCGACCGCAGAGCAGCAGGCAGCCGGGGACCAGCCCTGCACACAAGCAGCCCCTCTTCGGGGCCCCGCCCTCCCAAAAGGCACGTGGACCCGTCACCAGCTGTCTCTGAGGACAGCCCACCGCCCTCCCTGGCGCACATCACTTGGGCCCGTGGTTCTGTGCCGTCCCCCAACCTCACTGGGGCGCTCCCCCCTCCCCTCTCACAGCGGACCCTCTGCTCTCCCTGCAGCCCCTCCCTGCTCACTTCCCCTGGCTCCGGTTCCTTCCTCTCTAGCAGGAGAGTCACATGCCGTGCACCTGCGCCTTTCACTCGCTTCCCTCCGCTGAGTAAGCTCTCAGTTCATTCTTTCCCGCTACCCAGGGGCCCTGTCTGTGCTCACTGCTGGGCTCCCCAAGGGATCACGGACCTCCGTCAGTCTGCGCAGTTATAAATAGCATGCAATGACGACCTTTCTGTTAGTAGAATTTGCATCTTTGCAGTAGTATTTCTGGACAGGTTCCTGCAAGCAGCACTGCTGGGAGAGAGGACAGTCACCCATTGAAGAGCTGACATGTGCTGGGCACCTGCTGGAGACTGGTCACTTCCACAGAGACAGCGCAGTACGTGGCCCCGCAGGGAAGCGGGCCCTGACGTGTTCCCCACACGGGACCATTATGCCTCTGACTCAGGAGATGGAGGGAGGTCTTGAGTAGAAAGCACAGTCAGATGGAGGTCTGCCCCTGAGCAGAGCGCAGTGGGCGTGAGCACACAGGAGAGGAGGGCAAGCAGCGGGCCCTGTGGGCAATGACAACAAGGAGCCTACAGTCCAGCGGGACCATCCTGCTGTAGTCTCCGGGACCGTCCCAGCTCCTGGGGGCGAGGGTGGCCCACAGGAGACTGAGCCAGAGCAGGTTCTGGTCTGCACACTCTTCTTCAGCAGACGGAGCCCGCAGAGCACAGACCCGTCACACGTCTGAGGCCGGCGTGCTTGTGCTCATCTTCAAGCACAGCTCCCACAGCCCACTGCCCTCCCCAGAACAGGCTGACCAGCGCGGACAGCATCGACCCCAAGCCTGCTTCTGTCCACAGGCCGTGCTGAGAATGTGGCGCAGACCGCGTGCCCCGGCCACCCCTCCGGGCAGTGTGTGCCGCCTTGAGGGACGAGGCCGTGTCCTGTCAGTCAAAGGGCAGCTGCCCCCCACTCGCCCTGAAGGCCATCTCCAGGCTCAGCGCTCCTGTCCCCCACGGACCAGAGCCCCCGTCACCGCCGAGGGACTCGAGGACTCCGGGACCACAGGAGCAGGACGTGGTGCGGCTGCCGAGTGGAAGCAGGAAGGGCATCTGTCTCTGCCCGGGACCCTCGTGTCCTCCGCTGGGACAGACTGACAGAGCTCGGCATCACCTGGGCAGAACTCGGCGCTCTCCGAAGACAGAGCAGAGCGACTGTCTGGGGCCTTCTGGCCTGTGCTTCACTGGGCCTTTCCCTTCATGTCTCCCCTAAAACCCACACGTGCGCAGCTCACGTTTTCTAAAGGGCGACTTACGGGCGACCATGCGACACAGTCTGCTGAGATTCCAACTGTTGGTTCCGGCTCAGGATGTGATCTTGGGGTCTGAGACGGCGCCCGTGTCGGGCTCCACATGCCACTCGAAGTCTGTGTGGGACTCCCTCTCCCTCCGCCTCTGCCCCTCCACCGTTCGCGCGCTCTCTTTCTCATTCTCAAACAAATGAAAATCTTTCAAAAATACAGTTTAATTCAGTATTTCCTGAGTAGATCTGAAAAAAGAGGAGTCGTGGCTACAAATCATGGAACGTGTGTACACAGTGATAAATTCACTTTCATTTGTTTCCATCTTTATCTTCTTTCACAGATAACGAGAGGCAGCACAAACGCACACAAAACACGGGCGATAAGGAGCTTAAGGACGCGGGGAGAAGACGACAGGATGAGGGCAGAGAGGAGGAGATGAAGGAGCAGAGGACGAGGCAGGAGGGAGGCTGGCTCTAGGCATCCTCGCGAGCAAGCAGACACGATGAGAGGTGGCCCGGGATGGCTTAGCCCAGAAAATCCCTCAGCCAAGCGGCTGGAGAAATGAGGCTTTTGCCGGCCGCACACCGATCCTCTCTGGCTCGTAACCATACGTGAACAACATCCCAAAAGGAGGCTCAGGGGCTGACTCGGTGTGGCCCAGCCTGTCCGTCCCCATCCTCCCCCCGGGGCCACCCGCACGATTCTGAAGCATGACTCAAAGCCGGCGCAGACACAAATTTCATCCTGTTTATCTTGGCTCACCCGTCCTGCCTCCAGAGGTCTTTCTGACCCTGATTCGCATTCAAGGGTTTGCTAAGCCCGGGAGGCCCATGTCGTCTGTAAGGAAAAGGCACAAACTCCCTTCTCTATCCAAGCTACTAAAATTAAAAAAAAAAAAAAAAATTTGCAGGTCAGCAAAGGGAAACTCAGTGCAGAGTGACGAAACGCGTATGAGCAGGTGTCTCTGGACAAGAGACGACCACGTAGGCTGCCCCTGATAGGAGCAGCTGCCACACGGCGGCCACACGGGGGCCACACGGCGGCCACACGGGGTCCTGACCACGACGTGCAAAGAGCCTGTGGACAGGACGGGCGGAGGACCTAACCCACGTCCGTCCTTCCAGAATTCTAGGGTGCTGGAGGCCAGGGCTGCTGTGGCGGCCTCAGTCAAGGACCAGCCCATGGACTTGCCTCCCGCCCCGCGCCGCTGCGGACGATGCTTGTAGAACGCAGTAACACTCTGACGGCTCCCGTCACCAGGTGGGCCCCTCCAGCTCTGCTGGCCCCCATCCCAGAGGGCACGCTGAGCACCCCTTTTCTGGGTGGCACCCACAGGAACCGGCAGACGTGGGGGCCGCTTCCCGGACAAGGGCACCTGGAGGCCCAAGACAAAAGTGAGCACCCACCTCTGCTGGGCGGGCAGCCCCGGAGACGGGGGAGACACGGCCACGGGGCCTCCCTGCTCCACATGGCCTGCCCTCGGCCCGGAACCCAGAGAAAGTGGGTAACCGGACTGCGTGTCTGCGTCCCACGGACCAGGGCGCGCGTGGCTACCGCTCATCCCGGATAATGCTGCTCACAGAGGCTCCTGGACCCGGGCTACAACCTGGCCCACCACCGTCCCTCGCTGGCTCCGCCTCCCAAGCAGCAGGAAGGCCTGTCCTGGCTCACAGGTGTGGACGGGGTCAGGGAGGCTCCATCACAGACTGGATAGAAGGAGGACAGTCAGTCACAGGAGAACCCAGGAGGGTCCTGCCCTGGGGGAGGGGCCTCCAGGCTGAGGAGCCTCCTTCCTGCTCCAGTGGCCCCGCTTACGGAGAAGCTGGGAAATGGGGTGTGACTAGGCCTCGGCCCCCTGACTCACGGGCACCGAACTTGTCATCGTGTCCCCGAGCCCAGGGCTTGTGGAAGGGGGAGGCCCGGCTCTGCCACCTGAAGGGCCCCCCGCACCTCCGCAGAAGGCAGGACGCCCAAACAGGCCAGCTGCGGGGAGCCTTCAGATCAATCCCTTACAAGTCTGGTTGTCAAGAATCCGCAGTGACGCACGTAACAAAAAAAGGAAAGGAAGGCAGAGTTTTTCTCCAATATACACTTCAAAATAGAAACAAGTGAGAACAGTTCAAAGCCCGGGACAGAAAACCTTCAAAGAAAACCGATTTTTAGAACTCAATCAAGGTACTGACCCATTCAAAGGAAAACCATACACAAAAGTTTCTACTTTGGTTTTAGGTATTGGAAGGTTTTCCTTTATTAGTAAATGTATAAAGGCAGCAACGATACTTAAATATTAGAATTCTCTGGGATTTAGTGACATTATTGCCTTCGCACAAAAGGCAACACCATCACTTGGATTTATAATGCGCGATACTTAACCGATCCTAACTTTGTAAACTATGTTTCACGGGGTTCACACTTCCACAGGCTACAGAGAAAGCAGGGAGGACAGAGCCTCATTACGTGACACGACCCAGGAGACCGGGAGCAGCAGGACAGAAAGGAGGAAGTCCTCCAAGGCTGGTCCCCTGCCTCCCAACAGGGTCACCACATGTGGCCTGAAGCAGAGGGACCCCAGCTATACACAGACCTGCCGCCCACAGGACAACAGCCAGACGCAAACCCAATAAGAACATGACTGGAATGAGATGGCTACGGAGGGGACGTGCTGGGGGCCTCAGCAGGCAGAGGCTTGGATGGGGGGTGCACGGCCCGCGCTGCTGCTTCCAGGTGTCCGCCACGTGCGGGGACGTCTCCTCGTCAAAGCGGAGCAGCCTGGTGGCTGTCCTGAGCCCGAGACCCCGCGCCGTCCTGCGGGTTGAGAAGGAAGCGGGGACATCTCGGAGGCGGGGGGGCAGCTCTGCGCTTGGGGCATCGGCATGGGGGCCTAGCAGGGGAGTGAAGGGGTTCTGGATGCCCGCGGCAATTCTGGAGCTGGTGGTGTGCAAACAGTCCTCGAGCAGAAGAGCCCCCAAGTGTCCGCAGCACCGAGTACAACCCACCCAGCCCCGGGAGTCGGCGTGGAGGATGGCCTTGCCCTGCCCTCCACGGCTCACAGGTTGTGGACCCACCAGACACCTTCGCCGCCCAGCGAGCCCCCGATCCAGGAGCCCCGGGTGCAGGGAAGGAGGCCCGGCTGGGGCCCTTTGCCGTGTCCCTCCCACCATGTCCTATGGACAGACCCTCAGGCTTCACGGTTCAGAACGTGCCGTTTTCAAGCCACAGGCAAAGGAGCCCATCTGCGCAAAGCCTTCCCTCCCCCCACACGTGAACAGAATAAACCTGCTAGTTCATGCGTCTGTTTCCTCTGGGGGAAAACAATCCCAAACTTCCTCCACGGGTGTTTAAAAATGAAATCAGTATTTTTCTTACTTTCCAGACCCAAAGAGGGGAAAAAAAAAAAAAAAAAAAAAAAAGCCAGAATTGTGCACCACAGGCTTTTCCCAAGGCTGTTTTGTGTCCCAGAGAACCCGGCACGCAGGGGTTAACCTGAGGACAGCCATGTAATTAGAGGGAAAGCGGCCCCACTCTCCTCTTCTAAGCCAACAAGGAGGCAGGGAAACCTGCATGGGTGAGCATGAAATCCATTCTCTCCAGCTAAGTGTGTCAGGGAAAACAGGGCCGGCGGACATCGTCCTAATTAGAAACACCCAAGAAACGGGGCACGATCCCAGCAGGTCGGCCCCAGCATGATCCCGGCCGCGGAGGCCGAAGCTCCTGCTTTTCTGGGGAACGTGCATGCGCAGTCTTGCTGTTTTGAAAACAGGACGTGGGTGTGGGTAAGTGAGTGTCTCCTCTCGGGGAAGAGTGTCTGGGCCTGGTGACTTCTGTGCATCATAGGTGGGATGATGGGTCCACCCGCCCTCGGGCCGGGCCGGGCTCCCACTCTGGCCTGCGGGAGCCGAGCAGGCTGTGGTGAGAATGGCGGGAGCCGGAGGACGCACCTGCCCGGCTGGCCGCTGGGGCCCTCCGGGGACAGAGACCTGGACGCCGGCCTCTGACCCAGGGCCCCCACAGCAGGCAGCACAGGCCTCAAAGGGCCCCCCTCCCTGAGTGCAGACTCCACCCTGCATCCCAGGCCTCATCCGTGGGACACACAAATAATGTGCGCACGTGTGTGTGTGCACGCGCGCACACACGCATACACATGTGTGTGCACATACCACGTGCACACCGCTGCAGCACGACGCCCCTGACGCGGTCTGTTCCCACAGGGAGAAGGACCACCACGGAGGCCCGCCTACCTGCCACAGGAGCAGCTGTAGCCAGACCGGCCACGGCGGCTGCGGGGAGGCTCTCGTCCACCCAGAAGATGTCACAGTCAGAAGTCGGGTGGGGGGCGGCAGCGGTAACAGCCCAGAGTCCGCTGAGGGCACATCTCAGGGACTGAGTCTGGCTGGCGTTGCAGGAAACCAAAGATCCATCGACCCAACGTTCCAGGAGAGGAGGGGCCACCACACGTCACGTATACCCGGGCATGGCGCGCCACCAAGAAGCCACTTGCCGGAGAAGGACGGACGGATCCTCACACCCCCACAAACACCCATGGGACTACACGGTTAGATGCCTGTGACGTACAGAAGACATCGCCAACATCTGGGGCATGGACACCCCACAGGACCCCGATCTGTTCGCTCTGTAAGAAATGCCACAAGACACGCACTGCGGAGAGCACCACAACCTCCAGAGGCAAGCCAGGGAGCGCCGCGAGCCCACTACTAACAGCCCCGCACGCATGCACATGCGCACACACGTGCACGGGCATGCATACACGCACACGTATGTACGGCACACCCAGACGTGCACACACAGATGCTTGGGAAGGGGAAACACCGATGGGACCCTGGACGGTATTAAGAAACCACTGCTCATTTTTAGACGCACTATTTGGTTATTTTTGAAGGTGTTTTCTTTTAGAAACACAAACTACAGTGTATGTGGATAAAATGAGAAACAAAACTAAGAAACTGGAAAAAAGTATTTCATTAAAGCGATAGAGTTCTCTTTCATTAAAACAAAACAAAACACCGGAACACCAGCTTGACACGCGGCTCAGGACTACAGTGTTTGCCGGCTGACGTGCGTCGACACCAGCACGGACGCCGGAGGACGGCCGGCAGACAACGCCTCTCGCACCTCGCAGGCCGGTAGACCCACATCCTGCCCTGGTTCTCCCACCACCACGTCCTGGAGGGTCTCTCTGTCCGAAACCTCTGCCAGGACCCCACCATCGATGACCATCGCCGCACCCCACCCCGCTCCCTGCCCCCACCCCACCCTGCAGAGCCTCCGGTCCTCAGCCTGCACGTGCGGGGGGTCCCGCCACTCCTGCTCCCTGGACACGCTGAGCCAGCCCCGTCCCCAGGTGTACCCCATGCCATCCCAGCTCTCAGACTGTGCTCACGGCGTCCCCACGGCCGCAGGAGGCTCTCCCGTCCCTGGCTCCTCAAGACTGACCCGGCGTTCAGAGTCGGAGTCTGGATCCACTCACCATCGTGAGCACCTGTCAAAGCGCCTGAAAGGAAAGCACTCCTGCGCCCCGTGCCCTCACGCAGCGCCTCACGTCTGGGACACCGTCTGAGCATGCGGTCACAGGGACACCCGCCCCGCTCTGAGCCCGCCCGCAGACCCCCCGCGACACTGGGCGTTGGACCAGGGCCTGGCCAACCATCCACGGCCACCCTCGGAGTAGGTGCCGAGCAAAACCTGGGCGGGAGCAACGTTCTCCACCCTAAGACAGTTCGTGTCCTTTCCCTTCAAGGAAAACAAAACTTGGTAAAAAAACTTAAGTACACGGGTCTGTTGAGTTTCTGTTCCGTTGCTCTTGCTGGTGCCGAGCAGGCAGCCGCCCCGGGAGGCAACGCCCTGACTCATCGGGGCGGGGGGTGGGGGCAGGCAGGCGACGCCCCCACGGCTGGGTCCCCAGAGCAGCCGCACCCCCACCCCAGGCCCTCTGTCGCCGTCCGGGACAGGCGACCCCAGAGACCCCTCAAACGCAGCTGACTGGTGAGAGCAAGAGGACCCTCCCTGATCCGGGAAACCACGGACGGCAAACTGATCCGGCGGAATCTCGGATCCCAGATTCGGCCCGGGTGAGAGCATGTGCACCAGGGCCTGCCCCACCGCAGGTGCATACAGGAACCGGGACCGGCTCGGAGCAGGTTGGAACCGACACCACAGCGTTCAAGAATATGGGACCGTCTCCTGTGACCAGACTGGGAACAACTCGCGTCGCCCACGCAAACCCTCACCAGAAGCACCCGAGATTAACAGAACTGCTCCACAAAATAAGGAAAGACAGGAGAAAAGAGCACGACTCACTGAACACAAGTTAGGCCTCCCGAGTGCCCCCTCCTTAGAGCGACAGAAACCAGCCCCTGCCTCTCGGAGCCCGGCATGGAGCCAGGGCAAAGGCAGGGGTGCAAAGGGGCCAGGGACGGGGGACGGGGACGGGGCGACGGGGAGGATCTCCCCCAGGGCGGGGACACATCAGAACCCATGAAGAGAGGCACCGCCGACAAGAGCACAGCCCACCTTGGGACGCAAAGCCTGGATGTGACCCAGCGGCTGGCCTCTGGGGCACGTCCTCTGGCCTCCATGTGGGGCACAGAGGCAGACGCCGGGCTTGAATCGAGCTTCTAAAACAGCTGATCTGGGTTCTGGGCACCCACGGTCGACTCCACGGATGCACAGTACTGGCCTGTGCTCCACACACCACAGCCCACACGCATCCAGGGCCCTGGCCCGCTGTATCCCCCACAGCACAAATGTACCCTGTTATTCTGTGCCCCGCTCAACCCCAGGATCTACCAGCCACTGGAACCGAACTCCCCTGCAGGACAGCCTGTCACACCAACCTGCCATGTGAGTGTGCTCTACTCATCCCCCCGCAGGTCGATCCTAACCCACCCCACTAACCGGCCACCACTCACACACTAGCAGACCCCCTAGCCTCCCGGGGGGCCCTGAGCCTGCTCCTTCTCTGAGTCCCTGTCCCTTTGTCCATAATTCTGACATGCCTGCGGGAACTGAGAGGCGGGGCTGGGAGGGGAGGGGAGTAGGCAGGCCACCAGATGGCCCCTAACCAGCGTGGACGCCTGCCAATGCTGGGAACGGTGCCCGCCAGAGTGGAAAGGGCAGAGGGAACTCCGGAGGAGGGGGGTGCCAGGGGGACCACCGAGCAGGAAGGGCCCAGCATTCTGGCCCTCACGGCCCCCATGTGCCAAGAACCCCACAGAAGGGGTCCATTTGGGCACACGCTCCGCACACGCTCAGACGAGTCCCTGGCAGTGCTCTCACCGAGCCCACACCGCACAGACGAGACCACGCCCCCACACCGATGCACACGTTCTGGGCACGTGTCCCAGCAGAGCTCTGTGCACCGGGTCCTGAGTGTGGGCAGCCCCCACCACGGCCCGGGCTCTGCCCCAACCTGCCCCCAACAACCGTGCCCGGCCTCCTTCTCCGAAAAGTGGGGCTACTGGCAGGTGCTCAGTGAGTCACGGCAATGACCACAGGACAGAAAATGACCTCCTTGGAGGTGAGCACGGGAGAGCCCAATGGGGACCAGCTGGTGATGCCAACGAGACGTCTTCGGTCGCCCTCTGAGCTGAGCACACAGGACAGCAAGGCGACGGCGCGGGTGCAGGGACGGCGGCATGGATGACCTCGCGGAAAGAAGCAAACCCACACCACAGAAACAAGGACGTGTAGGAGGAGAGGCAACGTTCCGTGCCCAGCGCACGGGCAGCAAAATTACAAGGATTTTTCTGTTTTGTCCTTAGTGCGCTTTAGATGTCTTCTTAAAGGTCTCGCTTACATAATAATCCGTAACTAAAAATGGGAGCTTCCTTCCTTCTCGAAACAATGCTCTGAAATAAAGTAATCAAGTTTTTTCCAACATTTTTGGCTCAAGTGAAAAAACCCATTTAAGGACTTGCAGGTGTGGAGGCCACTGCTGACACCGGCTCAGCTCCTCTCCCTTGCAGGGCACTGGCGAGGCTGGGGCCGTGGGAGGGGCGCGGGCACGGGCGCGCATGTGAGTGTGCCGGGCACATACGGGCCAGGCATGTGCTCTGACCACCTCTGCGTCCTCAGGGCACTGTGCCTGCCGACAGGGCTTTGGGGGCCGCTCCGCACGCTGTCTACAGCCACAGCCTGCAGGTGTCGGCGTCCACTGCCAACTGCTGATTCCCTTAATATTTTCTAGCTCTGGTTCCCCGGAGAGCCGTCTGCTCTCGGTCAACACTAGGCCTGACCCTCAGCGACTGGCCAGCACACGGACTGCCTGTCCTTGGTCAGATGCCCACTAGATCCACCCAGCTGTGGCGGGACAAGCACGGTCATGGGACACTCCACAAGGACATGGCATGGGTCAGGCCCGTCTAGAGAAACAGACCCAACAGGGCGTGCGTGCGCACGGATCCGTACACAGGAGGGGTATTTATGTTAAGGAGACATTTACTACGGAAGGCTGGCAAGCCCAGAATCTGCAGGATGGGCCAGCAGGCTGGGGAGCTGGAAAAGAGCTGCTGAGTGCCAAGGCCTTCTGCTGACACAGTTCCTTGGGCTCAGGCCCCCTAAACTTCTCTCCAAGGCCTTCAACTGCTTGGATGAGGCTCACCCCCCCTGTGGAGGATGATCTGCTGTCCTCAAAGGCCACTGACTTAGTGACGTCTAGAATAACGTTTCACCAAATGAAGAGGTACTATGGCCCAGCCGAGCTGACACACAAAATTAACCATCGGACACACCCGGGCACGCTAATGTGCAGCCTACTTACAGGAACACATAACTTAAACAGCTCCGGGTCAGCGGAGATCACTCCTGCAGAGCAGGAGACAGAGCTTCTCTCTGAGCTCAGCAGAATCAACGCATGAAGCATGTTATCCCACTGGGCACGGACCCAATCTTCACCGCCTGGTAACCGGAGAGCCACATTCTGTTCGCACAAACCAAGCCCAGGAAGTCACCGATTTCAGGCCCTACCAAAGTGGATTTCTGCTGGCTGCGTGTCTCACACCAGGCTGTGTTTTAATGACCCACACTGGATCGGAAAATGGAATCAGTAAACAGGGACAGCTGTTACTGTCCACCCCAGAGGCTGAGAACACCTCTCCGAAGGGGCTTCTTACACAGAGAATGAAGTTCTAGGAAGATAAGAGATGCAACTCAGGTAATTACTGGACAAGAAAACATTTTAGAGTGCTAAATGAAACAGTTCCATCGTTCGAAAAATACCCCAGGACGAAGGAAGCATGAGATAATGAACCACAAAAGGCGGTCCCCACAGACGGGTTTAGGGGGAACCGTCAGGGAAGGGGCACAGACAAGCACCCTGCAGAGAAGGGCAATAAGGCTCGCCCAGGAAGCCCCTCCCAGGCATGAGACAAGGGCAGTTCCTTCGAATCAAGGTCATTCCACGTGACCAGCCTGCCCTGCCCGACCCGCAGCTCTGCGGTGGCACCGTCTCCTTTCTCTGTCCTGATTTTCAGAGTCCCTGTGGCCTTGGAGTCCGTCCTCAGGGAGAACACGTGAAGCCCTAATGCGGCGCCCACTGTGTACCGAGCTCGGTCCTCTCCAGCCTCCAGCTGCCGCATGGGAGCCCTGGAGGAGCTGATCCACGACGACTCACGTAATTTTCTGCTGGACGCCATCCTCCCAGGAGCCCGCCAGGACAGCTGCTGCCACGCGCAGGGCACCGGGAAAGCGCAGAGAATCCACTTCTTTGTGGCCAAAGACGAGGATGAAGAACTGGGATTTCAGCTTTCTTGTTTTTATTTTTATTCACTTTTTTATCAGAAAGGGAGAGAGAGGGAGATAAAAGGAGGGAGGGAGGGAAAGTAGAGCCCACCCTGAGTGCGGAGCCCCATGTGAGGCTCGATCTCACAACCCTGACACACCCTGAACCGAACCCAAGATCCGATGCCTCACTGTCCTCGCCAGCCGGGTGCCCCGAGGAGGAAGGATTTCCCAGCTGGCACGTTCCGAGCTTAGGAGAAAAGAGTCTTGGGTCTACAGGACGTTCTTCCCACAACCATTTCCTTTCCTGCTTCCCTCTAGCTGGGCTTCCAATCCCACCCCTGACCCGTGAGAGGGAAAAAAGGGGCAGGCCCGGGGCTGTGTCAGGATGTGGTGGGCACTGCTGAGTGTGCCTAGTAGCCTGTCCCCCATACAGGGAGCCTCCCTGCAGCAGGGCGCGCACGTCTCGGCACCAATGCCCCACATGAACGGGGATGCCAGTAAGGAGGGAGGGAGGGAGGAACAGGAGGGTAGATGGAGGGGTAGGGGGTGTGTGGGTGGATGATAATGGATGAGTCTGGACATGGGGAGGGAAGGATGGAGGGACGGATGGATGGACAGGTGGGCAGAGGGATGGAGGGATGGGTGGGTGGGTGGATGGACGGACGGATGGATGGGTTGATGGACAGGTGGGCAGACGGATGGGTGGTGGGTGGATGGACGGAGGGACGGACGGATGAATGGGTTGATGGACAGGTGGGCGACGGATGGGTGGGTGGGTGGATGGACGGACGGACGGACGGATGAATGGGTTGATGGACAGGTGGGCAGACGGATGGGTGGTGGGTGGATGGACGGACGGTTGGATGGGTTGATGGACAGGTGGGCAGATGGATGGGTGGTGGGTGGATGGACGGACGGACGGACGGATGAATGGGTTGATGGACAGGTGGGCGACGGATGGGTGGATGGACGGAAGGACGGACGGATGGATGGGTTGATGGACAGGTGGGCAGACGGATGGGTGGTGGGTGGACGGACAGACAGGCGGGCAGAGGGATGGAGGGAGGGGTGGGTGGGAGGAGGGTAAACGGGTGAATGTGAAGACAAAGAGCGGATGGGTGACTGAATGGAGGGGACGACAGACACTGACGTGACAAAATTACACTACAAAAACCCACAAGAAAACAAATGCTCCAGATGAGTATTCAGCCACCTGTTGCCGTGCCGACACAAACATCCCCCGTCCCGGTAAATAACAACCATGACTAAGGGCCGCCACTCGGACCGGTATTTCCGGAAGTTAAAGGGCCGCTCGGCCGCCTGAGGACCGGGAGATCCTGCTCCGCTCCGGGAAGCCGCGAGCCCAGTCCAGCTCCTCCCTCCCTAGCGCAAGCGGAGACGGGAGGGGAAGCCCGAGCTGCACAGGACTTGCCGTGAGCCGCAGCCTGGCCTCCGGGGACACACGCTCTCAGGGTCTGCGAGGTCAGGCTTCCTTCGACCGCACTTCGGAGGGAAGAGCTCTTCCTGCCCCAGGGCCACAGAAGCTTTATTTTCATGACCCGAGAGCTCCGGTCGGCACCGCGCACAGACCCAGCTTCTGCTCCCCCGGAGGTGCCGGAGCTCTGTGCTTCCTGTCCCAAGCCCTGAGCCACTTGTCAGCCCTAGAGCCCTGCCAGAGCGCCGCTTCCACGGCTGGGCGGGCCGGGACTCGGTGGTCACGGGGGGTTCCCGGATCCTTGCAGGCGCTGTCCATGTGCCATAAACTTCACGCTTTTTAAGGGTCTGGGTTTGGTCTAGAAAACTGCATTTCTAGAATGCACTGAAAATTATGTTTCGTGGCACTTCCTGTCTAAATCCCAAGTCACCTCCTCGATCAAAGTAAACGCACAAAGTAACAGAAGAGCGGCGGCTGGGAGCCCGAGGCCCGCACCCAGCGGGAGGAACCCGGGCGATCACCAGCACCCCAGATCCCTCCTTCCGGGGCCTGCAGGGGACAGTCCCTCCCCGCACTCTGCTGGCGCCGCCCCCCAGTTCAGTACAAATTCAATAAAACAAGTTTCCACGGTAAACCCATCTACCGGGCCGGGCTGCGTCAGCACATTCCCAGGGCCTACCCTTCCGCATCCTCGGAACGCCCCCCAGAGGGGGAAACCGAGGCTTTGGGGGTAAATGAGCTCACCCTGGAAAGGCGGTACCAGGATCTCAGCTCTGGGCACACCCCGGGCCTGCCACAGGTTCCCCCGGGCCTCACTGGACACTCGTCCTTCCTCACCTGCCAGCCCCGAGGTCAGCCCCCAGCGTCGCACACCCCGCTCTCCGTGCCGTGGTCACTCCGCTGTCCGAGCGCAGCGCGTGGGAAACTGGGCGCCACCTGCTTCATTTCCATGCCCAGCACCTCCCTGGGAGTGCCTCCCACAGTGACTTCCCTAGGACACTTCTAAGTAACTAAAAACCAGGACTTCGAAGTCGCTCACGTGTTTGGGGTTTTCGTGTTCTGCAGGGACCTGCCTTGGTCCTAGCCCCTCCCAGAAACCAGGGCCAGACTGAGAAGGTCTCCCAGGGGTGAGTGGGGCTGTGGTGTCCACACTGGGGGGAGGGGTCCCCTCCCTCATCCTCAGGTGCCGGCGTCTCTATGCACAATACCGGAGCACACACTCAATCCTCAGGATTTGGGGGCTCCATATTGGGAATTTTCCCACTCGCTAACATCCATCTGTGACCCTAAAAATCAATCCTCGTGGAGCTCTGGCGGTGATTCAGGGACAAGTGGGGAGCAGTGGACAGCCTGGGCTGCCGACGCTCACACTCCCTTCGGCCAGGGAGCAAGGGGACCCTCCCTGCTTCTTCTAGCTCAGGCAGTACACAGGCTCCTACTCACCAGCCGGTGAGCGCTAAGCTGTCTGCGTTTCTGTGCTAAATTCTGGTGACTTTGCAGCTTAAAACTGTCCCCAAGCATGGTGCTGGTGTCTAGTGCCTGACTTCGAGACACCCTCACGTGTCTCAGGAAAAATCGGGCACAAGATGAGCTTTACTCAGGCTCGAGCTCCCGGTTTATCAACTAGAAGTCTGCATTAAATCAGGTGTCTTTAAACAGAACACACACAGAAGGTCATCTACTGATCGGGTGATGAAAGCGGTCTGAGCAGGGGATCCCAGGAACCTTGGCCCATCTGTCCCCCGGACCGACACTTTGGTGCTCACGAATCCAGGATCTGCGGTGTCTTCACAAATGGGACCGCCAGCAAGAGTCAACCATCCATCTCTCCTCCCACAGCCGAGCGCCAGGACCGTGCGGCTCCTCCCAGGGCAGGCTCTCGGGTGACCGTCAGTCCAGGAGAAAGCCAACTATGCGCAGAGACCAACCCAGAATTCCATACCAGGCCACAGACAGAAGCTGTCAGGAGCCCAAATACAGCAGACCCGGTCCACAGAAGCCCAGTGATGGAGACAAATCTGTGACTGGTTCCGCTTTCAGGGCAAACTGAGATCAAAGTCTTCAGAGAGACGACAATTCGTAATGACTAACGTGTCCTTCCTGAGCAAACACAGGTGCGTGCATCCCGTTTCCACAGTGCAGGCAGCAGAGAGGGGCCCCGCTTCCCACCGACCACAGCAACAAGCCACGTGCCTCTTCAGACTCACCTCGACCTCACTGGATTAGCTCAGTGGCAGGTGTGGGATCGACCTCGGCTAACGGAGGACAGCCGTCCTCAGGAAAGGTGTCCGGGAAAGAAACAGACCAGGAAAAGCTCACCATGTGCTGACCAGAGCCCTTGGTGCAGACCAAGACTTCGCAGATTACAGAAACGTGCCCTAAAGTAACCAACACACACAGACAGTGGCATTTGGGAGAAACTGTGTAAAGAAGCAGAAAGGTGGAAACAAAGTAACAAACCATAAAAATGTAGTTCAATAAAACTGGCGACTTTAAGCAAATAAATGTTACATGGCTGTTAACAATGATGGTACAGACCTTTAATTATGGAATAAGCACAGAGCCCCAATGTGTCCCAAGACTTAGAACATGCCACGTGCACTACAGAGGACAGGAACTGGGTCCCAATCTTTGTAGATGACAGGTATATGGTTGGACAGACGGATGGGTAGATAAATGTCATGGATAGATAACAGAGATAGATGGGCAGATAGACGGATAAAATGATGGACTGAGAGAGAGATGGATACACAAAGAGTTGGGTAGATAAGAGATGGATAAACGGATGGATGGATGATATGGATAGGTACATAGATGGGTAGATGGACGGACAAACGGATGGATAGGTGGACAGATGGAAGGAAAGAAGGATGGATGGATGGATGGACAGACGGACAGATGGATGAATGGATGGATGGGTGGATGGAAGGAAGGAAGGAAGGAAGGATGGATGGACCGATGGATGATAGAAGGATGGATGGACGGACAGACAGACAGATGGATGGGTGGATGGAAGGAAGGATGGATGGATGGATGGACGGATAGCAGATGGATGATATGGACAGGCACACAGATGGGTAGATATGGGCAGATGGACGGATGGATGGATGGGAGGAAAGACGGATGAAGACAGACGGCTGACACAGACAGGCACACAGATGACAGACAGAAGGTCTGGGTAGACTGACGCAGGTGGGCAGACGGCAAACACGGAGATGGGATGTGCACACACAGACACACGCACATGCCCGTGCGCACCCACACACAAGTGAATGGGGACGTACGCCCCGATCTGTAAGTTTCCTAGAAGGTAAGAACACGAGTGATCTGTTGTGCTGTGTTCATCTGTTCCTTCATGTTTTTCTACTATGAACGTGTGCACCTTGCAAGACATACTCCCAAAATGTCGTAGGAAGAGGAAGCTGGATGGTGTGGTTAGCGGGCAAGAGGACAGGTCTCCCGCCTCCCCTGCTACGTCTGGTGGCGCGAGCGTGGCTCACCTTCCTTCAGGCAGTGGGGGCTCCGTGCCCGGGGGTGGGGGGCCAACAGTGAGGAGCAGATGAGGCCGCCTGAGACCCAAGGCCGCGTGGCAGGCGTCCAGAGCTCTTCCAAGTTCACTCACAACTACAGGGTCGCGGGACGCACAAGGTAGAGCCGGGGTCCCGCGGGGAGGGGCGCACACCTTCTCGGCCAGCGTTCGTCCCTGGCCCTCAGAATCAGTGCTCAGCCGGGATCGCCGCCAACCCCTCTCTGCCACGCACGGGGAAGCCTACAGTGAAGCCGCCAGCTTACAGGAGCCTGGCTGAGGTGTGGGTGCCCATGGGTGGTCCTACAGATCCACCCGGGCAACTCTCTACACGGGAAAAGTAAACTGTTAGAAGAAGCGGGGCCGTCTCCCCGCGGTGGCATCTGCGCAGCCCAGAGCCAGCGCGAAGCGAGGCGGGGGTCACGGTGTCCTGAGAAGAGTGGCCAGCAGCCGCCTGGTCCCCAGCAGACCTCGGTGAGAAGAGGGGCGAGAGGTCCGAGCCACTCGGGGTACAGGGACAGCAGCGGACGTGGTGGAGGGCACAGGACGCAGGGCTTGACCAGGACCGCGGTCATCACGGACGACCGAGTGCAGCCCAGCCACCACCCACACTCAGGAGACGCCCGCATTGCCCTGGCCCTCTCCGGCACGGACTGATCGGCGTCCCCAGGCTGGGGCAGCGGACGGCAGCCACCACGCCAGGCCTTGCCCAGGATCTCAAACCCTCCCCTGCTGGGACAGCATAGAGCAGGGTGGAAGGGGGACAGAGCAACCGGATGGCCTGGCTCCCCGAGTCCTGTTGCGGCCAACACCTTCTTCAGGAGTCGGACTGTAAATAAGTACCCAGGCTGGGCACGGCTACTCGCTCTGCCTCTGCAGTCGGAGGCCGCCCGTATAAGCCTCAGCGGAGGGCCGTGGTCCTCTCTGGTCCGGACCATCTGCCCATGAGGGGCAGCTGTCCCACGGCCCGGCGTGCGGGCCTCTGGCTTGGAGCAGAACCTGCAAGGGCAGCCGCCCACCCAGGAGCACCCGCACTGCGGGGGTTTGAGAGGAGGACAAGCCGGCGTGGCGGCAGCCCACGGGATCAGCGAGTGTTCCTGACGGCGGCTGCGGTCACACCGCCCGGACCCACAGAAGGGCGCTCCAGAGGCAGAAGGGAGACGGCAGGGGAACAGGTTCTAATTCTCTTTAAATCTCGACTTGGGCACGGGAACGCAGTGGGTATTTCCTTCTGACTTTTACTTTTTAAGACACGCTGTTGCAGAAGAATTTAAAGTTTGTTGTTTGTTTTTTAATTAGAAACAAAAATGAGTGGGGGCTCACACTGAACACGATGGAGTAGCAGGGGCCGGCCTTGCTCTCCTGTCCGAAGCGACCAAAAAACTCCCAAAACACAGGAAACAAGTGTTGTGCGGACAGCACAGATCCGTCAACAAAGGCCAGGATCCCCGAGACGACACCAGCACCCCAGGTCACCGCACAGGAGCAGGGACGATGCGGTGTATGTGGTGAGGCCCCCGCAGGAATCCGCAGGGTGCCGCCCAGACACGCGCGCAGACACAGGACAAGGTCCAAAGTGTAAGAAAGGAAGTAACAAAGGTCACAGGAGAAACTAATAAAACAGAAAACAAGAGAGAAACCAGGGAATCCCAGTGTGAGGTTTCTGCAAAGTTCCGCGGAACTGACCAAGCTCAGGAAGCTGAAGCTGCCCCTCTGTCTGCTGATGAGCCGGAGGAGCAGCGTCCGGGGAGTCCTGGCGGGGGGAGGGGGACAGCGAGGAGCACGAGCGCCGTGGGAGGCACCGGCCCCCCCGCAGCTCCTTCAGGAAGGAACTCGGCCCCCAGCGGCCAGGAAGGGCCTTGCAGTCCTGCAAAGACAGCCGGAGCCTAAGCTCTGCCAAACACAGAAAGAGTCCAAACCAGTTCTGCCCACAGTCCCCCCGGATATGGGAAGGAAGGCCTGTTCCGAACGCATCCTCAGAGAAGAGACTGACCCTGATGTGCCCAAACCAGACACAGCCATTCCAGGAAGAGTACAAAGACCAGCATCCGCTCCGTGAAAGCCAACCCAGCAACCTCAGTGAGGCCAACGGGGCAGGGAGGGGGCAGGGAGGGGGCAGGGAACTCTCCGGGGCCAGGGAGTTTCCCTACCCTGACGGTGCTGTGGGCTTCACAGGAAAAGGACCAGGTCAAAACTCAGCACTTTGAATAGGTACACCTTTCACAATGTTAATTGTGCCTCAACAAGTCTTTTCTTCTTAAGCAAAAATTCACCTGGACAAAGGTCAGAAAAGGGCCTAATCACTAAGCTTCACTAATCACTAAGCTTCCTCTGCAGACCCAACACAGAACAAAAGCCGGGATGAACCTCTGAGCTCCCAGGCTCCTGAGACCGGCTCCGCCAACTCCTCCGCCCACCCCGGCCTGGGCTTCCAACCTGGAAGACACCTGACCCCACCTTCCCGGGCCGAGGATCCCCTGGCAACCAGATCCGGAACCCCACGGAAAAAGGGGGCCCAAGAAAATCCTACAGAGGGACAGGGTGCCTGGGACGCGGCGGGGGTCTACTCGCTCTTTCTTCGCCAGGGACCTGCCGCGGAAGCTCTGTGCCCCCGGCTGTGGAGGGACAGAACAGCAGATTCCAGAGCAAAGACATGAGTCAGGAGATGAAGGATGTCGGCCAGCCAGGCGATGGGGTCTCCCAAGGGAACGCGGGAAGCTCTTCCTTAACTTCGTGTCTGTCTGGATTGACGGCACACCAGGAACGTATCTGTTTCAACGGAACCTCAGCGATCCCGTCCGGCGCCGTCCCAGGATTCACCCTCGAGGCTGCTGGCGGACGGGACACGCATGGAGAGAAGCCCAGGGGCACGGGAGGAGAAAGCACAACTTGTGTTTTTCAAAATTAACTTCAAGACAAAATCTAAACCATCGGAATGATCAATTTGAAGATTTTAAGCTGTCGGTAAGATAATCGTCCACACCAGTAAAGCCCCGCTCACATCTGGGGATGGACATGGGGTCCACACATGTGGGGTTCGGCACATGGAGTCCGGGAGACCAGCCCCCTCGCAGCCCTGCCCCTGGACGGCTGCCCCGTAGGCATCTGCCCGTTTCTTCCTGCTGCGACACCCGGGGGGAGGCCCAGCATCTCCCATCAGAAAGAGAAAACGCCCGGGCCAGGGGGCACCTGCCCTGCCCAAACCAAACTTCTACCGGCTTTTCTGTGAGGAGATCCGTTTTACCTACGGGGAATTTCTCTGCTTCTGCAGACACGTGTCATGCTGAAGCCTCACTCTCTGCAGATGACAGCCCTTGGGTCTGCCCAACACGCCCTTGTAGGGACGCCTGTGTCCCCTGCGGGCCGTGGGCCCTCACCCCCTCCCGAGGGCGTGGCTGGCAGAATAGACTCGTCCGGGCTCTGGAACAACTCCGAGCACTTGTGCCTGGACATCGAGTCGGCCATGCGGCATCCAGGCCGTTGGAGGGAAGCCCACAGCAGCCGGGCATCTCTACGGAGGGAAACTGAGTCCCGGGGCCGGGCAGAGAAGGTGAAACAGGACCGGCGCGCGGAGCCGAGCTGCAGGGACCGACGAGCCTTTTCCACCCCTTCCCTCGATGGGGTGAAAACACGGAGGACGGAGCCGGCTCTGCAAACACCCAAACCGCACACAAGCCACTCCCTGAGGGCAAACGCCGCACAGGGCCGGAGGGGAAGTCCCTCAGAGTTTCCCCTGAAGGCAGAACAGTTTCCTCCTCGGACCACGGCACAGGGGCCACCCAGCAAGCGACGGCGGCAGCCGCCCATGCGCAGGGACCCCAGGAGCCGTCCGCCATGCAGGGAGTGGGTCCGCCACCGTTCTGGGAAGACAGATCACCAGTACCTTGTATTTTCACAGAGTCTAGAGCGCTCGTCAAACACATCCGAGCTGCGATCAACAAGACTCAGACTTCATCCTCACAGCATTACGCGGAAAATCAGGAACCTGTTCCAAATAAGCCAAAGGCTCGAACATCAGCACAGCTCCCAAGGGTCCTGCAGAGCCCAGAGGAGCCCCACAGACTGGCTTCCTAGGGTTCAGGCCAGCCTCCCCAGGCGCTGAGAGCATCCCCAGAGGGCAGGGTCAGCAGTGAGGCGCTTCCTATGAGCCGACAGCATGGAAGCGCACAGAGAAGAGCAGCGGGAGGGACCCCACCCCACCGCCCACCCCCGCCTCCCAGCCCACAGATGCATCTCTGCTGAATTCCCATGAGACTCCTTTGCGCAAAGAGAAGTTGGTGGGAAGGGAGTCTCCTGACAGCCCAGTCTGGGGAGCTCCAGGGAGGTGGGTGACTGTCAGGGGTTGGGGGGCGGGGGTTGCTCATCTACAGGGGACAGGGACTGAGGGACAAGAGAGGGCTGCTATGCGCCACCATCCCCAGAGGCACCCGTGGAATACTGGGGTCCCCACCCACGGAGCAGGAGCACTGGGGTCCCCAGGTGCACAGTGCTGGGGTCCCTCCTAGCAGCTTCCCGAGGAGCCACCAGGCCAGCCTTGCACCAGCTGCCCCTCTTCCCCTGCCAGCAGGCCTGCGCTCTCCAGGGCTCCAGGGGACCACGTGTGCCCCGGGGTGGGACTGAACACAGGCACAGATCCCAAACCCAGCCGCTGATCAGCAAGCTGAGGCTGCAGAACGGGGCAGCTGTCTGGCGGGCAGACACCCCCCCCCCCCGGCCTACTTTGGGGCTGGGCTGGGCTGCGCCCCAGGGCTTCCTGTCACATGGATGGTGGTCTGGCGTGGCCTGCGGAGTCTGATGGATGTCAGCTTTGGAGTCCATTCCCATGACCTCACAATGGAGGCTACAGGGGAAGAAAGGGGTTGGGGGAGGGCGAGCAGAGTGGAGGGCACGAGGCCAGAACCCCAGAGGAGGGCCAGAAGGGCAGAAATGTCATACTGCTTTAGTCCTCGCTTTTTAATGATCATGGGGACGAGCTTCTACTGCGGTGCTCAGCAGACTAGAACATTCCAAACCGAGCAGTATTTCTACAGAAGTGCAGCCGCTGGTGGGGGAAGAGGTCCTGGAGGTGGCAGAGAAGGGGGCCTGCGGACCAGAGGGGCACACCGCAGGCCCAGGCTCCAGACCACAGCGGGGCCAGTGCGGCTCATTCTAGAACACCAGCCAATGCCGCCAGTGGGCATGAGCTGGGGCCAAACCAGTCTGGAATCCCAGAGCAGCCACAAACCAGGATTTCTGAAGCCCCGGCCAGGGACGAACCTCAACTGCCCCGGGAAGTGACCGGCTCGAACACACACCCAGAGGGCGCGGGAACTCAGACCAGTGGCTCCGACTCCATCTTTCTCCATCTTTCTCGGGGCTGGTGGCGCCAACAGGGAGGTCTTGAAAACAAAGGGACAATACAGGGTCACATGGTCCAGCTAATTCGGGGGTCAGGTTCTGTCTTTATCTTCTTATTTTTTTTTTCTTTTTAAAGATTTTATTTATTTATTTGACAGAGAGAGATCACAAGCAGGCAGAGGCAGGCAGAGAGAGAGGAGGAAGCAGGCTCCCCACTGAGCGGAGAGCCCGATGCGGGGCTCGATCCCAGGACCCTGAGATCATGACCTGAGCCGAAGGCAGCAGCCCAACCCACTGAGCCACCCAGGCGCCCCATCTTCTTATTTTTAAGTTCCCAATTTCTACCAAATCATTTCTTTAAAAATAGGAAAAAAAAATCATGGTGTATGAGAGCAGAGATCTGGGAGACAAGCCACAAGGGAAAATTAAATATTTCTGCAAGAGCAGTCTGTCACGTGACAGCACCTACCAGGCCCCCACCCGCACCTACGGAACTGGGCCACATTCCTCTTCATGTCCTGTGTCCCTGCCAGGTGCTCCTGTCTGGACTGTCCCCTCAGTTTCCCAAAGCCTGTGCCCCCACCATGACTATCCTGGCTCCTGTGACCTCTCTCCAGGGTCCAGTGACCTGCAAAATGTCCCCCCAGGGAACCTATCACAGCGGGACTGGGCCGCAGCCGGGTCCCGGGGTCTCCACTGGCAGCCTCTTCCGGACCTCGGTTTGCAGAGCGGCAAAGTGGGTGTGCTCATTTCACCAATAATCTGTGCAAGTGGCTTCCTTGTGCAAGGGACTTGGTCGGCACAGCCTGCGTTTGGTCTGCCTCAGGACTCCATGAGACTAAGCAAGGTCTTTTCAAATCATTTCTGGGGACGCCTGGGTGGCTCAGCAGGTTAAGTTTCTGCCTTTGGCTCAGGTCATGATCCCAGAGTCCTGGGATGGAGCCCCACATTGAGCCCAGCATCGGGCTCTCTGTTCAGCGGGGAACCTGCTTCCCTTCCTCTCTCTCTGCCTGCCTCTCTGCCTGCTTGTGATCTCTGTCAAATAAGTAAATAAAATCTTTAAAAAAACAAAACATCTCTGAAACTACAACATCCGTGCAGACAGAAGGGAAAGTTTATGCCAATGAAAGCAGTCTGGAAACCCTGCAGGCTCACCACGAGGTCACTTTGTCACTTTCAGGGCTTGCCCTGGGCTATTTTAGAAACAGGTGAGGTCTCTGTGGCCAGTTGCCCCAGGCGGTAGGCCCAAGACCCCTTTTGGTTCTGCAACCCTGTATCTTAGAGTTGGGCTTTTTTTAAAAGCAATTAAGATGTGGCGGCAAAGCCCAGCACCGGCCAGATGTGAACAGCGGCTTCGGGGTCCAGCTTTCTACCGCGACCCAGGGAGGAAATGCTCCCTGTCCGGACAACCCCCGCTGCGCCGCCCGCTGGGCTGCCCCCGTGGAGGCCGGGCCGCACAGACCCTCCGGAAGGGGACCCAGTCTCTCCGTGGAAGAACAGCGGGGCTGGCTCCCGCCAGAGACCCCGCGGCCGCGGCGGCACGGTCGGCGGCCAGGAGCGCGGCGCCCGGACTGGCTCTCACAGTTCAACGCCCTCCGCCCACTTCCTATAGTTCGTCACGATTTTACAACTTTTGCAGGCTCTTGGGCGGTGCCAAAAGGAGTCCGGCTCGGCCAAGAAAAGTGGAAACTATTTTTGGCATCCAGAAGGGCAGCTGCAGGACGCGGACACCGCCGGCGCCCGCCTCTACAGATCTGGAGAGCCCCTCGCCAGGGGCGCGTCCGGAACCCTGGAGGCTGCGCTAGGCCCGCGCCGAGGCCGAGGGTCGCGGTCGGCCTCGGGGGAGGGGGCGTTACGGGGAGGGACGAGGTCCGCACGGTGTCTGCGCCGCGCAGAGGCCAAGTGCGCGACACTTTGTACCCACTTGAGCGCCAAGTGGCGGCGAGTGCGGCAGCCCCGCGAGAGGCGCGCCCCGGCGGAAACGCGCCCGAACCCGCGGCGCACACCTGAGCCGCCCCGGAACTCGCAGACCCGCACCGCGGCGGCCGCTCGCTGGGGCACCGTCCAAGTCCGCGGGACGCGCGCCCCTCGAGCCGGGGACACCCGGGCAGGAGGCTCTCCGCGCCCAGCGGATGCGGGGGAAAGGGCGCCGCCACGGGTCCCTGAGGGTCCGCGAGGGAAGGTCCCCCAAAGAGGGGACGCGGCTATCGCGGTCCTGGAGGACGGCGAGGCGTGGGGGTGCACCCATCTGCAGCGGGACCGAGAGAGGCCGCAGAGGGGAGAAGGGGGCGCGGAGAAGGGAAACCAACAGGAGAGGGAAGCGGGGAGGGGAGGCGCGGAGGAGGGGACGGGGAGGAGGAGGGGAAGGGGACTGGGAGGAGGAGGGGACCCGTACACCGCGTTCGGGCAGGGCGGGGACGGAGAGGGGCGGGAGCGGGAGAGCTGGGCGCCAAGGGGGCGCGGACACACAGGGAGGGGGCCGGGCGGGGGCGGAGAGCTGGACTCTGGGGCGGCCCCCGCAGCTCCCCCGTCCCGCCGGGGACTCCGAGCTGCTAACAAAGGAAGCTCCGGAGGCCGCGCGCCCCGCGCTCAGGTCCGCCCTCCGCGCCCGGGCCAAGGCGGACAAAGGCCCGAGGGCCACTGCTCGGCCCCAAACCCGTAGCTCTGCCTACCCGCTCTGGTCCCCCGCCGGGTCCCCCCCGACCCCGGCCCCGCGCCCCGCCGCACTCACAGGATGGAGGTCTGCGGCGCCACGGCGGGCACGGCCTCCAGCAGCAGATGCATGCAGCGCACGGTGGTGCGGAAGCACAGGCAGCGGCTCGGACAGCCGGCGCCCGACTTCGGGGCGACCGTGGCCAGCGCCCCCCAGCCGCAGCAGAGCACGAGCGCCAGCAGGCAGCTGCGCGCGGGGCCCGCGGGGCGCACGGCCATGGCGCTGGGCGCGCGACGCTCGGACGAGAGAGGACCGGCAGGGCCTGGCGCGACCCTGCGGGCTCTGGACTGCGCCCGCCCGCACGGCCCACGTCCCAGCTGTGCGCTGGGGGCGGGGGGGGGGGGCGCCAGCTGTGCACATGCGCGCGGCTCCTCCCTTCTCACCCTCCCCGAGGGCCGGGGCGGGGCGGGGCGGGACCTCAGGCCCGGCGTGAAGCGGCAGCGACCCGGTCCCTGCTCAGGGCCGCCCGGCAGCGGTCTCTGGAGGCTCCCTGGTGCAGAGGGTCGCAGGGGCCCCCGGGGACAAATCCGGGTCCGCACTTGGGAGCTGGGGGCCTCGGCCATCTCGCCTAGCTAGCTGCGCTCTCCACATGTGTGCAGAGAGAGGGTCGGGGTTTTGTTGATGGTGGTTTTTTTTTTTTTTTTTTTTTTTTTTTTTTTTTTGGTCGTTGTTTTGTAGAAGCGGTTCAAGTGCTCACTTTGTTCCAGGCACAGTTCCAAGGGGCCTCACACTCTCTCTCTCTCTCCCTCTGTCTCGCTCCTGCGCTTTACCTCTCCCTCTCCCTCTCTCAGTCTCTCTTATCCCTCTCCGTCTATCAACCTCCCTTCCGCTCGCTCTGAACACACACAAGGGGCGACAGGACTGAAGCCGGCCCGTTGGCCCCTGCTTGTGCCCTGAGACACGCTTTCTGCCCCTGCTGGCCCCGGGCACTGTTTGGAGCACAGAGGACATTGGCTGGGCCAGGTGGACCTTGCTCAGAGCCCTTTAGCTCCCTCCCTGGAGGACACACCCAGAGGAGAGCCCTGAACCCACCCCAAGTGGGACTTGGGTGGCTCCGCCAGCAGTCGGGACGAGCTATGGAAAGGAGGGACACCGAGTCACACACGTTCACATCTGCAATTTTGTTCTGAAGCTCTGCGCGTTATCCACTGAGTCTCACAAGAACCCAATTCCTGCGTCTGACAGATGAGGGTCGTCACCGAGAACCAGTGTCCAGCTGCAGCCCGGGTCTGCGACGTGTCCACTGTGCGGCCCTCTAACCCAGGTGCGCAGCAGGGTGTCGGGCTGAGACAGGTGAGCGGCCAGGCTCTTTCCTGGGGATGGGTGAGCCGTGCCTACGTGACACACGGTTTTCAGCGTCCCCATTTGGGGGCAGCTGAACTGCTGTCCTGAGGCTTCTGTGCGTGTCTTCGAGGCCACTGTCCCCACGACCACGTGGAGCAACTTTCCTGGTCACCTAAGGACCAGCATAAGCCATCCCAGGGTGCCGTATACTAAGCGGTCGCACGCGCCCCCCGATGGGCACTCCTGCCTCCTCGTGCTGCGCCGCCATCTACGTGCCCCCACCTGAACGCCCGCCCAAGAATTTCAAGCTAACCACGTCAGCAACGTGAAACTTGACTCTCCCTGAAAGTGTGTTTTTCCTCCTGAATCACGAATTCAGTCCTCCAAACCGCTTTCCCCAAAACTCCAACCTGGAAGTTGTCCCCACCCTCGTCCTCGGCCCACTTTGTGGAGCCATGAGTTCCAGTCCCGGGTGCTGCTCCTTGCCCGAGCCCTCCCGCTCTCCCGACCTCACTGACCTCGCTTTCCTCAACCGCTGACCGCCCCCCCCCACAGCCCCCATCACCACGGATCCTACCTCCTGGGGACCCTGTCTTCTGGGCCTGCTGGCCCATCCTCCCTGCAGGGGACAGACTATGTCACAGTGCTGACCCCTCTCCTTCCCAGTCCAGACTTCGGATGTAAGTGGGCGAAGGCCGCGGCTCACACAACAGCTTTGGCACCCGGTGTGCGGGACGTCCAACGCACCCTGTGCGCCCTGTGAGCTTCTCCCTCCCGTAGCTCGGTCCCCGCCCGCTGTGGGGTTAACTGTACGGGGTCCGGCAGGGCTCCTGCCCGCGGGCTTTGACCAACGGCCGATCTAGGTGTGGTGCTGCCGGGATTTTGCACATGGGATGAACGTCAGTTCACATCTGTGCTCTGTTGCCTTGATGTCCCGATTACCCACCACCATGTGGCTGGGCTTCACCTCGTCGGTTTAAGGTCCTAAGAATAAAAACGGGGGGTTCCCAGAGAAGACATCCTGCCTCCAAACCTCGGCCTCGACCCCTTCCTGGGTGTCTGGTCTGATCGAGCGGGTTCCCTAAAGCCCATCGTCCATCTGTCTCTCCTCCTTCCTTCCTTCCTTCCTTCCATCTTCCTACTGTGCCATTCTTCTGGAGGCCCCGAAGGACAGCCCTTTGCAGATCGCTGGCTGGGGAGGTGTGGGGGTGCCATCCCCCACACTAAGGAAGCTCCTCTGGTGGGCTAAGCTCACTTCCCGGGGCTTAGGGCCCTCGTTTCCTGCTCCTGCCCTCTAGAGGCCCAGGGGAGCCTCATGCCCCAGGCTCCTGACCTGCCCCAGAATGTCTGAGGACTTCAAAGCCACTTAAAGGTCCCAGTGGCCCAGGACCCAGGTGAGAGAGCCCCGTTTCACTTTGTTGGCGACTTTGCAAGTCCTATTATCTGGACCAAAGCCTGCTGTCTCTGTGCTATTGCTGACCCGGAGTCGCTCTGGCATCCGTACCGAGAAGGCAAGACGAGGAGTGAGGAGCCCCTGTGTCAGCCTCAGCCCCTGGATTCTTCGAACACCGTCTTTCTGGCATCTCCCGGCAACCCTGGAGAAAGTGCAAGCTCTGTGCCACCTGTGAGAATCAGGAGGGCTTGGAGCTCATCCGGGGAGGGAAGTGGCTCCGCATTCAGGTGGTGCCGGGCCCTGCGGGGGCCACCTCTGCAGCCACTGCACAGTGCTGGGGCCCCTCCGAGTCCTCTGTTGGGTGGCTGCGCTCCACCCCAGTCCCCCCTGTTCTCTGAAGAGTCGGCTGGGGCCACCTGGAGCCTGACGCCTGGCAGTTTGGGAAGCTGAACCATCCCTCCGTGCCTCAGCTCCCCCAGCCAGGGCTGGCCCTTGCCTTGAGGCTGTGGAGCTGGGGTGGTGGGTCAGGGCCAGTGTCTCCCTGGCTCAGCCGGCTGCTCCCACTCCTGAGAGGCCCCCTTGTCCATCCGGCGCTGGTGGGAAGCCCCAAGGCGGGGTGCTTCTCGCCCTTCATGCCCACAGGGTCCCTCCAAGTCGACCGCTCGTATTTCCTGCCACCCCTTCCCAGAGTAATGATGTCATCGGTCTGCCTGCCTGTCTCCCTGGCAGATGGGGCTGTCCTCGAGGATGTGCATGGAAAAGGGTGCGGGGTTCAGACCAGGACCAGGCAGCCTCACACTCATGGCCCCTCTCGTCTCCTCCTCGGTCTCTGTTTCCTCATCTGCGACAGGAGACCGGGTGGCAGCGGGGATAAGAGACGTGCAGGGCCACCTGCACCCAGTCCTATGCAAGAGCCCAGTGGGCTGAGCCCCTCCTTGCCTGGGAGGCTTCCTGGGGTCTGGGTGGGCCTGGAGTCTGGGAGTCTGGAAGGCTGGAAGGCCGCTGTGGGGCCATTCCCAGACGATGAGTCAGCGCCTTACAGAACCTGGCTGTGCCTGAGGCTCGGGCCTCCCTCGGCAACCTTCACGCCCCTCCTGGGAATCCCTCCCCTGGTGTGCCATGTGTGCCCGCCCAGCCCCCAACCGCTCCACTGGCTGCAGCCACCCCTCAGACCCGTGCCTGGTCCGCGAGTGTCTGGTGGCTTCGTCCTGGAGGCCCAGAGCCCGCCAGCAAGGCATCAGCAGCGTGGGGCTCGGGCGGCTCCTGGCGGCTCCAGGCCAGAATCTGCCCCAGGCATCTCTTCAGCACCCCTGGTGCTCCTGGCCCTGTAGATGCATCCCCCCCACCTCTGCCCAGGGCCCTTCTCAGTGCTCCCTGTGTCTGTGCCTCACGTGGCCCTTCCCTCTTCCAGGCTCCGGCTCCCAGTCGTCCTCGCCATCTCTTCCCAGCAGCGCTCCGTACCCACAGCTGACTTCTCCCAGGCAAGGTCACGCTCTGAGCTCCCAGCAAGGCCAAGGTTTGGGGGTCAGAGGCAACAGGGCAGAGATGGAGTCAAGTTCTGTGGTCACATCAGAGGGCCTGTCTCCCTCGTAAGCGGTCGTGAGCCCCAGCAGGGAAGGTGCCTTGCACCAAGGCTGGTCATAGCAGCTCCCAAATAAAGGCATGTGGCGTGGCTGAGGGGCTCGAAGGCGAAGCTAGGCTGCTGGCCTGCACCGGGAAGGCCAGGGGACACGCGAGCTGGATGCTCTAGGATGCGGTGCCGTCTCTCCGTCGCCCTGCCCCTCCCCAGCCCTGCCCCCAGGCAACCCATACCTTGCCAATGGTCAAGAAAAGAGAAATCTTTTTTTCTTTTTTTAAAGATTTTATTTATTTATCTGAGAGAGAGAGAGAGAGATCACAAGTAAGCAGAGAGAGGGGGAGGAGGAAGCAGGCTCCCCGCAGAGCAGAGAGCCTGATGTGGGGCTCCATCCCAGGACCCTGAGATCATGACCTGAGCTGAAGGCAGAGGCATAACCCACTGAGCCCCCCAGGCGCCCGACAAGAGAAATCTTAACAAGCCTTTTTCTTTGGAGGGTCGAGTTCTAGTTCCTCCTCCTTCTGAGGAATGTACGTAAAATCTGTAGCTCAGGTGTCTGTGTAAGTCGAGCCACACATGAATTCAGTGGTTTTCTCAGACCACAGCACAGCGTCTCTCCCTGTGCCCGCAGGACGGGGTCTGGCAGCAGAGTCCCAGCTGAGGACTGCTGCTACCGACCATGACCCAGGCCCTGGGCACACACAGCAGGCGCCCGCCCAGCCTATCGACACACGTGCGGGGTGTCTTCCCGGGCCCCCTTGTCCATCGTTCCAGGAGGACACATGCATAGATGCACGGCTGAGCCCGGAGAGATGAGGTGAGCCAACCTTTCTGAGGCAGGCTAAGGGACCCTAAAAGAACCACGGGACGTGAGGACCCACGCTGTGAACATCTCCACCCCCTTCCCAGACCTTGGCAGGCAGGGGGTTTGGTACCCGACCTGCCCAGACCTGTAACCCGCCCAGCAGCAGAAGCAGGCCGTCTGGGGTCCCTGTGAGTCTCCATTTGGGGCTTGAGGCCTGGAGAAGGCTGGTGAGGACCGAGCCCGTGCAGCGGGTGACCGAAGCCCCTGGGTACCTCCCCTCCCCCCCGGAGAAACCCACAGTCTGGGGCAAACACAGGCTTCTCCGTGAGCACCCGGACGGAAGGGAACCTAAATCATGTGACACGTGCACGGCCCGCAGGGGTCACAAATAACTCAGCATCACAGTCCGTCCCTTCTCTCTGGAGAAGGCCTGCATCACCTGCACTGCATGACTTTCTCCCCTCCATCCTGGCTCCCACTGCCGAGTTGGGAAGCCCTCACCGCCCCCAGCCCTTCTCTGGCACCTGCAGCCCAACTTGCCAGCCTGGTGAAAACAGACCACGTTGGTTTGCTGGGCAAGTTTCTAACTCTAGATAAGAAACCCTTTGTCTGAAGCTCACAGAACCTTACCCAGATGTCCCTGACCAGGTCATGGGGCTGCCCTTAGAGAGGACGCTTGACGACCCCCACCCCGGAAGGAGGGCATCCCCTTTCACCAGCCGAGGGGACAGCAAAGGGAAACTGAGGCCGTGAGAAGCATGGAAATTCTAAGCCTCTACCAGAGAGAGTGCTTTACATAAAATCCCCAGTCTCTGCGAGCCGCCTGGTTGGGGGGGGGGTCTTGCTTCCCTCGAAGGAAGGACAGAGCCCTGAGGACTCCCCACCTCCCATTTCACTCCCAACCAGAAGAGCACTGAGCTACGCTGAGCATGTGCTGGGCTAACCCAGGTGAGATCATTATTAGCTCTAGCCAAAGATGCCCCGTAATCCTTTCTAATAAGTTAAGCACTTTCGGAACAATAGCGTGGGCTGGCTGGCTGGCCCTAGCGGCCGCAGCGGCTGACTAATGCTTCCTGATCTCCGAGTCTGCACACAGTTCCTGTAAGCAAGCCTCCCGTTACCCAGTCGCCCGGGGAAGGGGAAGGTCAGCCCAGCCACGGAACGGGAGCTCAGGGAGCTCGGCGTGGGTGTGCACTCCGCCCTGCGAAGGAACCAGGGGGCTCATTTCATGAGAAAATTCCAGGGCCCTCCCTTGGGAGCTTAGCCTGACTTCCAAGGTCTCTGTGCACGTCGCCAGTGGCCACACGCGGCCGCGCCCCGGCTTCTGAGGCTCAGCTCCCGCCTGGAGAGGCAGCAGCTGCGGACGGAGCCAGCTGGCATGGAGGCGGGAGGCTGTCCCGGAGGGCTGACAGCCCCGAGGGCGCCCAGGCTCAGACCCGCAGGTCCTGAAGATGCCCGCGTCAGTGGGGGTGCAGCCATGAGGGCCCCTTCGCCGGCTGTCCACAGCCTCCCACCGCGGGACTGCCTCCTGCTGGCTGCACAGGCCGGGTGCCGGGCACCCTACTTCCAAGCCCGCCTCCGATGCACAGCCCCTCGCTGCCCCGCTGCGAGCAGAGCAAACAGAGCAGTCAGGAGGATGGGATCCCCGTCCCTGGGACGGAACCATGGGCACAGAGGACGCAGGCTGTGGTGTCACGCAGTCGGCACTGCACGCAGAGGGACCCAGGGCCCCCGTTCCTCTCCCCCAGCCTGGCCTCTCTCAGGAGTGAAGCTCGCTTCCCCACTATGGGGAGGCAACACCCACTGGCTTTGGGAAAGGGAGTTCAGGCCTCCTGTGTGTGAAGCGAGTTCACATTCTGAGCTCCAGCCATGAGTCTCCCGCTGGCAGGGAGGGCCGTGAGCGCTCTGGAGGACATGGCCTTCTAGGGTCAGAGTAGTTGTCATGACAAAGAAATGCCGTGATTTTTCATAGCAAACCGCAAGGCATCAGAACCAAGCCAGATGACCTGCCCTTCCTGAAGCCTCACATCTGGTTTCCCCTCCCCGGTGGGACCCCCTGGCCAGCGTGGCACTGGGCACCTCACCCCGGGCACTGCAAGGACACAGGACGGCCGGTCTGCAGGCAGACACTGCAAACACAGGCCGCGGGCCTGAAGGTCTCTGCAGCCTGACTGGACACCTCCGCCGCGTCCTGCTTGCCTTTCTGACGGTTTCGTCTTGGGAGCTACGTGGAGTGGACCCGACACCGTCTGAAACGCTGTATGGAAATCCATGGACACAAAGCATGAGATCTTGACCGAGATGTGGCTTTCCTCTGTGACCTCCAAATCTCTTGGCCAAGACGCAGCCTGCCCTCTGGCCCAGAAGTTCAAGCCTTTCTGTCGCTCTCTCTTGTCCTTCAGGTTCGAGAAACCAGACCTCAGAGTACTGGCTCGTGTCACTTCAGTTTCTCCCGCCGGCTCTCGCGTGTCCCCGCCATGGCTCATTTACCAGGGTTTCTGTGGCCACGGCATTAAGGGAGTCGTCGGTGGCCGGGATCCCTGAGTACTTTCCTGACGGACGTTCTGTCTGGCGAAACCCTGTCAGCTCTCGAAGCCGCGGCCAAGGGCCACTGTGCAGGGCAGGAGGTCCGGAATGCTCAGGACGGCATATTCTGTGACAGCGAGGGTGGGCCGCGGCAGCCATGAACACCGTGTATCCCTCCCAGGCCGTGGCTGCGAGTCTGAGGACAGTGCTCGGCCGGATCCCGTCTGGAGAGAACCCAGGACCCGGTCTACAGAGGGAACAAAGATGCGGCACTAACACCGTCACGGGGGCGCCATCCCCGTGACCTATGAGCCCCAAAGCCCTCATCTCCTGACACCATCCCACTGGTCAGGTTTTCAACATAGGAATTTGGGGGGACATAGCATTGATTCCGTAGTAATCTCCAGTGGACAGTGTGACCCGCTGACACCCGCACGTGGGGAACGCGGCAGGCGTCCCAGCCCCTGGCGCCTCTCACTGTACAGATCCTTCTGTCCACATGTCCTGTTCTCAGGGACACATTTCCGAGCCACCCTAATACATCAACGAACCTGGAGGATGTCGTGTGGAAGGTAAGACGGGAAGGCTGGGGGACCTTTGGTCTCCCACTGCTGCGGATGGAAGCAGATACCGTCCCGGGAGACGCGCAGGGTGTCTGTGGCCTCCCCGGCGACTGTCGCTAGAAGCCTCGCTCCAGGACGCCCCGAAGGTGTGGCATTCTAGCCAAGGATTGAACTCTCACGGCCTGTCCCTCCCCCGAGGCACGGGGTCCTCCCGCCCGGAGTGGAAAGTACACACTGGCCTTCCTTCGACCCTGGCTGACCGTTCTGTGGTCTTCCCATCTATTCCCTTACCTTCAACCCCCCCCGAACAGTGGGTGTGCATTTACCAGAAATGGACGTTTCCAGAAGAGTGAGCTTGCACGTGTCAGGATTTAGTTGAGGGCCGAGAGGAGGTCTGCGCTATCAAAATTTGGAAATGATAAATGTGGCTTTACATGCGGCCCAGGGGCGCCTCAGCGGGCAGGCGTCCACCTCCATCTCAGCACGGGTCTCCGATCCAGGTTTCTTGTGCTGAAGAGCGCTGGGGACGGGGGTTCTGCTGCCTGGGGGTCCCAGGTCCATTGCCCCTTACTTCTGGCCTAGGAGCCCACGGCGTGAGTAGGTGTGAGGTCAGTCTGCGGGGCCGGGGCTGCCTTCCCGGGAACCGAAGCTGATGTGGGCAGCACGTTCCACCGCGGCAGCTCCGAGAACGAGACCTCGGCCGGGCATGGGAGCCACTGGGGTGCCGGGCACACAGCACACGCTGGAGGACCCCCTACGGCTCCACCTCTCCGCTCTAAGACCTGTCCTGCTTCCTAGTCACCACCGTCCTCCCTGCCCTTGTCTTTCATGTTAATCTCTGTCTTTATCATGCTACACACCCCCCACACCCACACACACACCCACACACACCCACCCACACACACTCCCCACCCCCACACACACTCATCCCCCCCAAACCCACACCCCCCACACCCACCCACACACCCACACACACAAACCCCCCACACACCTGTTTGGCGTTCAGAACATGCTATGGCAAAACATGGCCCTTGGGCATCGTGAGTATTTAAACCTGGAGAAATCTGGGGACAGCGGTTCCAGGAGGGCCTCTGACCTCCCCCTGCAGCAGGTCGCAGCTCCTCAGGGACAGGAGCCCAGGCGGTGCTGTGGAAAGGGTATCCTAGCCTCCCCGGGGAGAGGCCCCAGGGGCTGTCTTGGCCAGAGGCCACGTGGGGTGTCCCCCCAGCATGTGTTTCCCAGGGCCCTGCACTGGGCAGCAAGGGCAGAGCGAGGGCACTCGGCCCCCCCCCACTTCCTGGGTCTTCATTTCCTTAGCGAGGTTCCAAGGTCTTGTAAAACTTCCATTAAGTCAACGTGTGTTTCCCCGTTTTCAACTGTGTGTCAGCTGCGTGGCTGAGAACCCAGGAGAGCCACAGCTGTGTCTCCTCCCCCATGGGCCTCTGCCCGGGGACTGTCACGCTGTCCTGCTCTGAAGGCAGTGTTGAGGCAACTCGAGGGACGCAGGAACACAGGGAGAATGGCGCACAGAGAGGGGGAGGGAGGACGGACAGGGTCAGAGAGCAGAGAGGACCCTGATGTGCCGGGACAGGGTCCCGGAGTGCTCCCCAACTTGAGCTGGCGCCCTCCAGGGGCTCTCGGGGCCGCCGTGGGAGCCACGTCCTGGGCCACAGCCCTTGAGGAGGGACAGGTGTGCGGGGAACAGGGACACGTCTGTGCTGTCGTTTTGCAGGGTGAATTCTACCCACATTTATGATGGGCTTCACGTTACGTCGATGCTGCTTTTCCACTTTGTTCCGAGTCTCGACAGCGGCCAGTAACTTTTTCGGGGTGTTGTGGTGATTGAGATATAAAGACAAAATATAAAAGTTTGATTTTTTTTTCCTTAACATGGATTTTTAAATATTTCTGCTGAGACCCTGGCCCTCCCATGCGTGCCTCATTGTGCTGTGGGACCTGCCTGGAGGTGAGGCGGGGAGGGAGGGACCTGGACTGCTCCGGAGTCTTCCTTGAGCAGGGACTGTCCAGATGGCCCGTGGCCAGAACTGAGGGAGGCCCGGGGTCTGCTGGGCTGCTGGCTGGGGGCTCCTGATGCTCTGAGGCGGGGTGGAGGGGAGGGAGTGGCTGGGCAATGGGGAGCCTCACTTTCCTGAAAGGAGAGTGTCCGGGAGGTGAAGAAGTCTGGGCTCTGGATGGGGCCTCCTGGGCGTGTCCCCAGGGGCCTGACCTGCAGTGTCTTCCCCTCCAACACGCTCTCCTGCCCTTCTCCTCTGCTGCGTGTTCTCCTCCTGCTTTTAAAGCCCATGGGACTGTGTGCTCGACGCAGGCTCCTCCGAGATCTCCAGAACCTTCTAGAATCCTCATTAGACTCAGGCTTTTTATTTATTTAACAATGTTTTGGTATTTCTATGCCGTGTTCAGCAGGACAGCTGTAGACAAGGAACACGAGAGCAAAGGGTCCTCCCAGGACAGCGGTCTCTACTCTCTGCACCGGCTCCCGTCCTTACCCGGAGCCCAGACCACTCGCTTTCACTCTGGCTTCCCGGGCCCTCGCCTCCCTTCACTGGCTGAGGTTGGCCTTCTGTCCCCAGTCCAGGGGTGCTGCTTCCCAGGGATTGAGTGCCCGACCCCTGGTGCAGGGGCTGGGCAGGGGTCAGGCGAGCTGATCCCCCTCGCTGAGCTCTTTATGCTGCTCTGGGCACTGTCCACTTATGGCATCACAAACACCTGATTCGCCAGCCTTTTAGCCCATTTCTAACCACTCTGTACATTCATCATCAATTGTTTAATCGTTCCTCTAAAATAGGACTTTTGGGGCCCCTGGGGGCTCTGATGGTTGAGCGTCTGGCGTCAGCTCAGGCCATGGTCCCAGTCCTATGTCGGGCCCCCTGCTCAGTGGGGGTCTGCTCCTCCCTCTGCCTGCCACTCCCCCATTATGCTCTCTCTCTCTCTCAAATAAATAAATAAAATCTTTAAAAAAAAATAAAAGAGGGCTTTTGGGTTATTTTTATTTATGTGCATTCACAATTGTTAGTATAGGATAGTTTAAGATCGACTTCTAGAATTATTGGGTCAAAATTTGAATTTCATGAGGTCTTTGACATGATGGCTCAACTCCTTTCCAAAATCTTTATAACAACTCCGCCATGTTGCCCCTGAGACGAAAATGATTTCTCAGTAATCAGGTTGACAGACTTAAGTCACCGACAGCGTCTCATGGACCTGCCACCTTCTGCTTTAACTCCATTTGGCCCTAAAGGCAGGGCCTGGGACGGAGCAGCCCCCAGGTTGGAGCGCGGCCGCCCCTCCCTCTCCTCAGTCCCGGTGATGAGGCCGGCCAAGCCATCACCCGCAGCATCTCGGACGGCACCAGCCGCAGGTTACAGGTGGCTCCAGTCTTGGGGAGGTAGAGAACCCGCCAGGGATACACTGGGGTTCAACCCAGATTACTGGGCCTCTTCCTCAAATGTTGTGTTTTGGGGGTTGTGTCTATTACTAGGGTATTTCTGGAATTTTAAAGCGTGACTTTCCCTACCACAGATGAAGGGGAGTGGGTAATTCGCTGTACGTCGTGTTGGGTAATTCGAGTCTTGAGGGTGGTCCTTGCCCACAGCTTGGAGGAAACAACGGATATGAGGCACCCAGGGCCAGTCATGGGCGAGGGGCCACGTGGGCCCCCAGAAGCGAGCTGCAGGAGGGGACATTGCTCAGGGCACCCGAGCGCCCAGGACGTGGCCATCAGACTCTGTCAGCCTAGGCAGGGTCTGCAAACCAACGTGCGCTCCTGCCCCTGCAGACCGAGGAGGGCCCAGGGGCCGCCCAGGAGTAAGGGACAAGGGGCGTGAGCGCCGAGAGCAGCCGGCGCTCCTCCGGGATGCCAGGTGAGGGAAGCCTGTAAAGGACATCGTGGGTTCAGCTGGAGCGTGTGGACACACGGCAATTTAGGAGGACGTCCTATCACGCACGGGAGCTGTCCCGTGGTCGTGTCGGAGGACGTCCCTGTTCTGGGGAGACACCTGCCACCAGACGTGACGTGTCCTCCCACGAGCAAAGGTGGCAGAGTGACTCTCCGCACAAGCGAGGGGCAGGGGTCCTCCCAGAGTCCTGCGGGGGTCTGAGACGTCTCCGGCTCCCTGCCTTCAGGGAGGGTGCGCCCCTGCCCAGATCCGGGGCGAGAGGCTGCTCGCGGGCCCCACACAGCACTTCCCGACTCAAGTGAAGACGCAGAGCCCAGGTAGAGAGTCTCGTGCTACAAATGTGGCAACACCTTTTTTATTCAGAGTAAGATGTGTTAACATCCAGCATGACAAAATTTGTACAAAGTTCACAATTTAAAAATGAAGTGTCACTGCGACTCGTGATTCCACACATTTATAGCAAAATCAAAGTGTCCACAACCCATGCCGTGTCGTACAAAAATAAATGAAACTTCAGTTCCACAGAGAGCACAATAAATATTTATACAAAATTCTGTCTTAATAAATGATTACTTAAATTAACTTAGAAATGGTCATGAACAATAAGTTATAATAAATAGACTCTGAGACTCACAATAATTCCATGTGAAAGGTCAGCATTCTAATATGTGACACTTTGTGACCCTATATATAGTCGTCACAGATAACTTCTGATTTGATATTATGTACCAACGTTAGATGAGCAGCGGACTTGTGCTTAGAACCCCTTTCCATTGTACATCGGTGATAGCGCGAAGAACCCGGAACTGACACTACCTACCACTCTACTAAAAGCATCACTATATCGGCAAAAAGCTGAGACACGACGCGGCGGGTGATGCATTCGTGCCCGAGGGACCGGCGGGCCCCTGCGGGAGGCCCCCACGGGGTCCCGGGCATCAGGGGACAAGAAGCACCTGGCTTCAGCTCTCGAAAAGGCAATTCTGCGCATGGCAGCTACAACTCGTCGCGGCGCAGGAAGAGGCTCTCCGGGGACGCCGCTGCCGAACCCCGGGGGGGGGACCTCGTCTGTCCCAGCTCGTGATTCAAGTCCTCGTGGAAAACGGGAAGCGTTTGTACAGCAAGCCGCGTAAAGTGCCGCTGGGACGCACGTTTACTTATACACATATGTACACGAGGTCGAGATTGTATCAGAGTTCGCCGTGAGATCCCTGTAACCTCTCGTAGCAACTTCGTCGGGTCAGCCGTGCGGGCTCCCCTCCTGCTTTGGGGCCGGCCTCGCGAGACCGCGACCCCAGGAATTGCACACCTCCGCACGGATATAGAGGACAAGGTAAGTGCAAATACTCGACTGGCACGTTGTGGGGACAATGACCCTGTAAGTCCTGTTCTGCTAAAAATATTTTTTTTTTATTTTTACAAAACCCATCTTTTTTTTTTTCATAACAAAATTTTAAAGTACTTCTGTACTTCCTGCATAACATCAAGACATGGAAGGAAGATGCTGTCACATGTAACTCAAGTCAACACCAGAAAGCACAACACGCCGTCCTAGGACTACTCGGAAGGGGCGGGGGACGCGGCCGTCAGAAGTGGTCTGACGCGTACACATAGTGCAGTCACTGGAAGAAAACAATGGAACCTCCACGTGTAAGCGAGTCTAAGATGACCTAGTGTAAAGCAAAAAAGTGCTCAAGTGTAGAGAATTACTCTGAAAATCTGATTGCATTCATTCTTAGAGTAGGTCGTGACAAATCAAACAGCAAGGCTATGCGAATGCCACGCGGTCACCCAGTCTCCAGGGGGAGGCGGAACAGGAGGGTCATCTGCGACGCGCTCTGCTGGGCACGGGACTGCCGGGCTCTGGGGACTGCCGGGCTCTGGGGACTGCCGGGGACGGGCCGGGCCAGCCTCGGCCCGGGGATCCCATTGCGCTGCCTTCAGCCCCCCATCCCTGCGGAAAGCGCGTGCAGTAGCACCGCGGGCCTCACCCAGACAGGGAGAGATATTTACAGCCACGACGACACTGATCATTTTTAAAAGCGGGGGGGGGGGGGCATAAATACTCTTAAATGAGCTTTGAACGTAAACGAGAGCACACAGGTTCTGTGAGACACACGCCATGGCCGTGACGGACAGTTTGAGGGGCACCGCGCTCTCGGGGAGACGGGGGACGGCTGCTCCAACGTCTACGGACCCCGCAACAGGACATCTCCGTGCGGCCCACCTCTCACCAGCCCCGGTCTGCACGGACGTGCCCAGAGTCCCACCACGTAGTGCTCAGCAGTGAACTTAAAAGTGCTGTTTAAGCTGCTTGGAGTCTTCTGACAGATTTCCAAGGCTTGATGTTGTCTTACAATAAATTACTTATCTCATCTCTTACAGTTAATCCATATGCCACTTCCTTGGAATGCAAACCCTCACTTATGCCCCCCATACACCACCCTCTTAAAACAAACGAACAAAAAAATCACATAATATTTCCAAGCATTGTTCAAAAATAAAGCATTTTTTTGCAGCCGATTCTTGCTATGAAACAATATGCACACAAAATGTATTTCTTAATTCCATAAAATCCTCCAACATGAGGCAAAATGAGGATGCTTCAACAGTGGCTGCAAGGCCACCACGTGATCATTCAAAGCTGTGGGGTTTTTGTTTTTGTCCATTTCAGTTCAAAATACTAAAACATTTAGTCACTAAAGCATTAAAAGAATTTACACTGCATTTATTTTGATCGGCTCACCTCTTCAGAAATGTACAGCCCCCAGATGTGCAGAGATTAGCAGCTAGAAACGTCACACGGCATCGTCACACTATGTCAGCTCATATGAAAACGTACAAAATGGGAATGTATCCAAAAACTATTCTGCGGGGAACTATCTTTAAAGCAAGACAGAAAATCATCATGAAGTCTCGGAAGCATAACACTGTTTCAAACAGAAATGAGAACATGACACTTGCGGGTGCGTCCGGCAGTGCGGAGCCCGGGGCCCCGTGCGAGCAAGACCCCGCCTCGGTGGCAGACGCTCACACCTGGATTCCTCGGACAGCGTGCTTTATGTTTTCCAGAAGGGCTTTATTTTCTGGGCTCTGATAACGGTCTTGATTTGTATACATGTCCGTCAAAGTAGTCACGTACGCATCAAAATTTTGTTCATTGATTGGATCCTACGAGATATTAAATAGTGGTTCATACACAAGTTTCACTTTCTTAACAGGATATTCACATCAGCACAAAAGGGCATCCCAGCAGGACGCCACTGTCTTTACGCTACGGACACGGCCCTACCAGGGCCAAGAGCGAATTCACCCCACGGGGTGCAGGGGCCCTGCCCCACCGACGCTTCCAGCGCTCAGCGGTGCGGTCTGGGGGCAGTGACCGCAGCCACCCACAGTGTGGAGAGCCACGGACACAGAGACGGACATCTACCTCACGCCGTGCAGTGTGGGGGGCCACCGGGCGCCCAGCATCACGCCCCTAGTCACTTACCATGTGTGGCAGCTGGATATTAGCTAGACTATGAATTAGGGACTGGCTCAGGTTGGCCAGCTCGTGGAGAAGAGACTCGTTCTGCTGCTCGATCACTTTGTTCTCCTCCTCGATGGTCTTCAGGCTGCTCTCCATCGTGGTGATCTAGAACGCACAGATTTGGGGGACATGTAACACGAGGCGGGACACGATGTGCCTGTGCCAAGAAAAAACCTTTCTGCTTGAACAAAAAGAGTTCCGCGTGGGGCACCTGGGTGGCTCAGTGGGTTAAAGCCTCTGCCTTCGGCTCAGGTCGTGGTCTCAGGGTCCTGGGATCGAGCCCCACATCGGGCTCTCTGCTCGGCGGGGAGCCTGCTTCCCCCTCCTCTCTGCCTGCCTCTCTGCCTGCTTGTGATCTCTGTCTGTCCAATAAATAAATAAAATCTTAAAAACAAACAAAAAAAGACTTCCGTGGCCAGAGCCGATCATTTGAAGGGTTTGGTGTTTACGCTTGATTCATTGCACTGGAAAGGTCAGTAACTGGACGATGGGGCTCGTCTTTCTGGGGAGTGGCTCCTGGCTGTGTCCAATATTACTCAACATTCGCCAGTTCTGTTGTCTGGCCTGTCAGAGGCTGACGTCCCTGTCAGCCACTCTGACCCCTGGCCGAGGCCAACTCCCTCCAGCCCGGATCTAATTCTGCCGCCACTAAGTCCCGAACTGTAGTTCACTGGGGAGGCGGGTCACCATCTAGGTCACAGGTGCCCGGAGCCCTGTGTTGATGTCCATGGCCGGCCGGTCCCTGCCGGTCCTCCGGTGACGCCCTCCTCATCTGTAGGCGGAGGACGGCCTCACACCTGCCTCCAGGCGGGCCTCCTCGGCTTCCTGGTATTGGCCAGAGGGAATCCAGCTGTCCCGCCCCCTGCAGCCTGGTGACCAGTGCTGACAGCCCGGTGCGCAGGGCGGCTGGAAGGGAGCTGCCCCGACCTGCCTGGGCCTCAGGGAGCAAACACACAGCCAGGACATGGGTATGGGGACCGAGGACACCACCATTAGGGCCTGGGAAATGGGGAAGTAAACCCAGTCCCTCCCTGGAAGTTGCCTTCCTCCTGAGTTACCTGAACCCCGTCAGCCCCCAACCCCGATTCTCATGGACAGGATCCCCTGCCTGGTGCTTTCTCAGGGGCCAAGATGTGGGGCTCGGTGGGGTGTTGCTGGCTTCACTTGGGCTAGGTGACACAGACACACTCTGGGTTGTTCTCAAAAACAGAAATGACAACACTTGTCCCAAGAGCATCTCCTAGAGATGTGCACACTGTTTGCCTTAAGAAGACACAGGTCATTCCACATTTCTGTTCCAGTCGGGGTCCCAACTAGAGTGACATACCCTGAACCCTCCTGGATTGGCCCCCAGCCCCTGTCTCCCTGCCCCCAACCTTGGTCTCCCTGCCCCAGGCCCTATCTCCCTGCCCCCGGCCCCTATCTCCCTGTTCCTAGGTCCTGTCTCCCTGCCCCGAGGCCCTGTCTCCCTGCCCCCAGGCCCTGTCTCCCTGCCTCCCACCTCTGTCTCCCTGACCCCAACCCCTATCTCCCTGCTCCCACCCCTGTCTCCCTGTCCCCAACCCGTCTCCCTGCCCCCAACCCCTGTCTCCCAGCCCTAGCCCCTGTCTCCCTGCCCCAGGCCCTGTCTCCCTGCCCCAGCCCCTGTCTCCCTGCCCCAGGCCCTGTCTCCCTGCCCCTGGCCCCTATCTCCCTGTTCCTAGGTCCCATCTCCCTGTCTCCAGGCCCTGTCTCCCTGACCCCAGCCCCTATCTCCCTGCCCCTGGCCCCTATCTCCCTGTTCCTAGGTCCCATCTCCATGCCCCCAGCCCCTGTCTCCCTGCCCCAGGCCCGGTTTCCCTGCCCCCAGACCCTGTCTCCCTGCCTCCAGGCCCTGTCTCCCTGCCCCTAGCCCCTGTCTTCCTGCCCCAGGCCCTGTCTCCCTGCCCCCAGGCCCTGTTTCCCTGCCCCCAACCCCTCGCCCTGCCCCCAGCCCCTGTCTCCCTGCCCCTGGCCCCTATCTCCCTGCCCCCAGGCCCTGTTTCCCTGCCCCCAACCCCTTGCCCTGCCCCCAGCCCCTGTCTCCCTGCCCCTGGCCCCTATCTCCCTGCCCCCAGGCCCTGTTTTCCTGCCCCCAGCCCCTGTCTCCCTGCCCCAGCCCCTGTCTCCCTGCCCCTGGCCCCTATCTCCCTGTTCCTAGGTCTTGTCTCCCTGACTCCAGGCCCCGTTTCCCTGCCTCCAGCCCCTGTCTCCCTGCCCCTGGCCCCTATCTCCCTGTTCCTAGGTCTTGTCTCCCTGCCTCCAGGCCCCATTTCCCTGCCCCCAGCCCCTGTCTCCCTGCCCCTGGCCCCTATCTCCCTGCTCCTAGGACCCGTCTCCCTGCCCCAGGCCCTGTTTCCCTGCCCCCAACCCCTCTCCCTGCCCCAAGCCCCTGTCTCCCTGCCCCTGGCCCCTATCTCCCTGTTCCTAGGACCCGTCTCCCTGCCTCCAGGCCCTGTCTTCCTGCCCCCAACCCCTGTCTCCATGCCCCCAGGCCCTGTTTCCCCCGCCACTAGCCCTTGCCTCCATGCCTCCAGACCCTGTCTCCCTGCCCTTAACCTCTGTCTCCCTGCCCTGGGCCCGTCTCCCTGTTCCCAGGCCCTATCTCCCTGACCCCAGTCCCTGTCTCCCTGCCCCAGGACCTGTATCCCTGACCCAGACTCTGTCTCCCTGCCCCTAGCCCCTGTCTCCCTGTCCCCAGCTGCGAGAGCACGGGGCTCACTCCGCTGCTGCTCGGGGAGGGGCTGCGGAAGCGGACGAGGGAGATGCTGTCCTCTCTAATCTCTCCTAGAGCCGTCACGGGTTTGGCTGTTACGGCAATGCCCATTAGAAAGGCCCGAGCTGGCCCTGGTAGAAGGTGTCTGTGAAGGAAGGTCCTGCACTGTGGGCTCTGACCCTGGCCTGGAGTGAGCTCTGCAGAGGCTGCCGAAAGCCCTGCTTCAAGATCTCAACCTTCCAGCACTTTCTGAGACAAGTGGGAGGCAGAGGTTAGAAGGCAGAGGTGCTCCGGGGCTGACCGGTAAGTGGGCTATGGAGGCCACAGCCATGTTGTCCCTGGGCACCTTGTACCAGCCGGCGGCTGCAGGAACGGGGGGGAGCACTCCGCGGCAGAGCTGACACCGCGTCCCAGGGGCTCACCCCGCCTGTCCGTCCTGACCTGCCACATCCTTCTGGCCCTGGGAACCACACAGCTCAGCACCCTCCCATCCCTTGAAGACGCTGGCCTGTCAGAGAAGGGCAGGCCCCAGAGGGACCTCAGCCAGGACAGCGAGAACACACAGCAACGCTTAAAATTCACTTTTGACATTGAGGTGAGCTGACGTCTGGAGAAGCACGTGTTCACGTCGATGTCAAAAAGCCACGAAAGGCCCGTGGCGACCTACACGGGGACAAAGCGCCTGGGGGGTTGGTGACAGGAGCAAGCGTGTCTGGGGGGGCCCTGGGGAGCTGGGGTCTGGCCCCTGTCCCTGCGCGGGCTCCGCGGCAGCCCCAGTCCCAGGGTGGGAGAGCCCCGCGGAGCAGACTCGTTTCCCGGGGGACACGAGTGCGCTTGTCAGAAGTGGGCGCCCGGCAGGCTGCGGCCCGGCACCTGCACAGAGGAGGGGCTCTGAGCTCAGGGTGCTGAGGACTGAGGTGCTGAGGTCTGAGGGCTGCCGCCCTCGTGAGCAGGATAAAGGTCAGGACCAGTGTTTCCCAGGATCTGGTGAAACGAGTCGCTGCTGATGGGGGCTCCCGGGGGCTTGTGGGGCCCTGGAGTCCTCTCGGGGCCAGCACCTCCTGAGGGCCCGCGGCCACGGGCTGATTGCAGCCGTGCACGTGGATAGATGCTACAGAAACTTCCCACCTGTTCCAGGTGGGCCTTTGGGCAGGTGAGCGTGCCGACCCCGTGACCAGCGCGGGACGGGGCTGCTGTGGGCGAGGAGTTGGGTGTGAGAGAGTGACCCCCAGAACAGTCGGGCCCAGTAGAGAGCGCCCACCGTCTGGGCTTCCTTCCCACTCACGGGCACCACGGGCCCCCTTTCAGGTGTTCTGGTGGGGACACAGCCTGAGATGCGCCTCCCTGACCTGGGGCGTCCCGCAGACGGAACCAGCCTGTGGCAGAGCTATGACCACGACCTGGCGTCTGAGGCTGGGCCAGACCCGGACCCCCGCCAGCCACACTGTCGGCGCCCAGGAGGGGCCTGCAGGGAGGAGGCGCACAGACCCCCGCTTTCTTCCAGGATAGAAGTGCCTCGCCTTACCTGTGGCCTGTGATGGCGGTGCCGTGAGGGCCTAATCTCAGAGCCCATGTGGCACCGGGATCCTGGGCCGCTCCGGGAAACGAGCCAGAGAGCCTGGGGCACTGCGTGGGACTCAGGGATGGGAGACTGAGCGGCAGCATCTTGGCCATCCACCTTGGCTTAGCCGAAGGAGTCACCACGTGTATAATACGAGGGAGAGGATGCTTATCTGGCTGGCCATGGTGAGCACACAGTAGGACTACGCACCGCAGCCCCACACTCAGGCACCCAGTAGGTGCTCCGTAAAGGCTGCCCCCCATGCCGCGCCCCCCGCCCCGGTCCCTGGGCACCTGGGCCAGGCCCCTGCAGGAGCTCGCAATCTTCCACCCTGCCCTGGGGCCGGCCTGCCCTTTTCTGGGGAATGTCAGCTCTCTCTCTAAGGCAGTGACCACAGGGCATTAGCGCCTGCCGTGTCCCGGGAGGAAGGCAGCTCACGTGCAGGGATGGGCAGCTTGTGTTCACGGCACTGCTCACTGACAGCATTTCGCGAACGCGTGCACAGTGTGGACCCAGCGGCAGTGGCCACGGAGCACCCGGCATTCTGCAGCCCAGCCCCTGGCCTCAGCCAGTGAGCAGGATGTGGGCTGTGAGGTGCAGGGGGCACGGGGACAGGGAGCCAAAAGAGGGGGAGCATGTGTCCTAGGCCGACGGCCGGCAGGCCCCAGGCCAGCACATGCGGCTGCAGTCGGGGGCTTCAAACACTGTTACCTGAGTTCTCAGTTTGATCATGTCGGCCTCCATCTGGGAGTTGGACTCGCTCAGCTCCTTGATTTCTTCGTCCAACTGCTTGATCTCCTCGTCGTTTTCTAGGCCTGCACGGAGGACAGGGCTGCGTTACGGCTACCGAACGTCAGCACGGAGTTACTTCTCCTTGCTCTTTTGTATTTGGGAGTGAATTTGCTGGAAAAAATATATCCTTGGATTTCAAAAAAAAACAGCGACAGTTTGTGTGTCCGTCCATCCCTCCCGCCGCCCTCCTCGTGATCATGGCCCCGAACCGTGGAGGAGACCAGCCACACGCCTGCAGACCCCACCGCCGCCGCAGGCCGGGGTGAGGTCTCCCGGGATGGCCCACCAGAGTCCAGGCCCCGAGCGGCTCCAGCCCAGCACCTGCCTCCTGGTTCTGTTCCCTGTCTGTCTGTCTGTCTCTCTGCTGCCACTGGGGGGCTGTGTCAGGCCTCTGACACTGTGCGTGCTCAGGGCCGCCTCCCGCCCGCACTGCAGGGAAGACCATGGCAGCAGGTTTAGGCGTCTTCCGAAGGGGTCTCCCCACAGAGCACTTCTCACTGATGCAAACTCCTCCTCGGTTTGAATGTGGAAACGTGCTTCCTCTGACACCAGTGGGGTGGTGGCGGCCTCTGAATGTCCCGGGGGCCTCGCCGGGCGGCCAGGCTGCTTGCTGGCAGCGGGACATGCTGGGCGGGAAAGATCTGGACCCAGTGTCATTTTGGCCATCGGGTCTCACGCGGCAGAAGGTACTCAGGAAAGAAGAGTAGGACGTCCACGGAGGCGACCGCCCTCGACAAGCCAGGACGCAGGTCACAGGGCACAGCGGGGACGCTCGTGTGAAACCATGGGACAGGCACAGAGTCTAGGCTTTGAGGTCCCCGGGCAGATGCCCTTCTTTGGCTCTGCAGACAGAAGGGGCGCAGCCCCTGGGAGGGAAAGCCCAAGACCCAGAACCTGCAGGGGCCAGGTGAGTGGGTCCTTCCTGCTGAATGTCCCCCAGAAGCCCCCCTGGGGGGCTGAGCCTGCCAAGTCCCCCTCATCCTCCCGCCCGGAGGGACTGGCCATGGGCCCCCAACTCCAAGCCTGGGTCTCGTGGCCCCATCACGGAGGCCCTGGGCGCGCGTCCCCGGCACGCGAGTCGCCATCAGCTGCCTCTTCGGAAGCGGTTCTCAGCTCCTAGGAAGTCCTCCAGCGATGGGGCGAGCCCTTTCTCGGGGACGCACTGTTTCGCTGTCCCCTTCCGGCCTGTGGCCAGACGGCGGCTGCAGTTTCCCGCCGTTCGGAATCGGCCTGACGAGTTCCTGCACGTGACACGTGGCAGGCAGGACACCTGTGCCTGGGAGGCCGATGACATCACTGCCACAGTCAAGGCCTGAGGATGCTGATTCCGAAGCTTTACCCCCAGTGGGGCTCGCCACTCAGTCCTGGAAGCAGCAAACAGCCCAGGCGCAGCCGCCGTCTCCCGTGTGTCCTCCCGTGTGGCCCCGAGCCCAGGGCCGTGCTGGACCCCATTTCCCAGTGGGTTCTTCACGTCATCCCTCTTCGGGTTTTTGGATCGAACGACCCTAGACCGTCTGCCTCTGCCACATGCGTGAGAGTCTTCGTGGACAGCAGACCCGCATCGGCGCCCCGTGTGGTCTCGGCCTCTGGAAGCCCCAGCGCATGTCCTGTTTGTCCCGCGCCCCGAGGTCTGGCGGCCTGTCCAGAGCCACGCTCCCCTGACAGACGCAGCTTGTCACTCGCTCAGAAGCCCCCGGGGCGTTGCTAACCACGGCGCACAGGACGCGCTGCCCACGGGAAAGCGAGAGGCAAACGGACCCATTTCCTACAGACGTTAGAGAAGAGGCGGACTTGTATTCGCAGACGGCGGCTACGCGTGTCAAGAGCGGACACGCTGCGGCTTGCAAGGGCGGCAGTGGGGGATCCTGCGCAGGAGGCTGGGGTGGCTCCTCCAGGGACCGCCTGCTGTGGACCCTCCGTGTTGTCCCGTCGGCACATTTGATTTCGGTCGCTCCCCGATGCAAACGGTGATGACGGCTCCGCGCCTGCCGGTCCCAGCACCAGGAGAGCGTGTGGGCGCCGGCAGTGGACGCGTGGAATCCCAGAGCAAACAACTCGTTTCGGGACGGCGGTTTGGAGATCGCCAGGTCACCCCAAAGCCGGAAAGCGGTGGGGGAAGTCGTGGGTCTGAGACTGCGACGGAGTCATCTCCGCCGGGCTGCTGGATGTGCTCCATCCACGGCGCGGGGGGACGCGAAGCGACCAGAACAGTCGGAACATTGACACCTTTGTGCTGGGCCAGGACTCTGGCAGACGCAAGCCTTGAGCGGGTCCGCTGGAGCGCCGGGGGCACGTGGTCTCCCGCAGGGTGGCTGGCATCTCGGAGGGCCATGCTACCGATCCCGTCCAACAGTGACTACCTGCTCTTTAACTTTATGCAAAACCAACTCGGAAGCAGGGTCAGAGGTCGCACAACCTGGGACAGAGGGCTCCAGAGGGCGGGGCCCATCTCTGTACCGCCCTGGGGAGGGTCGGAGACGCTGGGGGCGTGTAACCCGGCATCCGAAACATGGTGGACGTGGGATATAAATCCGTGTCTTCCCACGTGACAGTTCCGTGATGAGAATTTTCTTAGTCCTTCCAACCCTCCATTGCAAAGTGTGCCTCGGACACAGCGGGAGTAAGAGGTCACTTCCTCTCAGTGAGAAGACCCCTGACTCAGCGGGACTTGCCAGGCGGCAGCTAGAGAAACCCGCCGCACACACGGGTCATCTGAGAAGCCAGAGACCCGCAAGCTCCGTGGGCTGCACGCTCAGCGGCCTGAAAAGCGGCACAGGCTGCTTTTGTCCTGCTGACTCCGTGCTGGGAGCTGACACGTCATTAAAAAGAAAAGAAAGAGGAAAAACACAGCATGTGGTCTAGCGTCGTGGGCCTCATTTTTTGCTGGATTAAAGAATTAAAACAGAGTTCCTTTTTATGTCTTATCCTTTAAATTTCTTATTCTAAATTTAAATAGTTTCATATATCTCCAAAATCGTATGCTGCACAGTCTTAAATATGTGTCCATCCGAACCTGGGCCAAGACATTCAGCCCACAGGACTCCTGAGACACGTCCGCTGCGTAAGCCAAGTGCCATCACCGAGCCAGTCTGCAGGTCAGATCGGCTGTCTGAGAGAGGTCGTTTTAAGCCCAATAAAATGACAGCAAGGACTGCATGACACCCTCCCATCTCTGATTTCCCTTCTGGGAGCGCTGGACGGACGGACGGGCGAGCATCAGAGGTTTCGTCTCTGGGAAACAGGAGCAGACACGGCTCTCCCAGACATGCTCTGGCTCTGTGCGCCGGCGCTCCTGGGCTGTGCCCACAGAGCCCAGCCATGCAGGCTGCTCCTGTCGGGTCCCAGGAGGCACTTGCGCCCAACTCTGCAGCCTCCCTCTAGAGAAGGTGGGGAGGGCAGCACACCATGAGGGGCAGGGAGCGAACTGGCAGGAGATGGACGGACTCTCCATCCCCTGGGTTCAGGAATCGAGAGGAATCTGAGTGTCTGGAAATGAATTTCCTTAAAGCCATGAATGTGCACCTGTGCCTCGGACACCCTGAGGGCCCCAGGGCTCAGCACAAGGCCCGCTCCTGGAAAGGGGAGCACACCAGACCTGGGAGGGCAGACTGGGGTGCGGGGGGAGAAAGTGGCTGCGCTCCGGGAGCCAGCGCCTTGGCTGGCTCGTTGATGCCTGTGTCCCAGGGCAACACCCTCCTCTCGGGGCAGCTCAGCGAGAGCTAGACGTTTGTAACTGCCTGCCCAGGGACAGAAGTCACAGTCCCTTCCCCCGGGGTCCTGTCTTCTACGATAATAGAGGAAAGCAAAAGGAGGGGTTATCTCATTTCCTTCTTGGTAAAAACCAATGAAGAACCAACACAGAGCCAGGGGGCAGGGACAGCAGGGGCTTCGGAGGGGCGGCTGCTCTGTGAGACTGCTCAGTGGGAGAGAGAGATCACAGCGACCTTGTGTGGGAGCAGAGGAGACCAGACTCTTCTCGAAGCTTGAAGAGTCAGAACGAGGAGGAGGAGGGTGGGAAGGACGGACAAGGGATTTCAGAGCCTCAAGGACACTTAGAACAGCTCCTTTCCAAGCAGGCGCACACTTGAGAGAAGGAGCCGGAAGCCCAGCGCAGGGGCAGCTTGGCCGCCTAGGCTCCGCCGACCGAGTGGAGGCTTCCTTGAGGTCCTGTCGCTCAGTGCAGGCCAGGATGTGGAGCGAGGGACGCTTCCGGCACCTTTGTTATGGATGTGTAAAAGCCACAGGAAGGTCCTATACTCAAGATACCAACGAGAGCGAGCGAGAGGGAGACGCAGCTAGGGCAGCACCAAAACCAGGTTCTGAAGGAGGAACAGAGCTGCTGAGGAAAGTGGGGTGCTCATGCCTCGTCCCCAGGAGCAGCGCGTGCTGCCCGTGAGTTGGCCACACGGGGCGCGAGCAATTCCGGACTGTCCACGTTCCACGCCACAGCCCGGGCACTGAACCAAGTGGGCTCCGGGCTTAGTAAGAAGGACTCTGGTTCCAGCGTGAAGAAGGTCTGCGCAGACGGGAAGCGACAGGCTGCAGCCTGGCCCCAGGCTCTGGGACACGAGTGTCCTCGCCACACACACATGCACCCCGGAGCCTGCCACAGAGAGCCAGGCTCCGGCCCTGAGCCCCGCATCAGGCCTCCTGTGTCGGGATGCAGACCGGTGGGCCTGTGGTTCCCCATGGGACGGGGCATACTGGCGCCTCCAGGGAGGTGGTACACACCACCGTTCTCATCCACGAGGGCTCACTGGTTCTGAGAGCTGCCGTGCCTGGCACTGCCGGAGAGAGGACTCTGGACTCCCTACCCCTTGGAAAGACATGGCCTTGGATGCCTTGAGATGCACGTCCCACGACCGCCCCCCCCAGGGGACGGCCCCTCCTCACTGGGTATGACCCGCCCGTGTTTCCTTCCCACTCCTGCTCTGCGAGGACAGCCCCGCTCCTGGCCGTCTCCCTCCCAAACGAATCAGAAGCTGACCAAGCGGACCCACTGGCCCACGGGGCTGCGTGGGCGCAGGGCTGTCTGGGGCGACGGGCCACACAGGGTGAGCTGGAAAGAGTATTGGTGGTGGTATCTTCCTACATGAGCGCTGCCCTGTGATGGCCCAGAGCAGTGAGGATGGGCCTGACATCTCATGGTGGCGGCCCCATGTGGGGCCTCAGGCCTGTTGGCGCCCCAGGGGCCCCAGAACGTCTGGGGGCAGCGCTCCCTCTAATCGGGCTCTGGCCTCCGGCACCAGTGCCCGTCGAGCAGAAGCTGGGAGGCTGGTGTCCACGCCAGCAAGATGCAAACACTGTGGCCCAGGCCATCTTCCGTCTGTGGCCAGCCACACAGGAAGGGCTGTTCAGTGCAGGGCACGCTCAGAGGCCCCGAGCTGTGGTCAGGACCTGTCATGAACATCGGGGGCCCCAGAACCCCTGGTCTTCCTGCGAGGGCGGCGGCCTCAGGTAGAGCCTGAGCGCCGGAGGCCCGGGTCCACGGGGGCGGAGCCGGGCACGCGGCTCCAGGGATGGGTCCAGGGACTTCGCCCAGGCGTGACCCAGGCCCCACAGTGCTTGCTGCTCTGATGAGCCCGCAGGGAGGGCGGCGCCTGCCCTGGGCCTTTGCCACCCCAGCTCGCCATTGGCCGGCCCCGCACCGGTCTCCATGCTGGCTCCCGGCTCCCAGCGGCCTCCGAATGCTGAGGAGGGGTCCCCGCTCCTACCCTTCAAGGCCCAGTTTGCTGAGTGGTTGCAGGTGATGCTCTTTCTGCAGGACCCAGATTGACGTCCCACGGGGTCCCCCCAGCACCCAGTCAGCTGCTCCCCCTGCCCTCCCCACTCCGCACCCCAGGGGACCCCCCGCTCCGTACCCCGGGTGCCCACAGGCATGTGGTGGGAGGGGTGCTTGCAAGTGGTCAGGACTGGGAAGTTGAGCACGGAGGGGACAGGAATGCGTCCTGGACTCAGGCCCTGCCGGAGGACCTGGGGGCTGAGACACGAGGGGGGCTGCCGGAGTTCTAGGAAGCAAATCTCTGGGACTGTTAGGGGTCCCGGCGAGTGATGAGTTTGGGCCCCCCCGAGCTGAGGGGACCGGCTTCTTAGTTGTGGCCGGAATGACCGCGCCCCAGCTTTCTAAGTAGAGACATCACGACCCTCGGCCCGGGGCCTGCGGCGCCCGGAGGGGGAGGAGCACCGGTGGGGGAGGGGCGCTCACCGCTGCTGGCCCGCTGTCGGATGGTCAGCATCTGCTCTCCCGACAGCTTCGCCTTCTTCATGGCCGACGTGGCTCGTGGGCAGCCCGACAAGCTGGGGACAAGACAAGGCGGCATGATTTGGAGGTCTCGGGAGGACCCCAGCCCTGCAGGGAGGAGAGTTGGGGCGAGCAGCGCACGCAGGCATCTGGTCAGACTGTGTTCCCAGGACGGCTCCCCCCTCCTTCCCTTTCGGGCTGTGTATGCATGGAGGATGATTCTGCACCCTGGGCACCTCCCATGGCCCTGAGCCTGGGCTGCATCACACCTGCCCCTGGGGGCTCCCCCTCACTGGCCACCACCTGAGGGCACCCCCAGGGGACCCCTGGGCCTCGTGACATGGAAATGACACACATGCACATGGCTGTGTGTCCAGTATTACATGTATGTTTATTTCCTACATGTTTCATCCATAACTAGGTGCCAGGTGGCCCCTGACCACAGCTCTACACCTGTGTCCACCCAGCGCCCACTGCAGTGTGGATCACACGGTTGTCAGCAGCACAAGTTCTGCCCACGTCAGTGCACGGAGACTTCCTAAATATGTTCACGCAGATGTCCTCTCATGGTTCACAGCAACGTCCACGTTGTCTCTGATAAGCCGTCGGTGAGAGGCTTGTGTCTGGGAGCTGCTCCAGAGGGCCCCGGAGAGGCTGGGCCATCTCTGCCCTGGTCGCTCTTCCCGGGACCCAGCGGCTGGGATCTGCATCTGGGATCCGCATCTGCTGGTGCTGGTTCTGGACTAATGGGTATCAGTCCCCCAGGACTGTCAGGTCCCTCTCTTCTGCCCGCCTCCCCTGTCTTCTCAGGACTCTGTGCCCCAAGTTGGCTGGTGCCGTTGGTTGGTGTCTGTGTCTGCCCCCCAGCCCCGCTAGCCTGTCTCTGGCCCCCGACTCTCGGGCCAGCACCAGTGGCCCCGGCCAGTTGGCAGACTGGTGGTCTTCCCTGTCTGTGACCATCGGGGCTGCTCCCCAGGGGCCATGTCCTTCTGGCCCTGTCTGGCTGCTCCCTGGGCTCGGCCTCTCCCTGCCTGATTCTCTGCCCTGAGAAGAAAGTTGTCAGACGTCAGTGATGCCTCGGTGTGTGGATGCAGATCCGCGAAGGGGAGGGATCAGTAGAGTGAAGCCAGCGGAGGGGATGCACTCAGGTCCTCCCGCGGGCACCCAGAACGCCAGCCCCAGACCTGAGCACGACAGCAGCCTCTGAACACCATAGAAACACAGGCTTCCGGAGCCGCTGACCTGCAGAACCCGGTTTGGTCTTCCCTTGTTTCTCTCGGTTTTGAGATAACAAAAGGGCAGGCCAGGGATGCAGAGGGTGGCATCCTTCCCAGAGACACTCCCTGGAGCTGGGACACTGAATCGGGCAGAGACAGGCCCACAGAGCAACGCGTTTTGTTCAAGCATGCCCGCCCGGGCTCAGGGACAGCACGGTCCACATGGGTCCGACGTGGAACGGCCCCCAGGCACTGACCTGGGTGCCGGGCAGGTCCGTGGGTGCCCCTTGGGGCTTGTGCCGACCTCGCGCCGTGGTGTGCTGGCTCCTGGGGGCCCAGATGGCTGCAGGACTCACACTCTCCCCTTCGAGGAATGGACCCCGAGGGCTCAGGGTGTTTCCCTTGGGACCCAGCAGCCGTTCCAGAAACTCCTCTAAGTAACACTGCATTGCTCTGAGTGGGGATTTGGAAAGATGCAGCTAACTGCTGGCCCCGAGACGTCCAGCTCCAGCCCCGGCACCCAGACCGGGGTGGGCTGCAGGCAAGTGCTTCAGAAGGACAGAGTGAGGGAGACCTTTGGTCAGGACCCGGCCCACAGGACCTCCTTTAGGAGAATCTTCCAGCTGGAAAGAGCGAAATAAGGGAATGTTTCCGGGAGGCGTGGTTATACAGGTGTGGGGGCAGGGGTTCGTCCACGGGAGGGCCCCCGGGCTTGCGAGCGGACAGCTGCAGTCCGGAGGCTGCTGGCCACCTGGGGAGGCTGGGGGAGACATCTCGAGGCGCAGGCCTCAGACAGACTCTGGGTACGGTGGTGTCAGCGGCTCACGTCTCACTTGCAAGAGAGCAGATCTGGTTGGTGCCACTGGGCCTGTAGCGCAGACACCTGCTGGCCCCGAGTTACAGTCCCACCGGCTTCTGCAAGCCCGCTTATGGGACAGGTGAGGCGTGCGTGGCCAGATGCCAATGCCCAGGCGCCAAGCCCCTGCTTCCCGGCACTTGGGGGTTTCAATTCCCCAGTCCAGTACCAGCAGGAGGGACACCCAGTGGGAGGGACACATGGCGGGAGGGACACACGGCAGGAGGGTCATCAGGCAGGAGGGACTACCCGGCGGGCAAGTAAACCTGCAGGACGGCCTGGGGACAGTGTCCTGCGCCCGGGGCTGCTTCTCCTGCTCTCTCCGTGCGTGCGGACCGCCATTCTTCCTCTCTTCTCCCACCTGCTGGAGACTCCTGTTAGCACGCTAGGCTAGCAAGCCCCAGGGATCCTTCTCTAGGTTTTAAAAACTGTCTTCTTTTCTCATTTTATAATTTAAGACAGATTTCCTCAACTTTACTCTCTAACCTTCCAACTGAACTTTTTATCTCATTTGTCTTTGTTTTAAAGAGAACGTGTTCCTTTGATTTCTCTTGGGTTGCGAGGAGTCTGTCATATTACTCTGCTTGTGCTCCTTTCTATCTGCTGACAAATTAAAAAAATCTCTTTCCTGAAATGTCTGTTTTCTCTGTCCTTTTCTTTGTTAAAGCCTGCTTTGCATTCTGCCAGTGTAAGTTAGTGCTTCCCTTAAATGGTGGGTCGTCCTGAGCTGTTCATTCCCATCTACCGAGTGTCACCCACTGAGGCCTGTCCTGGGGCCTGCAGGTTTCGGGGAGGCTCCCCTCCTGTCTGGAGGTCAGAGGGGACACACATGGGCTGAGGCTATGCCCACAGCAGCTTGGGAGCCGGAGGTGGAGGGCCTCACCCTGCACGGGGCATTCCTGCCTCCCACACACCGGGGTCCCCAGCGCGGAGCGCCCCTCCCGCCGGGTGCGGGGGCACGAGGCGTCTGAAGCCTCGCTCTTCTCACAGAGGTTTCCACCTCCTGCTGTTCCCAAGGCTGCGTGGAGTCCCACTGCAGGGTCCTGGGGCCCGTGCGCCGCGCTACGTGCTCATGCCTGGCTGCCACCCCCCCCACCCCCACCCCAGCGTCCATCCGGGCTCCTGCCTTCGTCTGTCCCCTCAGAGCCGGACCCTAGACCTGCATCCCCCAGCACCTTGGCTCCCGGCACTCCATGCAGGGGACGGAACTCCCTTTGCTTTCTACATTTTTATTATTTTTATTTCATGGGTTTATAAAAGGAGAGCAGGCCATTTCGGTGGAATTTTGAGGTCAGTGGAGATGAATGTGTTTTTGGGCTGTGGCCCAGGAGTCCTAGAGAGACGGCTGCCACCATCGGGCACAGGGCCGTATGCCCAGAGTCTGCATCGACGGCTCCTCTCTCCCCTTCTGTGGGTCAGGGTTGCAGGGAGCCCAGCGGCTCTTCCTCCTCAGGGATGACTCCGGCCTGGAGCGACCGGGGCGGCCAAGAGCCTGGACTCTTGGTCCAGGGGTCAGAGGGAACATCCAAGTGGGCGGCCGAGAGACAGCGGCCCAGCCCCTCATCAGTGACATAAGCCCTGAGAGGCAGCGCCAAGTGTCTGGTGGCAGCATGACGGGGCCGGGATCCATGGTCACAGTCGCCCCGGCACCATCCCCGTTTACCTGACGAGGAACTGGAACCTTGTTGAGCCCATTTGGGTTTTGTGCTGAGGAAGCTCGTCCTAACAGAGAGGAATCAGTTTTGCTTTTATCTCTCCTGCTGCTTGTGAGCTAAATCCAGCCTCTGTCATTGCCGTGGGGCAGTTGTCCCCCCGAGAAGACACGTTGATGTTCCGGCCCCCAGAACTTGCAACAAGGACCCCATTTGGAAAGGGGACTCTGCAGATGTGATCAGGCTGAGACAGGTGCGTGGACGCAGGGACCTCTGCTGCAGGGACGGTACTCACGGCTCCCAGCCTCGCGCGTCGGGGGGCCACAGGTCCGGGCATGTCTGCCCCGAGGGTCCGTGAGGGTCCATGATGGCCGGGCCACCACTGGCCATGGCAGGAGGCGGTCGGAGGAGCGCAAGGGGTGTGGGTGACTGGAGAGAGCGCGCGATCCTCCTCCCTGGGGCCACAGGGCGCCTGCGGGCTGTGAGCCGCTAGTGGAGAAGAGCCGGTGACACCTCCTGGAGGCCCCCAGGGAGCCCAGCACTCTGCCTGACGCCTTCCCAAGCCACTGTACAGCACGTGGCCCAGGCTGGGTCCTCCAGTGGACACAGGGGTCCATGTGCCGCCCACCGGACAACTTCCCTCTCTGTGGGCCGTGCGCCCAGGGAAGAGCGTCTTGCCTTCCCGGTGTCGGTTGTCTGATCTAACATCCGGACCACACAGATCCCGGGGTGCTGTGCTTCCGTGATTCTGTCTGTGTTGGTAAGAAGCCAGGGCGCCTCAGCATCCGACAGCAGCAGGGCAGCGTCAGCTTTCCTCTTCTTGGGCTCTCCAAGACCAACGCCCCTACATCCCAAAGATGGACTACATCTCCCAGCGTCCCTTGGGAAGACTATATCTCCCAGCGTCCCTTGCAACAGGGGCTGAGGTGCCCTGGGTCTACCTGGGGAGGATGGGAAGGCAATGCAGATGCTCCCCAGAGCACTGAGATGGTGGATGGCGAGGAGCCCCGGGGGGAGAACTCATGTTAATGCAATTCCCTTGGCAAGAATCAGGCAAAACAGACATTCGGAAAAAGGCCGTCTCCCCACTTGTGATGAACTGTAAGGAAACTGAAAATACAATACATCAGGTTTTGGGTCTGCGAGGAAAGTTTAAGAGGGTCTAGGACGTGAGCTTTTTGAAAAAAAAAATTTCATTCTGGTCAAGCCCAGTGAAAGATAAGACTCAGTTCTAAGACTGCTGGTTAATTTTCCCAGGTTAGCCCCGGTGACTTGGATTTCTGCCGGACTGTGAGGTCTGCCGGTCACGTGCACGCCCCACGCAGCCCCGTCCCTTGCCCGGCCTGGGGACATGAGGGCACCTGTGCCTCTGGGCTGTCACCGTGACTCAGAGGGCTAGCCCGGGAAGGCGCTTTCGACGCTGCTGGGCACACAGAGCCCCCCCCACACACACACTCAGGGGGTGAGCAGGCCTCTTCCCGGCAGAGGGGGAGGTGGGGGAAGAGAGTTCTAGGGAGGCGAGAAATGGGTTCAGTGGCTGGCTGGGGGGAGGGGATGGTTCTGGAGGCACAGCCAGGTCCAGGGGCCGGCGGGTTCAGACCGGGCAGTGGGGTGCACTGCCGGGGCAGCCAGCCCCTCCCAGTCTCTGCCTGCCCCTGCCCGCCCACGCCCACTCTCAGTGAGCCCCGGCTCCGAGTGCCCAGGTGTTTCCCAGGGCTGTGCCAGGCAGCCACCTGCGTAGCTTTCTCACACCCACTGGGTGCTGCCCGAGTGGCTGGTGGACACTCACCGGGGTCCTGAGGGGCTGCCCGCTGCCTACTCACCCCCTTTCCGCAGCAGCTTCTCCTCAGGGCACCCGCCCTGACCCCGGCCCGGGCTCTGACCTCCCCTGAGCTCTGCCCGCCCGTCCTCCCAGATCTTCAGTGTTCTTCTGTGCCCGGTTTTCCCTGTTTCTCTCTTCCTGAGGCTGTGCCCCCTGACCCGTCTGACCCCTTGGGGGATAACGGCCCCCACCTGTGTCTCTTCTACCCTCAGTGCGCCCCGCTTGCTCCCCTGACACCTGCCCCCTGCCCTCTGGCCTATCCCAGGCCGGTTTGGGTCACTGGGACTCCTCGCTGAGCGGTCCCCAGCTGCGTTTTCTGGAAGACCCTGAAGCCCCAGGGAGGCACGTGCGGTCAGGGGATGGGCCTCACGGCTGCTGCTCCAAACGACGGTGTTCATTCTGCTCATGGCTGGCCTTCGAAGGAAGTGGGGACGGGGGGCAGTCCCAGTGGGGAGAACTGGTCCCTCCGGAAGACTCAAGAAGTATTCCTTGATCGTGGTGGGCAGGAGTTACAAAAACGTGCCATATAACCCGAAAACAAGGAACTCTACTTTCCTTGTTGCCAGAGTATTAGACACACATTCCAACAGAAATTTGTCTGATTTATATGAGAACGTATTTGGTTTTGAATGACTTATTTTTCATTTAAATATTGCTTTTTAAGGAAGACTCAGCCAATCCTTAAGATAAAATAAGACAATTTCTATGTCCTTTATAACAGCCCTACTCAGGACACAGACTGGAGCCCCCCACCTCCCTTACAGGGTAGAGAGTGTGGACCCCAGCCTCGAAGGAACAAAATAAGCGAAACAATTTCACAGCCTGTGGGGAAGGGGGGGTGCCTACAGAGCTCAGTGGTTCCTACTATCCTCGTGCCTGGCTGCCCCGCGGCTATGACCTCCCTAGGGAGGACACTAGGGACAGTGGCTCGGTGGGCCCGGCAGCCCCAGACCCATGCTCCGGCTTCCTCTACTGCTTACGTCCTGGCACTGCTGACCACGATCCCCGACCCCTCAGGAGCTGTCACATTTTGGCGGAAAGAGGAAGAGCAGGAAACTTCTGGGTCAGTGGAGTCTTTCCTTCTGATTCTACACCTACTGTTTTCACAGCACTGGGGGTCGTAGGAGGAGCCCCGCATCTCAGTGCACCAATGGGGTCTTCCTGGGGGCCCCTCCTGACCGAGGCCTTAGGGTATGGGAGGACCGCCGCCTGTCGTTCCACACAGCAGGGCCACAGCCTCCAAGGGATGGATCTCTGCACCTTTGGCCGAGTTCTTGCCCGGACGACTGTTCGTACACCTCTGTGGAATCGTGGTTTGCCTGCCAACAACTTACACGAAAACAAGGGGCTGTGGTTCAGCCTTTTGAGGAGGGACATTCTGACGCCTGCCGCCCATGGGGGACACCGTGCCCAGTGAGATGAGGCAGATGCAGAAGGACGAACTGCAGGGTCCCATTCACCGGAGGTCCTGGAGGGGACCCCGAGGTGTGGGAGCAGAGAGCTGATGGTGGGCACCAGGCGCTGGGGGAGGGAGTGGGGAGCAAGGGTTTACGGGGACAGAGTGTCAGTTTGGGAAGAGGGCAAAGTCCTGGAGTTGAATGGTGGGATGGCCACATAACGTGAGTGACCTCAATGTCACTGAGCTGTACGCCCCAAAATAGTGAAGATGGGAAGGTGTGTTTTTACCACAATGGAAACAAAATGCTGTCAGCTCTGCTCTCGGTGCCGCTCATCCCCTTTCCCAGAGTCACACCCTACAAACATGGGCTCTACCCCCAGCTCCTGGGGCTCAGAGCCCTACCCCTGCAGGCACACAGAGGCAGCCCTTCTGTTAAGTGCCAGCATACCATCTGTGGAGCTCGACCGCCCACGGCAGGGCCCCTGCCTCAGACGCCCTCTGAATGCCCTGAGATGTCCCCAGCTCCGGCCCCATGCAGGCAGGAGGACGGGGCCACAGCCGGGGACGCAGCCAGAGCCCTGGGCTCATCCACCGCAGCTGGTGATCCTCCTGTGGGGCAGGCGTCGTGGGTCACCTCCGGGAACCTCTGGGATCTGGCAGGGGCCTGGGCCAAAGAGGGAGCCTTCCTGGCCCTGGGGGCCCGTGGCAAATCCCAGGGGTAGGGTCAGTGTCTGCACACCAGGACCTGGGCCATCCCGGTACCAGCCGTGGGGTCTGCTGGAGCACAGAGACAGAAAGGGCGCTGAGTGTGCCCTGAGCGCGTGCACCTGCGCGGGGCTGCTCGGGCCTCTGTTCACCGCCGTGTCTCGCTGGAGACACGAGGGCCACAGGCTGAAAGACTGGGTTGGGGAAGATGTTCTTGCTTCCTTTTGGGCTCACTGATCCCGTCTGAATTTTCTACCTGAGCAGGGATTCCTTTAACAATTAAAAATTGGCCTTCCTTTCGAGGAACACTTCAAGGCTCGGTGCCATACTCCCAAACTTCCCACGACTCCTGGTGTGTGAACTGACGTGTTCCCTCTGTGCTGGTTGTGGCTTCAACCGCAGGCCGCCACGCCCAACCGGGTCCATGTGATTTGTCTACACCGCCCATCCTAACCCTTCCACGGGGAGCCCTTTGATTCAACGGGGTTTCTGCTAAGACCATCGAACTCTATGGATTCCTAAGAGTAAGCAAGTAAAAATTAATGGGACGATTGGCTTTTCTGGAAATTTCCTGATACATTCTTGGCCCAGGCGTGCAGCGGGAGGCCCTGTGCCAAATGCCAGCCTCCTTCCCCACATGGGGCCTCCCGCCTTCTTCAGCCCCAAGGGTTAACCTGCACATACTCGTGTGTGTGTGCAGAGTCCCAGCCGGCTTCTCTCTGTGGGTCCTGATCCCGGCTTCCCAAAGCCTCCGTCCCGACCCACGGATGGGAGTGAGATTCGCTTCCCAAACACCTCTGGGGCTTCCCCTTCTCACCAGGGCAGGCGAGTTGGGGGCAGATTCCCACCTTCTTTTGGAATTGGGGGTGTGGCGTGAGGAGCGGGCGGCCACCCGGCGGGGCTTCCCTGGGCCAGCACCAGGACGAGGGCACTCACCTCCGGTGGGTGAGGAAGCTACCGCTGACGTGCCCTGACCCGTCACAGCCCGGCGTGGGGCACGACATGCCCTCCGTCTTGACCGACTTCCAGGAGAACTGCGAGCCATTGAGGTACCCGTCCTTCTGTCTCTTGGCCGCCAAGGGGCACCCCGATGCGCTGCGATGGGAGGCGTACTTCCCGGTTATGTGGCCTTGACCGTCACACCCGGGAACGGGACACCTGGGGGCAGAAGAGACACCCTCTGTGGTCTTGGCGCCGTCTATACTGGTGGCCTCTCCAGCAAGGTCAGGATAACCAGGCTCAAAGCAAAGCCAGCGCTCCCTCCAGCGAAGGGGAAGAGAGCGGACCCGCTGAGAGCACTACGTAGCCGTGGGTGAGGGGCCTCCCGTCCTCGGCCGGGGAGGCTGCACGGTCCGGGGGCCACGGGCACAGGAGAAAGAAGCCGTTCCTGGAGTGAGTGTGGTGCAGGGGTCTGTTTAAAAGACACCACTTTTGGACAGAATCACGGCGTTCACGGTGGAAGGACACAGAGTCAAGGAGGAATTGCAGGACTATTTTTTATGATTTTATAAACCCGTGGTTTTCCCAAGAGCTAGAAAACATTTGTTTGCCTGGCTGCGTTCTCCCACAGCCTCCGGCCAGAGGGGATTTGGAGCGAGACGTGGCGTGTAATAAGGTCTCGGGGAGTGCTGCTCGGCGGTACACCGTCAGCACGTTTGGGGGAAGAGAGGGGGTATCTGGGCGGGAGCTGAAGGCCAGTGGTAGGCTGATCCCTGCTCCTGAAACCTCCCCACCGTGGGCGACCGCCGAGGGCCGAGAGCCCACAGCCCCGACGGCGCAGGTTGTCAAAGACGGTGGGCGTGATTCAGGCTCCTCACAGGCCCCAGGCCGGTGGGTGTTGCATTTTCTTTTTAATGGCAAAGTTTACATTCTATAGAATTTATAGTACCCATTTACTTTGCTAAGGTTTATTTTAATATTTTGAATTGATTTTTACTTTGTTTTAACCGAAAATTTTCTCCAAACACACGGAGACTAACATTTCAGGAGGACAACTCTAGGTTTATCTTCGGGATTTTTGGGACCTGGGCTCTGGGCATTGGTTTGGCGCACATGGTTGGGTGGACGGCCTGGCTGAGAGGCCTGCCATGTGCTGGAAGCCCCAGGCACCCCTGCTCTCGCGGCCTGCCCCAGAGCAAGGCAGACAGCAGCTACGCGACTTTCCGGAGCAGGGATGTCGGCCGATGTTGGCTTCCGTCGTAGCCGATACCCTCATAGACATTTGTGAACCTGCCTCTCCCAGTCAGAGAATTTCTTCTTCCACCTAGGGCTGGGCGGGGGGGGGGGGGGGGGGGCGTCCAGGGTCCACCCGGGGCTACGGGAGAGGGTCCGGGGTCACATTACTCAGAGTGTCAGACGGGTGGACAGTCCCTGGCCACAGCACCCACTTTTTAGACGGTGTGTTCAGCCGCCAGCAGGGGTGCTCTGGGTGCGGTTCCAGATCTGGTCTTCGGTGACTGCCGCTCCCCCTCCCTGCTGCTCCCACCGGCAGCCCGCCCGCCCTGCCCGCCTCGTGCGCGTACCTGATGGGCTCCTGGTCCTCTTTGTCTTCCTTGCTCTGTGCTATCCTGATGCCACTTTTCTTTGCTCTCGGGCAACCTGAAAGACTGAAGAAGGGACATGGCCTCAGCGAACATCGGCTCTGCCGGCAATGGCCGGCTTCCGTCCCACAGCAGCCGCTTGGATCCCGTGTCCCCCAGTAGCCAGAGCTTCTCCCCACGAACACCAAGTCTGGGAGGAAGGTCCTTCTGGGGGCGGCCCCTCTGCGTGGGAAGAGGCCGGGCGGCCGGGCACAGAGAAGGGGCCACGTGGAGGAAGAGAACACACGCTCCCTTGTTCTCTCTGGGTGAGCCGCTCCCCTGAGCCCTGCCATCTGGGGGGACAAGACAGTCTGTTCGGATCCGTCTGAAGTACGACTCCAGTGTGTCTGCAGAAGGTGCAGAGGAAGTGGAACATAATTACTTCATTTAGTTGTCGAAAGCTTGGAAATAGAGGCTCCCGTTTATCTACAGGAAAATTTCCGGCTGGGACAGAACACAGTCGCGAACGTGTGGGCGCACAGGCTGACAGCGGGCTTGTCCTCGGCTCCGGATGAGAACACGGGGAACTGCCGTGACTCCTTGCAAAGAACTGAAGACCAGGAAACTAGGCCTTTTCCCGAGACGCCGGACCCACGGCCACGGACTCCAGCCAGAGCCGCGGCTGTGGCACAGGTGGGGCGTCCTTCCCGGGTGCTCGCGGGCTCCCTTCCCGGTGCCTGGGTTCTCAGGGAGGGGTGGCTCTGACCGTAGGAGGCCTGTTCCCCAGCCCCTCACTCCGTGTCCTTGCGTTTTTCCTTCTCTTGAGACAGCGAGGCTCCTCTCCAGCGAGGAGGGGCCCCCGCAGGCAGAGGGCAGGTGCAGGGCCCTGGGCCCTGGGCTGGGGCTTCGGACCCCACGTCGGGCCCTGTGGTCTCCAATGGCACGTGATCCGAGCCCCCTCACACCTGTCTCCTCTCGCGGGGACACGGGAAAGAGGAGGTATGCCTGCATTTTCTCCCTTATCCGCCCCTGCGTTTGGAGGTAAAACCTAGGAGAGTGGCTGTCCTCTCCCCCACCTCTGACTGCCCAGTGGCTGGCCACACTGCGGTTCAGCTCTTGAGATCTCTGCCTGGAGAAGTACTCCTGCCCAGGTCTCGGGGATCTGAAGCCGGTGGGCGTTCCTGTTCCTGGGCAGGTGACCGCCTGGGGCCCCTGGGACGCTTCTCCCAGCCCTGTGCAGCCTTGGCATCTGCGGGTCCAAGCCCTGCCTGCCCTCGCACACCCTGACCCTGCTCTTGCTCCCTGTGCCCCCTTCCTTTCCCAGCAGCAGCTACAGGCAAAGCATGTCCTCAGGCGTCCTCAGGCGTCCCTGGAATCGTCCACGTTCTCCCTCCGGGACACCGTGTTTAAGGTGCTCTGTTTCAGACCTTCCCGCGGCTCAGCACCAAAGTCCCACATGTGTGCACGAGGCTCCTGGGGCCTGGCCTTGCCGTCAGCATCCGTCCCCGCTGCCCTGACCGCACGTGCTGCCCCTTCCATTCTCCTCCCCGATGCCCCCGTGCCCCCACTCCGGCCGTCTGCAGGCATGTTGTTCAAGACGTCTTCCTGGGCACAGGTGCCATTCCTACTGCCAGTCCTGGGGGCCTGGGGAGCCCTGTCCCTGGGCTGGAAGCCGTCCACTTACTTAGCACGTGCCACTACAGCTGTGAGTTCTGGGGGCACCTGAGCCATGTGCTCCTTCCCCTTCATCCGGGCCGTTTGCCGTTTGTGCCGCAGTGACACTGCGCTCGGACTTGCTGTTTGCGGTGGGGAGCCTGCTGCCTGCCGCTGTGCCCGCCGCCGCCACTTCCGTTCACGACTGTGATCTCCTCCTGGAGGAGCCCGTCTCCGCTGAGCGGCACTTTTGGATCCCTCACCCGGGAATCCTGGGTGACATTTGTGACTGTGCTCTACATGGTGACGTATCCCGGACAGATGTCCGACAGTTTGCCGTTACTGATGCGGGGGCTCGCGGTGTGCCTGAGTCTTGATTTGAGATCTCATGCACTTTGGGAGCAGCGGCAACACTTTCAGGACCCCTGCCCTGTGTCGCCAGAGGCAAGGCCAGGGCGGGTGCCCTGGCAGTGTCCAGACAGGGTCTAGGTGGGCTCGTCCGCAGGGCCGCGGGAGGGCTCGCTGTGCTGGACAGACAGACGCTGCATCCCTGACCCTCTGGCTGCAGAGATGTGTGCCCGTGCTGAGGAGGCCTGAGGAGAGGCCTGGTTGTGCCCAGGACCCGCAGCCCCATGGGCGATCCCCCGTCCTCTCCTTCTGCTGCCTCCTCAGCCCTGGCGACCCGTCTGCGTCAGACGGGCACAGCCTGGGGTGCCTGCACATGGACGTGCCCCGGGGAGTCGGGCCCCCACAGGTGGTGACGTGGCTGCTGTGGGGCTCCCTCCAGGAGATCAGGGCAAAGAGAGTGCTCCCACAGGACAGCAAAACTAGACACGCCAAGTGTTCAGTGACACTCGCGGTATGCAGCAGGTGCTCAGCAAATGTTTCTTTGTCATGAGGTGACATCCTGGAGCCCCCCGTGCCCGGCTGCTCTCTCAGCCTGGGAGGTGTTCCCGGGGCGTCCACGGCACCTGGGGGCTCCTGAAAAGCACAGACGCGACTTCAAGCTGGGGGACAGCTCCTGGCCTTGGGATCTCTCGCCATGTATGCATGGTGACGCATCGCAGGGGCGAGGGGCTCCTCGGGACCCGGGGTGGCGGGACCACGCTGGGCAGCTGGAAGCCTGAGGCGAAACGGCCGCCCAGGGAAGGGTCCACTTGTCGCTGTTTTTGACCGAATCGAATGGAACCGAGTCTACAGCAGCCACGTTGCTCTACCAGCCTGCGCAGGAGCACGGGCTCGCGTCGGCGTCCGACACTCTGCGGCAGGCTCTGTCTGGGCTGCGCAGCTGGCTCAGCACCGTGAGGCCGCTCTGGTGTTTGGTGGTGGCCCCGGGGAACACGCGGCGACACCCAGAGACTTCTTGGGTTGTCACCGGCTGCGGAGCCGGTGCTGCCGCGTCCCGTGGGTAAAGCCTGGAGGCTGCCGGCCGCCCCTGAGTGTCGGAAGCACCGTGGGGACAGCCCCGGAGGGGAGGATGATCACGGAGAGTCCTCCATAACCCCATGATCTCGTCCTCCTCGTGGGCCATCCAAGTCCGTGTGCCCCAGCCCAGTGCTGCTGGAACCTGCTTGGATGGCGAGCACGGAAGCGCGGCCCGTGGGGGATCTCTGTGAGGGAGGCGCCCGCCACGGGGGCTGTCCGTGTCCCTCGTCCAGACCGCGCTAGCAGCCGGGGAGCATCCCCTTCTCTGACTATGGGCATCGGGACACACAGGCAGCCACATGCTCCGCACCATCCACGGATCCACTCGGTGTGGTTGGTGGGCAAACGCCGTCTGTCTGGTGGGCGGCCTGCGGCTCACACTGTCTGAGCAGCCTCCCCTCTCCTTGTCTCCGTCTCTCTCCCACTCCTCTTCCTTTGTCTTCTTGGGCGGGGGGTGCGTCTGAAGCGCCGGGGCTCTTGGACTGTAGGGCGGCTCACTCCATGACCTCAAGTCCGGCCGACAAGGAAGCAGCGTCGTGTGAGCAGATACCAGGGTCCGTATCTGCTGGTGCAGCCACTTTCTACCGTCGGACGGGTCCTCCTTCACCAGCATCCTCGTCCCTGCCCCGGCCCTGGCTCTTGTTGGGGACGGAATAGGAGGAGAAGCTGGGGCACCTGGCCACAGGTCCTGACCCACTTCTGTGAAGACCTCGCGTCCGAAGCTTCTTCAGCTCACCTCTGACACGCGGCCTGGCATGTCTGACGGGATCGCCAGGCTGTGTCTCCAACACCCCTTCTCCTCGGGAGCCCCAAGGCCTGCGAGGAGCCCCGTAAAGCGCAGCTCTGTGTCTTCAGCTCTGCTCCTGGCTTGGAACGGCTGGACAGCCAGCGGCTCAAACTTCCCATTTGAGAGGCCAACGCCCACCGGTGCCGGAACGCCTGCCCATCCGTGACTGTCCGAGGGACCTTATAACACGCCTGTGCTGGGTCTGTTCCCTGAGCTCTTCCGATCTGGAGAGGCTGCTGCTGGACGACCCGAGCAACGTTCTCACAGGCGGACCCCAGGCCCGTCAGGAGAGTGCGCCTGCCGTCCCAGGAGGGACCCCGGGGCATGGCGCTGCTCTGCCGACCGAGCCTCCAGACCATACACAGCCGGGGCCAAACCCAGCGAGCACAGAAGGAGCAGGGGCGGGAGGGGATGGGCGCTCCACTTACCTCCGGTGGGAGGCGTAGTTCCCGGTGATGTGCCCGGAGCCATCACAGCCAGGGGTGGGGCACCTGCAATTAAGAACACAGGACGGGCAGAATTTACTGGAAAGAAAGCAAGTGCTGGACAATTAAGTCCCTCCTTTATCCACGAAAGCAAACTGCTGACGGCTTCACCACCCTACTCGAAGGAGACAAACGGAGCCGGAAGCTCCCCGGCTGGGAGCAGGGACCTGTGCCCATTGACTGCGCCACTGGATGCCACCGGATGCCAACCTCGGCTACCTTCTTCCTTTCAAGCCCAATGGCACTTTCCAGAAGAATCTTGGATTTCAGTATCTGCCTGGCTGTGACCCACCCCTCGGAGCATCGGGAGACGGACCCTCGGCCAGCCGGACTAACGGGTGCCCCGAGCCCCGTGAGGGCAGCCACTGGGAGCCGAGCACTGGGGACTCAAAGCCTTTTCGGCTGGTGTGGCGGAGCCCAGGGCTGCTGGTCAGCCAGGGTGGCACCTGCACACACCTGCTGCAGCCCCAAGAGGCCCCGTCCCCTGGTTCCTAACGACCACGCTGTGGTCGCCCGAGGGGGACAGCACATGCTTTGAACCGAGGCTCGTCACCGCCGCCCCCACACCAGTCCCGAGGGCGGCCGCCTCAGGAGCGGTCGGGGCTGCTGCAGAGACATTTCCCTTCACGCTGGTTTGGTTTTCTCCCACCAGGAATGTGAGAATTAAGGGCAAAAATTAAGAAAAAGTTGTTTTTTCCCATCAAGTTTGTATATTTAACAAAACAGAACAAATCACACACCGTGTCAGGGAGGAGGGGATCAGTAAGCAACACTGCACCTGACAGCGGCACCTGGGTCGTGCCCCGTGCCCAGCCCTACTCAGGGAGCACCCGAGCTCCGGCAAGGACAAAAATCACGCATTTCCGGTAGTTCCTAAACATCTACTGCCCCTGAGGGATTTCGGTTTGTTTTCTGCTCGGAGAGTCAGGGCAGCAGCTGGACGCCGAGCCGGGCCCGGGAGCACGGGGTCCCCCTGCACCCTGCACGTCCCCCGGCACCGCACGGAGGGGGGCTGGGGGTCCCGTGCCGACACCCACGCATGTCAGTTTTGGGTATTTGGGCGCTGTCTACGTCCTCTTCGGTCCCAAGGAAGGGAGCGACACTAGCTCGAAGGGTGCCTACCGCGTGCCGGCCGTACCTTGCTGAAAGTCAGCGATGGCTTTAGGGCCCCGCTGTGCGGGCGGACAGTGGCAGCCTGGGCCACATGGCGCCTGTGTGCGTGCTTGGAGCGAGGGTTTTTAAAACAGGCATTTGAGGCAGAACAACGGGGCTTTTAAAGTAGAATCTGTACCAAGAACAGAATCTGTACCAACAACCCAGAATCGGATTTTTGACCTGATGTTTGTTAAAGTAACAGCTGGTTACGTACAGTTAAAGTTTGGTATAGAGACTCTACTGCCGATCGCTAAGTAATTACTTTCTAAATACTAAGTGCAGTGACCTGGCCTCACTGGGTGATTTCCCGCCCGGCCCCTCGTGTGGAGGGAGCCAGCCCCGGAGCGCAATCAAAATCATCCTGCGGCAGAGAAGAGCATCTCATGCAAGTCTCTGTTTGGAAAACGTATCAGGAAACAGAAAGGTTTCCTACTTGCCGACAATATGCACTTGGCCTTGCCTTTTGCTTTAAAAAAATCCTCAAACTCTTCCTATTTTAAGCACTCGGTGCAAATTTATTTAAAATTTATTCATGTTAAAATACATGAGTAGAAATTTTTCAATATGCCTTTTTTTGGTGAGGGCTGTAGGAGGTTGACATACTCTGTTCAGATTTGAAGTGAGGCGTTATAACCAAACCAATGCAAATGAAAATCATATTTGACTGATTATAAAAAAAGAGACAGACGTTCAGAGTAGGTTTTGTGAGTTTCAGCCATTTACAAAGGCATCATCTGGTTAAAAAAAAAAGAGGTGCTGAAAATGTCCTCTATCACCGGGAAAACAACAAAATATCAATTTGGCCCATTTCAGAGCTTCCACTGTGTTGGGAAAGAAAAACCCTTTCCAGAAAGAGTTCTCGCTGTCTTAAAAGGTTTGTTCTCCTTGTCAAGGGCTCCAGTCACACAGATGGGGTGCGGTCCCAGGCTGGGGGACCCACGTCTGCTCCTCCCTGACCACACCCCTGCACAGCTCACGGGGGGACCTGCCCTAAGCTCCTTCCGGGGGAGGCTCCCCAGCCTTCACCCCCTTTGTCTGCTCACGCCCCGCACCCCTGCAGCCCAGGACCTGGGCTTATCACGGGGGCTCGGGAGGCCTGTTGGAGGGGCCACTGCCCTTCGTTGCCGCCTTCCCCTGACACAGCGGCTCTGGGTTTTGTCAGGGCTAGCAATGAAGCTCTTTCACCCGTAGGTGGAGCTTCTGGACCACACAAGGCAGCCCAGAACGGTTCCCGCTATCAGCTCTCCGTAGTCATTTTTCTGTTGCTGTTCAAGACTTTGAAGCTTTTTAAAACACTTAGATTTACATACAGATTTCCTGGGTTTAAGAAATCTCAACCCTCAAAAATACGATTTTCTGAAATTGGTGAATGAAGGAGTGACTATTCACCCAACAAAAGGGGTCTCTGCCTCTCAGATGGAGCCAGCCCCAGGACCTTGACAATGGGGCAGTGTGGAATCGACTTACTAGAGTTCGATTTGCATCTACCCATCTAAGAGCACATCTTTTCCATGAAGGGAGGCCCATGTGGGCAATCCAAATCCCCCGTGGGTAAAATCAGACAGTACCATGTGCCACACAGCTTGGGTTTCAGAATGGCAGAAGAGATTGACTGGGTTTCCATGGAAACTCCCCATGAGGCAGGCGCAGGTTCTCTGCACTGAAGTCCTCGGCAGCCGCAGGGAAGCACACCAGACCCTCACCACCCTCCATGCTTCCTGCCGGTTACCAGGGACAATAGCACCAAGTCTATTTTAAGTTCCCATGGTTAGAGATGCAAAGTTCTGTGACATGAAACACTTGCCTCAAATATCGCTTCTCTTCCCCTCCAAAGGTGCTTTTTTGGTGGAAATACTCTGAGACACATAATGAACAAGTAACCTTAGAGCTAGACTCATTGCCTCACAGATGTATTTAAGGCTAAAAACATTTGTGCCTTGTCCATGATCTTGCACTTGCCTTGGGAGAAAAGAATTTGGAGGAGTGCACGTTATCACCTGACTGGAAAAATCTGTCTTAAAAAGACATTTAAGAATGGCGCTGGGAGAATCATGAAAAAATGTTTTAAACAGGGTTTTAAGTTTTGCAGAATCCAAGCAAAATCTGAAAAAAAAAAAATCAGGACCATTCACAAACTTCTGGATTTCTGATTTCACGGAACTAGCCCTTCTCAAGTAGGAGTGAGCTGGGTTTGTGTTGCTTTTGCAGATCTAAGTCATCAAAGAGACCTGTGGGCCCGAGCCTCCCAGAACGCCCTGTATGCTCATGACTCCTCTGAACTATTCCCAGCCACGAAAACATTCCTCTAGGATGTCCATAGGAACTGTCACTGGTCACACCCACATGGAGGTCAGGAGACATATCCCCTAATGTCAAAACATAACTTAATGTCTGTACATGAAAATATGTAATCATGAAACCATACGATTCTGCATTGGGGCACGTCTCAAGAGCGTGACAGCAGACCACCGCGCTTCCTACTTGTCCCTGATTTGTCCCTCAGCAGGACATACAGCCTACTGCCGCGCTGTTTTCCCCCATTTACAGAACTCCCATCCCGAGACAGGGTGGGCCAAATGGAAATCATCAAACCCACTGACTGAAGTTGTGTCATCGATTAATTAGTGATAAGAATATCTTTAAAGTGCTTCCTCCATGTGCTATCATGCCACGCTCTTTTGAAAATAAATACGAGGATTTCATCATTATATTAAGAAAGACCTCAAAACAGGACATTTTCTCCCAGCTGAGTGTGTCCACGCCAACATGCATGTCACTGCACGTCGGGAGCTGAGACCCATCAACCGCATTGCATCGTCCCGTTAGCGATAGTCCTGTCCTCACCTCAGAAGAAGTCCAAGGCAGGTTCCACACACACAAGCATTTGTACTCGGGGACTCTGAGGCGTCCTTGCTGGGTACCAGAAGGCTAAGCCCCAGTCTCCTTTGGGCCAGCCTCTCTCCGTCCACCTGCTGGGGAGTGACCTTTCCCGAAGACTGAGAGGCGGTCCTCCCTGAGCGTGGCAGCCTGAGCTTGTGGCATTCGCGTCTGGCCCAGTCTGAGCTGGCAGGCCCGCTGGGGGAGACCGAGCTCAGCTCCCCCAAAATCAACGTACAGGAAAAAACATCTGGAGGCATCTCACGACTCTTATCTTGATAAGGGTCAGTGACTGATTTTTAAAACTCTTACAGATAGAGGCTGAAAGTACTGTGGGTGTTTTGAAGTGACTCTCTCGGGGTTACCGAGCTACCTCGTTAAACTGTCCAGGAAGGCTGAGCTGCAGACAGGCCCTGATTTGAGCAGAGCAGCTAAAAATATACAGAACAGGACTCACTGAGGATCCGGAATGACTACACCAAGTCAGAGGGACATACGCCCGTTCTCAGAAGTTCTCGGGCAGCCCTTACAGCCTCTCTTGCTCATTTCCTCCATGGCAACTCTATCAAGGGGACTTAGTAAGAAAGAAACAAAATATATTTAAAAAAATAGATAAAAAATTATCACCCTCAATTTTAAAAGAAATCATGAAAATGTTAAAATTAGGAATTGTCTCTAGTAGTAAAATGTATTTCTAAACTGGAACGTTTCCGGACACATATATAAGTCTTTGCTTCATTTATATAAAAAGTTGAATTAAAAAAATACTTTTTTTTTTTTTGCCTTAAGAGATATGGTCGTGAAAATACATTTTTATTTTGATTTTTTGTTATATAAATGGGAAATAATGAATTCAGAGGAGTGCCAAAGAAAGATATTTCTAATGGAAAAATAACACATACTGATTCTCATGCCATTCCTCTGCAATTTTCTCCCCAAATGGAAAGAAACCAGGTCACTTAAAAGCCATATGCATTACTTCTGCACAATTTCTTAGATATATTACCTGAAACTCAAGGAAAGATAAAATTTTACATTTGCTTCTTAACTTGTAAGACATTCAATAATTTTCTTTTTTTTTTTTTTTTTTGAAATTCAATATTAAGTATGCCTATCCTGAGCCTTCTGCAGCTGGACACGGAGACCCCCCATGCGGGTATGTGGTATTTTCCCAGGGTCCCCCAGCCCAGCCTCCCGCCAGAAACGGCTGGTGACCAGTGGAGCTGTGGACCCTCTGAGCCAGGGCACGAAGCCCAGTCCGGCTTCAGGTCCACCCCTGGGGGCACCACCTGCAGGGCCACCGCTGGCCACCAGTGGGCCGGTGGGGCCCCACCCCACGGGGGTCCTGCGTGCCCACCCCTCCGGGAAACAGTTTGGATTTGCTTCTTGCTTTTGTCCCTGACACCTAGAGCTTCTCCTGTCCTCCCTTTCTCCTCAGGTGTCAGGCGATAGGCTTCCTTGTGGGACGTGTGGGACACTCTGGGTTTATGAAAACCTACGCATTTCCAAGTGGACTGGGGACACGATGACATTAGGAGAATTTAGGTGGAAGACTTGCTGTCTGATGGATGTCACAGGGAAGCAAAAACACCTTTTCTTTTGGTTCCCTGCACTTTTCTTTTTAAATTACACTCAAACCCATAAACGAAAAAGAGTTTTAAGGTACTCTTAACGTGAATAAAAAACCCTCAGTTTGATGATTCAGATCACGTTTCTGGACGGGTTGGGCCTCAGGGCACTGAGAAAGCGAAGCGTGATCCTGTGGCTAATGCTCAGAGTTCTGGTTCCCTGGACCCCGGGCGGACAGAGCGTCCAGGACCCGTGTGCTGCGGGAGCAGGTGGACGTCAGTGTGGCTCGGGCCGGGCATCAGGGCCGAGCGGTCCAGTGACCGCGCCCCCAGAGCTCACGTGGCACACTGCGTAGTCCGAGGGGGCGGCTCCCTCATCCACCACCCACCGATGGACAGGATCTTTCTAGCAGGCTCGCCGCCTGGCTCAGAGGCTCACGCGCCTGCCGTCAGCCTCGGGTCATCTGCCCCCTCACCCGTGCTGTGTGCCTCCCCCGTGCCCTTCCCCGACTCGGGCCCCGAGTTCCCCTGGGAGGGCGGCAGGGCCGGGCGCGGGGCCCCATGCAGAGCTGCGGCGCGGTCCGGGCGGCTCCCGGCCAGTGTTCTGCAGGCGGGGGTGGGGGGCCGCCGCGGCCGCTCCGCTGTTCATGCCGCATGCAAGGTCTGCTCGCTTCCAAACATGCAGCCCGCAGCCCTGCAGCTGCGAGTCCTTGGTCATGCTGCCTCCTGGTCCGCGGAGGGGAGCCCCACGGGGCCCTCGCCGCCACACGCATGGCTGCCCGCTGCGGGGCCCCAGCTACCTCCAGGAGTAGGCTCCTGTCCGGCGCGGCCGAACGTACCTAGCACATCCTGACGTCCCATTCACTTAACGGGATGTGTCCATGGGACCTGCTGCCGGAGCACATGCACGTCCAGCAGCAGAGTGGAGCAGCTAAACAAGACACTGGGGCAGCCGGAGCCAGAATTGGAATTGGACTCGGAGGACCCATGCAAAAAAGAACACACAAGAGGTGACTGGTGCGGCTGAGCGAAGGCAGCAGAAACCAGCATTCTACCGTCCGGTCCTGCGCGGCATTCACGCGCACCGCGCCCTGGGGAGGTGGGGGGCGTCCCGCCCCGCATGCAGAGACCCCGCACGGGGCCCTCGAGGAGGCACTCACCTTTGCCGATCACCCCGAGCCCTCCAGCAGCCCGAGCCCTTGGTGTGCGGGGAGTGCGGGGCTGTCAGGGCCTGTGCGCTGTGGCGCGGTGCTTGGTGGCCCCAGGGAGGGGCCAGATGCACAAGAACGTGCACCCCAACCGTGCCCGCGGGGTTTTCCTAAGGGTGGGAGGGCCTGGGTGACCATATCCCATGGGTCATGCCCATTGCTGAGGGTCCCCGATCAGGGCGGCACAGGGATGGGGGAGGGGTTCCCTGTAGATGCTGCTGGCTCGGCCACGCCAATTTTCTCAGCATCATGAACCCGGTGGACTGCACGTGAGACAGATGGGCGACCTGGCGTAACCACGAAGACCTTCTCACTGCTAAGCTACAGCTACCTGCCGCGTGCACGCCCCAGCCTGCAGCCCGCTCTGAAGGGCACACTGGCCAGTGAGGGGCGGCGGCAAGCCTAAGCCAGCCTGGACATGCCCCTGCCCGTCTGAGTCCCCGAGGCCAGAGTGGCCGCTGGGCCAGACGTGGACTTGTGTGGGAGCGTGCCGTGTCGTCCACGCAGCCGATGGCTCAGGCTGCAACTCTGGGGGACATCAGGTCCCCTTCCCTGTGCACAAACTGTTTGAAACACTTAGAAGTTAAGCGGGGGTTGTTCATGTGCTTTAGAAGCAGCTCGGTCTCCAGGTCCAGTTCATGGACCTGTGTGAGCCCTGGGAGACGCGCATCTTCGGGACAGAGGGAGGGAGAGGCCCGGGGGCCACATGGCCGCCCTTTCAGCTGAGACCCTGTCCCCGCTGCTAAGCTTCTTCCTGTTCCTGCTTCTCCTGTTTTCCCTCTGTTTGTCGTGTTTGTGGGTCTTTCCTATTTTGAATCTCTCTTTTGTCTCAGAGAAAGTGTTTTCAGTTCTAGTCAGGAGAGGCGAGACGACCGTGTCACGTCATGTCCCGTCACGTCCCGTGTGACGGCGGGCTCTCTGTCGTCTGTCCTTTGGTGTAACCTCCTCCTGCCCCATCCTCCATGTGCACGCTACATTTTAGCCTATTTTTTGCTCTGTCATCTCTCACTTAAAAAAAAAAAATTGAGTTCTAGCCTTCTGGTGGGCTTTGCCTTTCCTCCTTGTTTTTTTGTCACATTTATAAGTGATTCCAGAAATTGTTAGTTTAACAAAAGTTTTAGAAATAGATTAATCAATTATCTTTTTTTTTTTTTTTAACAGGCAAACAGAGCCAAGCAAACAGGTAGAGTCACTGTTTAAATCCGTACAAGAGCCCCCAAGTCGCGATGAGAACCAGCCTGTCTTGCGTCCTGGGGCAGCCGCACTGGCTGGACGCGTCAGGTCCCCTTGTCAGCAGCAGCTGTTGTCCTGCCCACTGCCGGGGACGGCCCTCCCGCCGGGCTCCCTGGTGCGTGCAGACGGAGCCCCCTCGTTCATCTGCTCGAGATCTTTAGGGATTGATCTGCAAGGACCCCTTGCGTCTCATCGGAGGGGCCAGCGAAGGGGACGGCAGGAAAGGGGAACGGCGCTGCTCCAGGCTTCCGCACCAAGGACGCAGCCAGAGCGGCTTCTAAGAACCGTGGGGTTTCCCTCTGATCACAAGGAGCCGACCAGAGAGCCTCGGGGCCCAGGGCCCACACCCCGCAGCTGCGAGACGTGACCCCGGGAGCTGGTTCTGGAAGCTGCAGAGCACATACGCTCCACTGAGGGCAAGAGGAGAACCAGCAAGTGCTCAAGACGGGGACGCCAAGTCCAGAAGGAGGGAGCATGGCAGGCGGGGCGGGCGCACGGCAGGGAGGAGCTGACGAGCAGCGCAGGCGTCCACAAAGGACCCTGTAGCTCCTGGAGGTGCCGGGGGCCCGGAGTGGGGTGCAGACACGAGGCGCCTGTGAGCCGGCAGCCGGCCGCCCGCATCCCGTGGTGGAGACTCCGCAGTGACAGAGCCTGCCCTTGGCCCAACCCCTGGCCTCTTAGAGAGCAAACCAGAGACCGTTTCCGCCGGAGACTCCCGCTCCTTGTGGGAAGCCTTCACTGAAGATCAGGAACCCGAGAGGAGTGACGTGGGTCTGCGGAGGGGACACGTCAGAGCAGAGGACGCCTGCTCCGCCCAAGCCCGGTGTCTCCGGGAAGACCAGGCGTCTCCCACCCGCGCCTCCTTGAAAGAACAGGTTAGAGACGGAGCGGAGAGAGAGAGATGTGCCACGAAGCAGGATGAGAAGCGAACCGTGATGGAACACAGGGACGCAGAAGATGGGAAGGAGGGACACGTGGCTGCCCCGAGATGCCGGCACTTGGGGGCCAGACCCCTCCATGATGGGACGCGGGCTTCAACAAAGCACTGCCCGCCGAGAGCCGGTCCTGCTTGTACCATGACTCCCGCAGGGACAGGAAGAGTGAGTCTCCAGCACATTCCGCAGTGACCAAGGACAAGAGGACTGGGACCATATCACTCGAGAAAAACATTAATAAAGCATTGCGAGATTTTAGCTTGGAAAAGAGAAGACGGCAGGAACCAAAGTTGCCACATTCATGATGGGAAAGGAGGAGGGACATGTGCCCCAAATGTCCCTAAGGGCCCAGGACCACTTTCAGGAAGGGCTTTCTTACCACGTACCTTCCTGGAGGGTCCCACCCGACCCTGCACTCAAGAGCAAGTCTGGGACCACTGGAAGTGTGGGTCACTAGGGTCGGCTGCACTGGCACCTGCAAATGACCACCCCAAAGGCCTCCCAGGACTGAGGGTCTAGGCTCTGTCCACAGCCTGAGGCAGCACAAGCCAGCAGCCGGTGTTCCTCAGTTGGGGACACCTGCCATCTCGCCGTCTCTGCAGCCCCCACATCTGTGCAGGTGAGGGGACATGCTCGCAGCAGGGATGGAGGCCCCGGGGCCACCTGGAAAGCCCTGCCTCAGGGTCCCCATTTTCCCACACCAGCCTTCCTCCCCCACGAGGGGTCTCCTATCTCAGTAGGCATGGCCAGCCTTCCCGAACCTCACTCGAGCTAAGTACCATGCCTAAGTGAGTGCACCTGTCTGTCCTCCCAGAACCTTCCTCTCCTGCCTGCTGTGGCCCAGCCTGACCGGGAACCCATGGCTCGGAGTCCCGGGCACCTTCCCGGGTTACGTGTCACTCACTCATCTGAACACAGGCTCTGGTTGAGGGGGGTGCAGGCGGGGCCTGAGTGGTGACACAGCTGTGTCCCGTGCCACATACGGATGTGGGGACGTATGGTCTCGTCCTTTCTGCCTGGATGGAGGTTGTGCTCTTTGGTTTTCTGATTAGCAAACGAGGCCTTGAGGACCACGGAGCTGGTGCAGGCGCAGAACCCTTCTTGTTCTCAGCAGGATGTCTGTAGCTAGGGTCACACCAGAGCCCTGTCCAAGGGTGTGGGGGCTCTACTGGCCCCAGGGTGCCGCCCCCAGCTGCTCTGAGGGAAGGCCGGCCCGAGGACACTGTGGGGCTGTCAGTGGGCTGAGCGGCAGGGTGTAGGGAGAAGACTGGGTGCCGAGGGGGACTCTGCCCAGAAGGGGAGGCGTGCACAGCCCCGCCCTCGCAGGAAGTGGGATGTGGGGGCAGAGGGCTCCGGGCAGCCATGAGGTGGGCTCAGGGCCCGGTGAGCTGGTCGACGCTTGCCTGGGACATGTACCTGACCTCTCCTGGCCTCAAACCCCATAGTATAGGACAGGCCTGCCCCCCGGCACTCAGCTCCCCATTAGGAATATGAGTGAAAGCCATAAATTCGAGCTTTAAGAGGTGCGAGGTCACAGAGATCCCACTGCTGACCTCTTCCGCATCTCGTGGAGGAATGGGTGATCGCCCTGCCCCCGTGTAAAGCCCAGAGGGCAGAGTGTGTGCCCTGCCATCCACAGTGCGGGCGGCTGAGGACAGCCCCTCCTACGGCATGTGACTCCCCGAGGCCCCGGGCCTCGGCAATTGTCCAGTAACAGCCAATAATCACTGTGGGCCCCTGAGGTTGCCATTGACACGCGACCTTTCCACAGGCATCCTGGGAGCTGGGTTCTGCCCATCAGCCCCAGGTCACAGACAAAACAGGCTCGGGGACCCTCGTTGGAGCCTAGAGCAGGAAGCGGCAAAGGGACTGGGTTCCCGCCCTCAGTGGACGCCAGGATTGAACTGTGGTCAGTGGCGGTATCTGAGGGGACAGATGCAATGGGGAAGGTAGTGCTTGTGGGAAGGGCAGCCCGGGGCCCCTGTGGGGACTGGTGGGGAGGCTTTTCTATAGAAGGGGACCCCTTCAAACGGGGAGGGGGAAGGGGAAAAGCCAGGGCCAGAGGACAGTGCGCAGGCATCGGGCAGAATGAGGCGGCGGGTTCAAAGACGAGGGAGGGGAGCGACCGCTCACAGCAGGCTCCCGGCGAGAGTGGAGCAAGGAGGGTCCTCACCTGTCCCGGGTGCAGACGCTGGAAGGGGAGGGGGCTCCCGAGCAGACACGGCTCTGGTAGGAAGGCGCGCCCTGCACAGACCCTGGAGGCCACACTCGCAAGCCCTCCCCCGGCTGGCACGCACTGCCCCGGCGCACGGAGATCGGGCTCTGAAACCCACACGGTGGGGTCTCCGTCGCTGGAGGTCGTCGGTGCACAGCAGGCCTTGCCGACTCCCAGCCACCTCGTCGGGACGCGCAGTCGGGGGTCCTGCAGGCGAACTCAGGGGCCGTGCACACGTTCGGCTCCTGTCCGTGCGGCTCCATGGGTCCCGCGCTCCGCACCAGGAGCAGACGCGCCCGCGCCACGTGCTCCTGGCAGATCGCGCTGTGGGTCTGCGGACGCCGCATCCACCATGTTTCCAAAAGCGATTTCCAGTCTGAGTTTTAAGGAAGTCCTTTGAAAATATGGTTGTTCCAGAGTGAATTTTCCTGGAAACTTCACTAGCCTAACACCAGAAAGGTGTTTCTCAGGAAAAGAATCCCGTTGGAAAATGACTTTTGTGACGGAAGCTACAAAGAGGAACGGGAAAGACTTTCTGGGAAAGGAAGGAAGGGAAACGAGGAAGAAAGAAAACTGGGAAACTTTTATAATTGGGAATCTCTGAGGGGTCAAAGGGCTGGCCGTCATTTCAGTGTTCCTGTCTCATTAGCTGCTGTGGGGGAGGGTTTCCAGGGGCCCATCCTTGGGCCCAGAGCACAGGACAGGTGTCACCGCCCCGGGGTGGGGGGGGTCTTCCAAGGCCCCCACAGTGCAGGGAGGACGTTCTGCACCTCCCACCGCCCCACCACACACGGAGCCCTGCCTGCAGGAGGGGCTTGGGATGAGGAGCGAGTTGCCATGGCAACCCCTGGTCCCTGCTGCAGGTTCCACAGTGCGCAGGGACGGGGCGGAGGAGGGAGGCGAGGCTCCCGACGGTCTCGCCCCTGGACGGCAGCACACGACCGGAGCCGTCTGCCCAGAGCCTCAATGGCCCATGGCTCCTGAGGCCTTGAGAGTCTGCCCTGCCACCACGGCGCCCCCGTGTCTACCTGGGGAGGCCGAGTCCCATCGTTGCAAACGCTCAGCTGGCGTTTCAGTGTCCTAACACGGTGGTCAGAGTCACAGACTGCTGGCCCTTTGGTGCATGCGACCGATGACAGAGCAGAAACCTCGCAGTGTGTGTGAACGGTCGCGCGTGGGCCCTCGTGGGGCGGCCCCACCCATGTCATCCTGAAGACAGGGTCCAGGGACGATGGCGTGGTCTGTTGGCAAAGGTAGCATGCGGGCATCACAAGCATGGGCGCCCGCATCCAGCCCTCTCCCTAGCTCACGGTGCTGCTTCCGCACATTCTCCGTGTGGGGCCGTGTGTGCACCCATGCGTGTGCAACATTGGTGTATGTGTGACAGGCAGGACCATGCGCCCGGGACCCACAGGCTCCAAGAGGAGCGTGACTCTCAGGGACAAGGGGAATGTGTTTAGTCCCACAGGCGAGGGGCGGTGAGTGACCGCCCGTACTTGGCACTGTCCCTCTGTCTCCGGTCTGATCACATCTGTCCGCGTGAGGCCCTGGGCACAGTGTCAGGCCCTTACACACCTGCTCCTCTAACGCCGTCTTCCCCTAAGATGGAGAAGACGGATGTTATTTTCCCAGTTGTAGAGAGGAAAGGATCAGGCACCCTAAACAGGCAAGTAACTAGTCCAAGCTAACTAGGTTGAGGCTACGTAGTCCGGCTAACTAGTCCGGCTAACTAGTGCAGGCTAGGCTAACTAGTTCGGGCTAACTAGTCCAGGCTGCCCAGCTTGTATGTGGCCAAAGCAGGACGTGGACCAATCTCTGGGAACGTGGAGCCTGAGTCCGCCTCATCCTGCCACAAGGATTTTCACTTACTGTATCAGGAAAGTCGCCGCTGACCAATAGTTCAATTTAAAGGACGTCAAAAGTAAATAAACTTCATGTTTTGGTTGTAAAATCGGCCGCTGGAAGGGCCGACGAGCCTTCGCGTCACAGTTGCTCGGGCTGAGGGGTCGGACCCGAGGGCTCGCGTTCTCACGGGGGATGCCCGTCCTCGCTGGGCTCGTGAGGATTTACTCTCCGAGGTCGTTCACTGACCTCCTTTCCGGACCCAGAGCCCACCAGCGACTTTTTCAGAAAGAATCCCAGTCATCAGGCTCTTCGTCATGTCCCGCCAGGGGCGGGGGCACTTTCACGCTGGCCTGTGGGGATGGTCCTCCCTCTGTCCATGGGCTCAGAGTGGTCTGACAGCCCTACCAGAGAGACACGGCCCAGCGGGGTGTGCGGATGCTCCGGAGCCGGCGCTGTGCTCCGGGGGGGGGGGCGCAGAGGGGGCAGAGGCGCTCTGTGTGGGCGCTGGTGGGACAGCCCCCAGCCTTGCCTCGCTCTCCAGCTGTCTTTGGACCAAAGCACACCCCTTGGAGAACACGGACGCGTGTTCTTTTCTCCTGGGCCCGGGGGGTCGGCGGAAACTTCCCGTGCGAGCCGAGGGAGCTCCTGGTGCTCCTGTTCCGGGCAGGGGTGGCGAGAGCCTCTGTGCGTCAGCCTGGTGGGCACTGCTTCTCCCCTAGTCAGAAGGCGGCGCTGGGGGCTCGCCTGTGTGCAGCGTCTAGGAGGCCGCAACCCAAGCGCAGTCCTCACGTTCAGAAGTCACAGACCCCCTCGGGCTCCCGCGGGAACAGCTCCTGGCCTGTGGACACCCATTCCCTCCAGCGGTCCCCGGGTTTGGGCGATCGGTGCCGGTCCGCTGGCCTCGCTGCTCCTGTAGTCCTGCCCCTGCTCCCTCTGTTTGCTGCTGGAGGGACACTCAGAGCACTGAAGACATCCCACGGTCTCTGCAGAGGGACCGTGCAAAGGTGGGACGGCGGGACATGGGTGTCAGAGGAAGCCAGCGGGGCAGGGGCCACCGCGGACAGGACAGTCTCCACCAGCAGCTGGCCGGGCTCCTGGAAGCAGCCATCGTTCCCCGGGCGAGTATGTACGCCTCACCAGAAAGCCGTGATTTCGATGAGCTGAGAATCAGATGACTTTGGTGTTTAGACCGAGTCCTCCTCTGTGTTTACCCTCCAACCCGCAGGCCACCCGCAGACAGCGACCTGGAAATCCGTGTGTCTGCACGTGAGAGCGACTGGAGGGGCCGACGTCAGGCCCCGGTGCACTGGCTTCTAGCTCAGCCCACAGTGAAGTTGCTCTCTGGGCTCTGGAAAGTCGCTCCGTGCCGGTCCCTGGTGTCTCGGCCTGTGGAACGAGGGTCCTAAGTGCCCAGCTCTGCCACCACCCGCCCCCCTACCGCCGGCTCCACCCCCAAAGAAGTTCTGTGAGGCCCGCATCCTACTGGGGCTTTTTCCAAATAAGAAAGTTGAAGTTCACGAGTTCACGAGTGACTCCTAGGAGCCGCGCAGCAAGGAAGGGGGAGGGTCTGAAACGACACCCCTGACTCACGTCCACGTCCCTCTCCCGCATCGCGGCTGCTCAGGCACAGCACTGCCTGGCCCGAGGGAGCGCCAGTCTCGGCCACCTGGCGCCTGGACCAGGAAACGTCTGCTGGACTCGGGCTTTGCGTCCCGAGACCTGAGCATGGACGAAGGGCCCACGCGGGAGGCTCCTCTCACGCACCCGGAGGCCTTAGCTTCCGAGACTGTCATTCCCACGATCGGAGGCTACCGTCACGGCCTCCCTGAAGGGGACATGAGGTCATGGCTGACACACAGCAATCCGGAAGAACCAAAATGGCTTTTGTGTGAGACGTAGTATTTGTAGAAAGGACAGCACCGCATGCTGTGACCATAACCAGCTGGGGTGACGGCTCAGCCTCGTGCCACTGTAACTCGCAGGTGGCCAGGAAAGTTGAAATCCAATCTGGGGTCACGGGCGCCCATGACTTCAGGGGTCTGACCTGGATCTGGGAATGCGGGAAAGAGAGAGGCGCCTTTCACAAGGTCCACTCCCTTACTCTGACCACAACGGTGTGCCCTGAATACAAAATGCCTGTTTCCATTATGTTCTCGTCCTAAAGCGCGTGTCATCCTCAAAAGGCAAAAGAGAACTGAAGCGGGAATTCAAGAAAGTTTGGGAAGTAAAGAAGCGACAGAGACTAGGACGATCAAAATACGCCAGCTGGGGAAATGGAAGGTGGGGAGCTGAGGGTGGGAGTCGGGGATGGGGACGAGCCGCTGGGAGTCTGACGGGCTGACGGACACGTTCAGTGGGGGATTGTAAGGCTGATTTGCAAGTCTGAGATCAGTCTTTTAAAATTGTACCACATTAGACAAGAGAGAGAAAAGACATATTAGGAAGGTAGAATCCTTTTATCTTTGAAATATTTTGATCTTGGTTTTTGGAGTTTCTACCATGAGAAGTTTTCTTTCATTCATGCGTTGTTGGATTTGGGTCAGACTTGAGGCGTGTCTTTCTGCTCCGGGCCTCCCTCCCTCGTCAGCCTCTTTCCTGCGGAGGAGCCTGGGCGGACCCTCCAGGCTGCCTCCATGGTTCCCGCCACCGTCTCGCCTCACACCTTGTTCTTCGGTTACAGCTGCGTAGACGTGCGCGCGGCGCAAACACAGACTCGTTAACCCTCGTCCGAACTTCCAGGTGGGGCCGGCGCCGCCCGCCTTGTAGAAGGAAGGAATCACAGAGGTGAGTCACTCGGAAGGTCACCCAGCGGTGGGCGGCCGAGCCGGGCCAGGGCCGAGCCGGGCCAGGGTCGAGCCCGGAGGCCTGGAGGCGGGCGCTGCGACGCTCTCTGCTCCCGAGGCGGCGGAGGGGACCCAAGCCCGGATGCTACTGTCACCTGCCACACGTGTTTCAAAGACCCAGATCTTCAAGCACCGCCAGGGGCGTGGGCGTCTCTGTTAGCGCGACTGAAACACAGGGACTAAACCCAAGCTGTGACCTTCTAAAGAAAACAAACAGCTCCCACATGCTTGAAATGAAACAAATTTAAATTATTTCTACTTAGCCCCAAAACTCACACCATTTGAGGTCCCCGGACAGGCATTTTCAATGGCAGAAAATGTTGTCATGACACGAAAAGGGGAACACGCAGAAAAAGCTCAGGGAGAGGTTACCGCTCGGCCTCGCTGCGGATCACCCTGACGGGAAGGAAGGCGACGCAGAAACGCCCGTCTCCCTCGGAAGGACCAGCATGAATCACGGGGACGGAAATGTTCAATGAAGGGCACTCAGGATGCGCTCGGTGTGGGGTGCGTGGCAGGTGCCAGCGTGGGGCGGGACGGACCTGCCCCCCTCCCGGGTCACCCAGCCCACCGCCCAGCAGGTTTCGGGGAGCCCTGACCACACACACAGGGGCCTTGCTAAGTCAGGAATTTTGAACAAGCAAACACAGAAAATCCAACAACTAGAATTACACACTTCCTTGGGCGTTGTGGCATTTTGGAGAGGAATGTACACGCGAAGCTATTTGGCCCCAAACGCCTGACTGAAAAGCATGAGGCCGTCTGCTCTCTTCGTCCTGGTCCGGCTCAGGCGTGGGAGTGCGACGACCGCGATGGGGGGACCGCTGGATGTGCTCTCGGGACGAGGAGTGGTGACAGTCAGCCAAGTGGAAAGGGAAGGGGGGCCCGCCACTCAGGAAGCCCAGACGCACCCCAGTCCCGGGGGAGAGAGGCCACGCGCTGAATAACCAGCAGACGCCGTGTCTCCTTTCCCGAACAGCCCAGGTCTTAAAAGAAGTAAAATTCAGTTTTTGCTCCGGAAGAGGTTTTGGAGTGCTCGAGCGGCTCTGCGGGAACGTGAGTGGGAAGATGGCAAGTGTCGTTCCCCATCAGCTCCGGGGTCCTCAGCTGCAAGGTGCGGCCAAGAAGGCCCGTGTTCCCGCTGGTGTGTGCTCGGTCATCACACGGCCCTGGTTTGGGTGGCGGGGCCTGTGTTGGGCAGCAGGATGGCGCTGGAGCAGCTCCTTCTGCACGTGCCACCGTGTCTGCTCCACTGGGAGGCCTGGCGGGATCGATGTCACGTGCCCAGAGCCGCCGACAGCCGGGGCCACTCACTGAGGCTGTGACGCCAGCCGCTCTGCCCTACGCAAGGGGACGTCCGAAAGCTCATGCCCATCCTCGCGTCCTTCCCTGCCCAGGGTGGTAGAGTTTCCAAACTCACTCATTGCCGGTGAGCTCACCTAATCCCCTCTCTACACGAGGGGAGAGGAGCTCAGAGAAGGCCACCCGCTGCCCCCACTGGTCATCGCCAACCCCCTTCCCACTCAGGGGCTCCTTTCACGGTTGCGCTGTACAAGAAAATGGTTCTGACGCGTTCATTAAGTCATTCACTCGACGGCTTGCCTCCCCAGTGACGTGCAAATGCCCTGTGGAAGCTGTGACCTGGAGCTTCCTCACGCTGACGGAGGCAACCAGACCCCCACGGCACGAGGAAGGGCAGGGGCGCTGCGGAAGAAGCCAGCACGTCCCGGGATCGTGGGTGTGAGGTGCTGTGCCCGGGGGTCCGGAAGCTCTGTGCTGACCGCATTCCGTGGCTGGGCTTCCGTGGAAAAAGGTCAAGGAAGGTCATCCCAAGGGAATGCACCTGCGCCACAAGGGTCATGTATTTTTGTACCATAAACTGTGCATGTATTTTAAAATGGTTTTTAGGAATTGAGAAATCTGCTGTTAAGGTGTCTGAAGCCTCAGGGTGTGTGTCTGGGATTGGGGCCTCTCCTTCCCGTGGAAGGTAAGACTAAGGTGCTTCTGCCCCAGACGGGCACAGGCCACAAAGTGCCCCGGCCTCCCTGCGTGTCTGGCAGCGCTGGCAGCAATCATGGGGAGCCGGACGCCCCTCCTTGCGGCAGGGGTGGGAAGGACCCGCCCCAAAGTCAGAGCATGACCGGAAACGCTCTTTACGGAGAGGCGCTCGTTTTCGCTCTTGATCTCCTCCACGCGTGTCCAGGGATTCCTTCCTGAGAGGGACGCTGCCCTCACCGCCGTGCCCGGCCTCTTCCCATCACCGGAACCCGCCTCCGTCCCCGCGAGCGCATTCTCGACTCGCACGGCAGGGGACAGCTGTGACTTCTGAGACAGCACTTGGCATGAACGCACCTCCCAGAGAGGTTTGCGGGGCTACACGGCCGGCAACGTGACACGGCGCCAGCCGTCCTGCCGTCCCTGTCTGCGCCCACGCCTGGAGCTCATCTAACCTTGAGACTTGAAAGGCCCCCTCTGTGGAAGGCCTCGGCCCCACGTCCACAGGGCCCCAGGGACATGCCACTCTTCACACCCCATGTGGGCACCCGCTCGGCCCCTCAGACACTCTCCCCACTTGGCGCGCCCCAGGCCCCCTCGGAATCCCCCCCATAGCTCGTTTTAGGAGAGGCAGCTGCTGGGCACTTGGGGCGGGTCTCACGCCCACGCCCCTGCCCTCAGTCCGTGTCCTCATCCTCCTGTAAAGAAGCTGCTCTTCTGCAGACAGAGCAGGCGGAACCTGGCTTCTTCTCATCCCCCACCGTGTGCCCTTGATGGGCTGTTCGATGCCTTACCTCCGCCCCAGCCCGGTGAGACCTCCCGCCCGCCCGCCCCTTGGGAACTGGAGGGACTGGAAGCTCATGTCAGCTGCCACCACCAAGGTGCTGGTGACCCTCCTACTCAGAGTGGGACGCAGAGGCCTGCCAAGCCCCATGAGCCCTTGTGGGGTCGGGCCCTGCTGCTGCTCTGCTCTCTGCTCCAGAACTTTCCTCCGGCTGCTCTTACACTGACCTCCCTGCTGTCCTGGGTGACCTCCCACGGCCGTGCTCCTGCTGTTTCCCCAGGACCCAGCACCAGAGGAGGACGGGAGCTTGCTCGGCTGGCCACGTGCCAGAGACTAGGGCCACGGCCCCACACCGCAGGGTTCACATGCAGATCACAGCCAACACCACGGGACCTTTGTCTGTTGTCCTTTTTAACCCTTACACAAGAATCCTTGCACTATCATTTCTATGAAACAAAGTCCACGTTGTGGACCACACCACCCCTTTATCAGCCCCTTCACAGCTCTGACCCACGCGGGACGACCCCAACTCTGCCACATGGCCGCCCTGGCTCCAGCTCCGGGAAGGAGCACCCCTGTGGGCTGTGCCCGCCTCCACCGTCTGGGATCCCAGGGCCGGGGCGTTGTTGTCACTCTGCTTTGAACGGGGGCTACAGAACCCCCGCCCCGCGAAGCGCCATGTGGTTATGTGCACCCAACCCTCATGTTAAACAAAAAATCAGGCCTCAAGATCACAGGGAGATTGGGATTGGTAAGAGCAGTAGAGATGGACAGTAATATTTCTTTTCCGTTTCGGGGGGCTTATATTCAAAATTCCTTGTCTTGTTAAGCATACTTCTGTCCCGTCTTAGAGAAGAGGATACACGTGTTCCAGTAGCTCTCACACCTCCCGCACGTTTTTATCTGGAGAGAATGAAAGTGACTTACAAATATTGCCAGTGTGTGGCCATGGGCAGAGAAGGTCAAGAACACGCCCCTGGGGAGGGAGAAAAGCCGTTGCCGCACGCACACGGGGACCCTGAGCAGGAGGGACACGCGTCCAGGGCACATGGCCCTGCCCTTGAGCGTGAAAGCAGAGATGGAAGGACGGCTCTCTGTTGGCCCCGAGAATGAAGACTCGCGGGAACAAGTCTCCTCTCTGTGTCCTGGATCGTGGACAGAGACGTACAGATGCCCGCGGTCATCGGGACAGGGAAGGGCCGGAGTGCAGCTCCGTGCGGCCAGCTTCGCTCTGCTGATTAACGCACACACGAGCTGGAGAGAGAAATTTTGAGATACTAATGGCAAGCAGGCTTCTGACAACCTTAAAGCCCCAAGTATTAATAAGGCGTGTATGCTAATTATGAGCCGGTTTACTTGGTCACGAGAGGAGGAGGCCTGAGGGTCTCTCTTTGAGAGCACCTGCTTAATCCCACTTGCATTTCTGTCCAAGTTTGAAAGTAATGAAGATGCATATATTTTTAAAATAACATAACAGACTTTCCAGCGGCTTCTAATGGACGCTGCTCTAATGGTCCCAAACAGTGGGATCATGCGGAACACAGGTGCCCTCTTCTGACTGGTCACCCGGGGAGGTCTGCGTCGTGCCGTGTTCTCATCGGTCTCCATGTGGCATTAGATCCAAAGAGGAGGCCGCGATGCGAAGGTAAAAGATCGCCCCGCTCGTCTGCGGCTTAATCATAAAACAGGAACGTTGAGTAGCCGGAGGCTGAGAAAATCAGAAGCTTTTCAGTTGCAGGAATAAAATATCCCTATTTGCCAGAATGTGGCGAGAGGAGAGGCGAGGATCAATGCGGACGGGGTCACCGCGTGGCACGGCCCAGTCAGACGTCTGCCTGATGCCGTGACCGTCTGTGCTAGATGTGACAAGGGGGGCAGCTTGGGAAGTCCACTTCCCCGGCCACAGAGGCGCACGTGGACAGTGGGCGGTTGGGTCTATGACATGCTAGTCCTTCGCCCTGAAGAGGTCCGTGGGACAGCCCTGGCACACACTTCCATAAAGCCAAATTACATTTTCGTTTTGATTTTAGAAACCATTTGCACTACATGTTTTTTTCCTTAAAAAACAAACCGGGTGAGACCGAGGTCTCTCACGTTTCCACGCTGTCACGGTGCTCACAGACTGTCTCTGAAAGCAGACGTCACATCTCTGTTTCTCCGTTGCCTGCAGAGAAAACCATTCGGCCCCCATAGAACCAGAGACTTCCAAGACAGAAACGACAAAACGGAATTCCCTCGTGCCAGGGACTGGCTCTCTCTGGAAGGCCACAGATGAAAACGTAAGAGCCAAGGTGTGAAACTGTCCCTCCTGGGGCCGCAGGTCCCGGTTTGGAGCGAGGACTCGCACCGGTGTGCTCATGCGCTGTTCTGCCTCCCGTCCTGCCTCGTCATCCCGTCAGCGCCTCAAAGCCTGCCTTTCCCAGCGAGCAGGAAACCAAAGCGAGTGGTTCTCCCTCCGGAAATTGCCAGGAAAAAAAAAAATGCCCTCCAAAATCCTTGTCAATAATTTCCCAAAGGGAACATCTACTTTATTTCCAATTTTGTTCATTTTGCTCCAGGGAACAATAAATTAGTGAAGTGTTTACTGGAACAAAAGCTCAAATTTACAATTTAAGGCCAACATAACCTAGTCTTTCTCAGCAAGAGGTTTTCCTCACAGAAGCTGGCTTCTCGTCCAGCTCGGGTCTGCGTGTCCAGCAGCAATGCGGGGTCCCGTGAGGTTGAAGGGGTCCTTGCTCAGGATCACCCCAGGGGGGCCAGGGAAGAGACGAAAATGGGACTAAATTCCCAATAATGGTGAGAGGCCACATTTAACTAGATATGACGTATGAAGAAGACTCAGACGCCCCGATGCACTTCACGGAAGGAAACGTGTCCAGCTTTGACCCCTGGCCTCACACCACAACCTAGACGACAACAAGAGACGTACAGACACGACATACGTGCGTGACTACGTTAATAACATAGTGCACATATATGTATGTGCATCGATATTTAAAAAAAACGTTTCGACGGCAATATGAAGGATAGGAAGGAAGTTTTCCTTTGTTCATATGCGCCAGATATGCTGGGTGTTTTATAAAGAGATGTGACCGGTCCAGAGGTAAAGACATACGTTTGTTCAAAAGCTGATTCTTGGACGGTTTGTATTTTATCTTTGGTTAGATGACAAATTACTCTTTGTTCAGAAATAGGTGGTATCACTCAGTGCTTTCTGATGCCTGAGGAAACGGTTCATCATTTCAAGACTGGGAATGGAATGCTAAGAAAAAATTCCTGGGAAAATGTCCTCCTCATGGCCTTAAAATCCTCCCCAGGTTTGTCACAATGAGACACATGAAGCCCTCCAAGCCTGTTCTGATGACCTTACATGTTGTGGTCCACCTCGTAGGACGGACACGGGGGTCCCACGGCCAAGGCCTTGCGGCTGGGAGCGCGGCAGAGCAGGCCGGTCGGAGGCAGGCGAGACACGTGTGCCAGCCCACGCCGTCTCGCTACGAGGGGCGCTGCTCTCCCAGGGCGGACGTTGCTGTCTGCCGTTCCTCCTCTCATCCGAGCTGGTCCTCTGCCCCACGCTCGCTCGGTCCCACGTCTGTGGCCACGGGGCCCTCCCTGCTGGTGCCCCTCGGGGCCGGCTCCAGGCGCCCTCTCCCCTCCTCTACCCCCAGCACCCGTGACTCCTCTGTGCTCCCCTCCCACCCGGGTGCTCTGGATGGAACTTTTTTTTCTCTTTTTGTTCTGTCTTAAAAGACCAACTGTGAGTTCCTTGGGGGCAGACATGATTACAGGGTTTTCCACGAATGACCAAATGGAACAGCCCAGCTCACGGTTTCCCTGAAAACATCAGTTTGTGCGTCACCTGGAAGCTCAGGAACTGTGCAGGTCGCCCCCTCGGATTGGCTGTGAGACATGAGACACAGGCACAGAGGTGTGCGCGGGGCAGCCTCGGCGTGCACAGTAGACGCCAAGTGCAACACACGCGCGCGCACACTCAACACGCACACACTCATGCATGTATATACACTTACACTCAGGTACACACAGTCATACACACACGCACAGCGTGCACACCCCCCACACACCCACACATGCACACACACCCACACCCGTAAGTGCAAACACACTCATATATACACACTCATGCATGTACACAAACGTACACACACATACATGTACACACACTAATACACCCACACACACCCATACACGTATGCACATTCACATACACACATAGCACACACACAGCCACACACGCATACACACCCCCACACACGTACACGCACCCATAAACACACACACTCATACACGTACAACACACTCATACACATGTGCACACTCACACTCACGAACACACACCCACACGTGCACACACATACACAGCCACAAACACACACACCTCAGATACGGACACACAACTCAACACTCATACACTCCTGTGCACTCATACATGTATACACACCCATACACGTATACACACGCACACACCCCCACACGTGTGCACACACAAACGCGCATGCGTACATGTATACACACTCACACATGTGTGCACGCACACACTCCGTCAGGACACACCAGCCAGAGAGCAGCACACGAGTCCAATGGGCCACGGCCCGGCTCCTGGTGACCCACGCCCCTTGCCGGTGACGACCCTGTGGCCTAGTGGGCTGGAAGGCGTTCCCCTCCGACCACACCGCACGCTACTGCATTTTGCACAGAGAACTCAGGAGAAGCAGAGTGTCTCGATGATTGAACCTCAGCCGACATCTGCTGCCTTCCTTTGGTGACCCAAGCCTGATTGCGGACGCCGAACTTCTCTGTCACCTGCACCCTCACTTGAAACACACGGAGCATAAACGGACGAAGAAGAGAACACCCAGACTGCGGGTCGCACAGCCGCCTGGGGCTGTGGGTCACACACACACCTCGCACCTGGACCGCGGGTCACACACATGGCTGTGCCCAGACCGTGAGTCACACACACAGCCGCACGCAGACCACGGGTCACACGGTGCTGGAGGACCCCGTGGGGACTTCCGGAAAGTACAGCTCACATTACAAAGTGAAGGAGACACTGAAAGTTGGTTTTGGTTTTGGTTTTGGCTGATTTGTGTGGCTATACGGAGGTGAAGCTGGTAAAATGTAACCCAAGTCCAAACACCTGGGACACCTACTTAATAATGTGGGTGTGGCGCTGCCCACCGGGGGAGGGGCTCATTCCAGGGACGGAGCTGGAGCTGCTGCCAGCCGAGGACGCGGGTCAGCAAGGGCCCCCCCCCACCATGTTCGTGGTGGTGGTGCCAGGGCTGCAGACACAGAGGAAGAGTGGCTTTTCCAGTGACCTTTCCCCATCCTCGAGAGTCTCCGTGAGGTGGGACTGAGGGGCACAGCCTTCTTGGCCTGGAATTTGTGTGCTCATGCCGGTGTGTCCACCAGTGTGCTCACCCACGTGTATGTCCATCGGTGTACGTGCTCACCCGTGTGCACGCACATCCGCATGTCCATCCGTGTTCACCCGTGTGCATGTTGTCCATGTGTCCATCCGTGTTCACCCGTGTGCATGTCATCCGTGTGTGTTGTGTGCTTGCGTGTTGGCTGGAGTTACCCTCAAACACTCTCATCTCAGAAGCTAAGCTGTACTGTGCCTCCCTATAGTTCATATATTTCACTTATTTTAAATCAGTCCTACTTTGTACGATAAAATAAAAAATCTTTGTGCGACAAAATACTTCTTAGGCTATTTTACAAACACACTGGGGCACAGACCTCGTAACCCTTCTATGGCGGAGGTAGGTTCTCTGGGGGCTGTGGGGGGACAGGGGCCCGTGCAGCCCCGGTGCGCTGTGAGCCCACAGTGTCTGGAGAGGACGGGCGAGCTGCCGTGGGTCCGGCTGCCGGCGGCATCGGGCCCTGCGCTGCCTGCCACCAAGGCTCCCCTGCGATGCCACTGATCGGAGGAGGTCCTGTGATGTGGAGGGAAGGCGCTCGGCCCCCGAGGGCCCATGGTCTGCCCTGAGGTGCCCAGCCTCCCATCCCACAGTGTCCACGCCTGGAGAACGGGCCTAACCCTTCCTGTGCTTCTCTTGGAGGAGACGGTGTGTGCAGAGGCCCCTGTCCACGGCCGGTCACCCACGGAGTGACTCCCACATACACTTCCCAGCCACGTGCAGTCCAGCTCGCACACCCAGCTTCTCGGCACGGGCCTGCTGCAGGACAGGAGTTGGAGAACCAAGGCAAGGGGTCCTGGGAGGAGAAGACGGCATCTGACCGGCCTGCCCACTGCACGGAGCCCGCAGCCCTGCAGTCCCTCCCGTCCCCAAGGAGCAGGCCTCCCACCATGGCTGCTGCCCCCAGATGAGGAGGCGGTGTGCCCTCTGCTGAAGGAGCCAGGCCCGAGGCGAGGGTGGCGGGAACTCACCACGGCTATGGATTTACTACATGACCTGGGCAGGCGAGAGATGCCGGAGACGAGGATCTCCGTGAGAACTGGTGCGCACGGGTGCGCTTCCTGTGCAGTGAACAACGGCGGCGGCGGGACCCCGGGCAGGGATGCCCACGCCACCAAGCTGGCTAAGCCCCAGCCAGTTCTAGAAACAAGGAGCTTTTTAAGCAAAGTAATAGCGTGGCCTGAGGTCTGAATTTTAATTCTTTGACTTAAATAAATGTAACCATGTTGAAAAAAAAAAGTTTTGTAGTAGCTGTAGTTAACATTCCTCCCTGTCCCAGGTGAAGGCGCCTTGGTGATGCCTGGAGGCTTACAGAATCCACCGGAAAACTCTCCAAAGGGCAGAGAGCCAAACCGTAGGGCCCCCAGCACCCCGCGTTGAGGACGCGCAAGTTCAAAAGCCAAAAAGTGACGGTGGCAGCTCCTCGCGCGGAGCTCACTGACGGCAGGAGCTACCGCTGGGGGCGAGAACGAGCCGGATCATAAAGACGCGTCTAAATCTGGCCACCGGAGTGTAAGCGGAAGCCAATCTGGGGGCCCGTTTTAGAGCTAATTGCCTCTGATTGAAATCAGTTTTGATTTGGCTTAAATTGGAGCCTCAGATGGCTACGGCACCTCCGGCACGGCCGTGTCTACAGCGACGGCGCATCGGGACGCTGGAGGGCTCCTGGCGGGAGGACACGGACTCTCGGAAAAGAGGACGACAATGACAGGAGGTGACTGGCAAGCTCCTTCCTGTTGCTCCCTTCAGGTAATCTCAGCAAACGGAATTTTTGGAGAAGAAACTTCCCTTCAGAGTCAGAGCTCTTGTTAGGCAGAATTCTTACTGAAAAATCACTGTGATTTGAATAATTCTATTCACTGCCCTCCCCGCCCCCCAGCTTTTTGGACTGGGGTCTCATGGAGTGTCACGTCTAGGAATCGGGGCGCGGAGGAGGAAGTTCGCGGGACTGTATGTGACACGCGGCACCGGACCTGCAGGGCTCCCCACGGTGTGCCGCTCTCCCGGTCTGGCTCCCCCTTCCCTCCCGAGCCACCGGCCCTGGCTGGATGGGCCAGGGACCAGGGAAAGCAGCAGCTTCAGCATTTGGATGGTATTCATGTACACGTTAAATTTTAATACATTTTCAGTTTACATATTGTACATAGTTAGACATGAAATTACCCACTTCTTTTTAAGAACATCCCAGATGTGTTGGCCTGGATAAGATCAGAGCGAAGTGTTATCTCAGGAAGTTTAAGAGGTTTGAAGATCCAAGACCAAGAGTTTCTCCAGCACAACTCCTCTTTCCACGACCAAGAACGTCCTGTTAACGGCCAACCTTCGAAATTCAGTGTCAAGTGTGACAAGAAGAACATTTCCAGAAAATTCCGTAACACAGAACTTTTGGGAGGTTATGGGGACCCTGCCTAACACGTCTTTACGAAGAATTAGAAATCGCTCATCTACCTTGAACAGCGAGCTCTCACTGTCTCGGAAGCTGCCGCCGTGGCGGGCTTTCACCCAACTCTGTCCAAGGACGCGCTGTTGAGAAGCACGTGTGTGATTACTCTCGAGCAAGCGGCTCTAGATCTCGATGGCACCATCCTATGCCCTGACGCAGGAAAAACCACCTACAAGGCCTCCGCGACTCAGATCGAAGGTCATGAATAGAGGGGTCTTGTCAAGTAAGAGGTTAAAAGAAAACACGTGTTGTAATCTATGGTGTCCTCCATTTAGAAAGACTTAGCAAGTAAAAATCAGTCATTTAAGTATTAGACTTTTGACCGCAGACATTTAATTGGTACCCACAGTTTCAAAGCTTCAGAAAACTGGTCAAGTTTAGATTTCTTGGGAAGGATCAATCAAGTTGGGATTCACTTGTTGCAAAGACAAGTCTACAAATGAGTATGGCTTTTAGATCGACCATGACTAGGAAAAGGCTGTCCCTCTCTGAAGATGCGGTCTCCCAACCAGGAAGAGGCAGGATGAGAGGACGGACCCTCCAGCCCCAGCCTGCAGGACAGGAAGGCCAAGCACTGCCCTCCAAAGATGTGGATGGGAGGACCACCACGCCATCTTCCAAGATGAAACGAGAGAAGGAGAAAGCACTGGAACCAGAGAAGTGGCAGCTCTGCTCGGAGCCAAGGGACAAAACCCATCAAGAACCAGGCTCTCAGAACACTACTCTGGCCTCCAGGGATGTTGAAACGCTAGCCAGCAGGGAGCAGTCCTACATGCCCGTTGTGCAAAGGCTCTTTCTTGTTTACAGCTGGCCTATGGAGCTGAACAAAGCCAGACTTTTGCAAAGGATTCCTCACCTCATCAAGAGATTCAAAGAGAAGTTGCCATGGTCTGATGGGCTGGCCGTGTTCCAAGTGCAGTTAACCACGTTTTGATCATGAGGGGAGTACGGTTTTAAGCCATGAGAAAAGATGTCTTAACAAAGTGGGTTGACTTGTTGTTGCTAAGTCTGTCCGTTGTGCGGTCCTAAGAGCTATTTCCCCATTAGGCACTGCGGGGATGACGCTACAGGCTTTAAAACCGTTAAGCTAGAGGACGCTCTCCGGACGTGTACATGCCATGGAGAAGACGCCAAGAGTCTTGTGACGCAGGGGCTAGTTCAGGAGGCCACTGAGCATGAACAGGTGATCTATGGCACTAGGGCCTTGGACAGGGACCCTGTAAGAGACGACACAGTGTGAAACGGAGCCCTGTACTCTGAGATAGGCCTGGTCTATCGCAGTGGGACAGGATGTGGAGTGAAATCCTTGGGAAAGGAATCTAATAGGGGCTCCAAGGAGCATCTTTTCCTGCTTTGGAAATAAAGCAGTTTCCAAACAAAATGGAAGCCAGGCAGCTGGATGTGACACTGTTTATGACACGTCAGGTAATTACAGAAGAATTAGCTGGGGTTCTTGGTTCTCATTTTGCTGTGAAACTACTTTCAGGTCTCACCCTTCTTCCCTGACACACACCCTCTATCTCCTTTGACTGGAGCAGCGAAGGCTTTCACCCGCTTTCGGAGACTTGTACGGATGCCTCCCTAAACCCACGTAGGAACGGTCTGTGGTTCTGTACATACAGGGAAGAAAGACCTCAGTCTGGGGATATAAATGTAAGTGATCAGATTTATGCTTAAAATACAGGAAACGCTAAAGGCACAGGGGACGGGAGAGCAGACGGCTGGAGGGAGGGTGTCTGAGTGCTGGTGAGCACCCGACCGTCCCCATCAGCGAGCCACTGGACGTGACCTGATGCTGCCCTAGAGGAACCGCGACGAGGACCGCAGCGTGTGGAGGGAATTTGCTATTGTCGTGGAGAGTTTCTGTCATTAGTGCTTTCTAAATGCCCATATATTAAATAATCATATGAACTACAACTTCTAAAAAAGTCAGTCCTTCACTTTTTAGGTTGGAATCACTTCCTGAAAGTTCGAGTACCTCCGTCTAACCTCCCTTCCATGCGCACGTGGGTCAGGACAGAAACTGCTAAGGCTTTAGACCATTCAGGATAGGAAGGCTACGGCACGAGAGTGCTAGAGACCAAGGAGAGGGAAGAGGCAGAGAGACTGTCCGGAGAGGTGACCGACGTCCTGAGGACCCGGCTGCATGTGGTGTCGAGGTGCTGCGTGCACAGCGGGTCTGTTTAAAGACGGCTGTGTTCACATGGGACACCGCCATGTGCTACTACTAGGTGACACATCTTTAGGAGAATGATTGTCATGAAATCTTACTTGAGTTCTTGCGAGCTGGTGGCCAGCATGCTCCGGATACTTCTGTCGGCGAGGGGACAGCCCGACAGACTGTAAGACAGGCCAGAAGAGTGAGGTGAGTGCCGCCCCCCGGCTCACGCTCCCGGACAAACACGACATACAGTTGAAACTAAAAAGTTTAATGCAGAAAGCGATGGGGCAAGTGCTGTATATTGAATTTTTTTTTTTTTTGGTATAATTAACTCTCTTCTTTGAAGAAGATGTGTCTGTTAATATACACTTTTTGGAAAATAGTATGAAAATATTTGCGCTCTTTGGTTTCCACGTTGGAGAACGGTCCGAATCGTGGCGGCTTCCTTGCCTACGGAAAGCACTGTACAATGCGCGCACGGGCTTTTATAGGTCAACATAGAGCACTTGGAGGGTTGACACGAAATTCGACGTTGGTACTTCGACAGCATTGTTGAGGTAAGCTGAAAACAATAAATCGAAAAGACAGAATCCACCATGAGAAAACTGAAGTCACACCTTCTATGTGAGGCGTAATTACCAGTCACATGACCACTCCCATCACACCTTGGTGTTGGACATCTGCCACCAAACAAAAACAAAACAGCCAGAATAGTAAGTATGTTTAAAAAAAAAAAAACTTTACGAAAGTTTCATTGTTTCCAGTTTAGCTGCAATGTCTGCACCGGGACTCAGGCGTCCGGGGAAGCTGCCAAACGCACGAGCACAGACGGCAGGGGCGGCGCCACCACACAGAGCGCCCTGCGAGCCGGCACGCCCCGCGGCCCCCCGCCCCGCCGCACCGGCAGCCGGAGACACTCGTGTGCTGGGGACGTCGCATGCTCCAATGGCAAGGCATGGACACATCGGTTTTTAAAAATAAGCCGAAGGGAGGGACAGTCGGAGGCGCGGCCACGGCAGTGCGCGCTGTGCTTACGTTATCAAGTCCTTCTTGCTGTCCTTGCACTGGGTGTACTTGGGCTTGGGGCTGGGGATGGTCACCTCTCCCGGGTACCTTCTCTCCTCCAGAGCCTCCTGGAACGGGTCCAAGTCTTCCGGCTGCAGGCAAAACACGGCTTCAGGGCCGCGCAGGGGACCGCGCTGCGTGCAGAGCACGGACGCGGCCCCGGGGCCAGCCGCCTCGGCGCGCTCCCCTCTTCCCGCACGCCGAGACTTTCAAACCGGCCGCACCCTCGTCCTGGCCCGGGGGGCTTCTGAGAGGGCCGGCCCGGACTCTGCCTCTCAGTCTCTCACCAAGTTGCCCCCAAATTCTAAATGCGAACCTGTTGGTGTGCAGGGCCTTACTCGGGATTTCTGCTGGGGCACTCAGAAGGCGGCAGGCCACTGGTTTGGAAACCAGAGACACCATTTCTCAGCCAGTGTCTTTCCTTCAGGGCCTGGGGGGCACCTGCTGGGGTTCACCCCCTCTCATCCAACACGGACCAGCAAAGCCCCACCACGAACCCTACAGGCATTTTAGGATGAGGCTTTTAAAATCATGGGGGAGGATTCTGTGTGCGCGTTAGGGCCCAAGGCAAGGGAAGACCCTCTGAGCTGCATGTCATGGTTCTCGCTACTCCGAAGCCGCCTTCCTGGGCCCATAGCGAGTGGTCCTGCAGTAACTAAATTCCCATTGATGGCGACACCCCGTAGACGCGTCCCGTGAACGCAGGAGAGCGGCGCCACTTCCGGGACGGTCTGTACGAGGCGAACTCTTCTGTCGTTTAAGAGGGTTTAATTTTAATTGAGATAAATTCAGAGACTCAACCGCCATGCCTTATTTGGGAGCAAGGACTTAACGCTGCAGGAGAGAAAAGACTGTGGAATTCCCCTGGCCACTTAGATTCTGTTCTTCTGCTGTGCCTGGATACTTAAATCAATTCGAAGAATGAAGATAAGAGGCTTTAGGATGTAATGGCCTTATAACCAGGTGCCTTTCTCGCCAATCCTACAAATAGCTAATGCTCCCTTTTTCTGCACTTCCTTGTTTCTCTAAGAAGCTATTGCTTTGACGGTGGTCTCCTTATTGTATTTAAAAAGGATTTTCATTTTTTCCACGAATAAAGAAGATGTCATAATTTTCAGAATTGAACACCGGAGAAAAATCTAGTTCGATAAAGAACAACCGTCTCTTCATTTCTTTTCTTAGCCCAGAGGATATCTTAACTATTTTAGTAACTCGAATGTGACCATCGTAACTACAGGTGTCCCCCACTTTTCGAAAGCTCACGACGCGCCACTTTGCTCTTATGAAAGACCTACTTTAGTACCTGCTTTTGCCGAGAAAGAAACCCAAATAGGATGTTCGCTTTTACAAAAAGAGAAGAAGGGCACGAAGCATTCACGTGCCGGTTTTGCGGCGAGCTGTGCGAGTGTCACACGCTTGCCCCCGGAAACCAGGCTCAGCCTCTTGGCGTCCAGCTCCAGAGCTCAGAGCAGTGTCTGGGAGCATCTGGGCTTGATCTCAGGTTATCTGTGCATCTGTTAGCAATGTGTGTCCTAAGGTTCAGAAAATCAAAACCTGAGAGGTAATTTTTGGGGTCTGGGTACACTCAAAATATTTTCTACATAAATCAATTAATCATGCCCTTCGACTTAGGGACGCTTCCGTAGGCAAGCTCTCTGTTCAGATCGCAGGGGAGATCTGTATTTTAAAAATATATTCTTGACAGAGGTGTTTGGTAATACTGCGCTCAACAAAGATTTAGGCGATAGTACTAAAACGATTTTTTTCAGGGTTGCAGTATACCCTCTGAATATTTTGGGTTTCTTTGAGAAGAGAAACTACCCTTAGTTTCAAAGGGCTAGCTAACTAATAACTCGTAGCTAATCACTTAAGTATTTAAGATGTACACTTCTCCCTGCAGAACCATGCTTTATAGCAACACGTCACCAGAAAAATGGACTGGTTTGCTGTTGACATATAGAGAGTTTGTGATTTGTTTCACCAAATCAGCATTCGTGAAAAATCTCGCCCTGGACAGCAAAGTGTGTGGTCAGCCCTTGTTGGCTGAGGTCATACCCCGGGAGCCCACGGACGCCCGACCCCACACCCCAAACCAGCGGGCAGTGAGGGGGACATACAGGGACCTCGGCAGTGTCACCGCCGTCCGCCCTGCGAGGCTTCATCTTGGTGTAGTCCACAGGCAGCTCCCAGCAGTCGTCCTCTCCCAGCTGGAAGCACCGGCTGCCCATCACTGCCTGCTGTTGGGGGGACATGGGCTCCAGGGGCGTCAGGACAGGGCAGCAGCTCTCCCGTGGCCGTGGCTTGTTCATGCTGAGGTCCAGAGTCCCATTCTCGTCCACCTCCATGTCAGGGTTCTGCGGGACAGAGAGACATACTGATCACGCAGGTCCAGCTGCCTCCCTGCTTTCAGCCAGGGCAGAATTCAAGCTCGGGTTCCTCCTTTGGTCTCCTGTTCGTGGACTCCCGAAGAGAACAAAAGCCGTCCCTTGGGACACGTCTGCTGGCCTGCGCTTGGCCGCAGCACTGGATGGCAGGGGAACGCCGCTAGTCACCAGCTGATGACCCGTCGTCTGTCTACCCACCTGGCTCTTCTCTATCTCACACATCTACAGTGTATGTACCATCCTTCTTCCTTTTTTTTTTTCAAAGATTTTATTTATTTATTTGACAGACAGAGATCTCAAGTAGGCAGAGAGGCAGGCAGAGAGAGGAGGAAGCAGCCTCCCTGCTGAGCAGAGAGCCCGATGCGGGGCTTGTTCCCAGGACCCTGAGATCATGACCCGAGCCGAAGGCAGAGGCTTTACCCACTGAGCCACCCAGGCGCCCCCCCGTACCATCCTTCTTTACCTTCCTTTCCCTGCAATACATCCCTGCTTTTAGAAATAAGCCAGAAGAAAATCAAACGGGGACCTAATCTCCATTCTATTCCAGCTCAAATAACATTTAAGAGATCAGAGCTAGATACGCGTTTATGCTTAACAATCCTTTTTCAGTTTCACTGATGCGAACACTTCGAGATGAGGGAGAGGCATGGAGGGGCGAAGGAGAAGCAGCCAGAATTCACTCTCCAACACGAACTCCTGTGCTGATGGGCTTAAGGCAGGGGCTGTGCAATCAGTTCAAGGAAGCCCGCTGCAGTGATTACGGTCTGACCCGCTCTGTTCCCGCAAGCCTGTGGTTTACCCAACTGACTTACAAAAATAGAGGTACTGGGTGAGTTTCTTTTCTTTTCTTTCTTTCTTTTTTTTTTTAATGATGCTTTCCAACAGAGAAAGAAGTGTGCAGAGCTCGTCTCTCTGGAGGAGGGAGGCAAGGAAGGACACATGCAGGACAGAGCAGGGAATCCTGCGGACACTCCTCCACTTGTGTCCCCGGAGGGTTACGCGCTCTAGAGCCAACATCGGATTTCAGCGCCAGCGAGAAAGCTGCCCCCTCCCACGTCGGGCGGCCCCCCTGGATGTCGGAGTGGAGGGCAGAGGCTGCGGGGGGGAGGCCCGACGCAGGCTGCCGCCCCGAGACCTCCCAATGTTACTGTGCCCGAGCCCCTCATGCCAGGGAGCGCCCCTGCTTACAGATTTGGCCTGCATCATGTTGGACTAAATTCTCTGTCTTAGCTTTAATAGAGCAAAAAGAAAGAAAAAAAAAAAAAAAAGATGGGACGGGGTTGCTTACTTTCCCCTTGCGCCACAGAAGCCCGTGCCCGCCAGCCTTGGATTTAGCTCAGGGCCGCGCCCCAGCCCCGGGCTGGCAGGTGGGGTGTCTGCCCAGGGCATGGGGCGGGGTCTCGGGCTCTGGGATGCCCCTCCCCCCCCGGGCGCTGGGCGTACCCGCGTGGCGCACAGGTCCTGTGGCTTGGTGGACAGGTTCTGCGGCATCTCGCGGCAGCGCGTGGACAGGTTGAGGATGGCCGTGGCCGCCATGTGCGCTGCCTCCATGTCGTGCGCGAAGTCGAAGCTGCTCTTGCTGCACGTGCTGCTCGCGCTGCTGCCGCCCCCGCAGCTCATGTTGCTGCTGCTGCTGGGCGCGTAGCTGCTGGTGGTGCTGCTGCTGGGGCTGGCATTCTTGCAGTAGCGCTTTGCTGGGGAGACACGGGCACGGCGATGACTTGGGTCCCCGCTGCTGGCCGACAGCACAGCGGGGCATGTGCCCCGCCACCCACACCGTGCCCCTCCCACCGGCCCTGGGGACACCCGCAGCGGTGCAGGGAAGAGCCCGTCTGGCCTTTCCCGGGCAGAGCTGGGTGTGCGAGTGGGGCCGCTGGCCGTCTGCTTACGGCCGCACCTGATGGGGACTCGGCCACCCGCTGTACGGAAGTGGCAGCTAGCTCAAGGCCGAAGGACGGGTGTCCCGGTCCTCACTGCCCGTCAGCTCAGCGGGTGGTGCGGGCCCACAGACCTCCTCCCTCCAGAGACTGGCTGTCCCTTCAGCCCAGAGGGGCCTCCGCAGCCCGCTGGGCACACAGGAGGGAAGCACCCCTTTCCCCAAGAATAGCCCCACCCTGGGGGTCGCATTGAGAGCCACGTGGAGGAAGTGGCACAGTGCATAACCGTGGGCACGGCTGGGCCCGAGGTACGCAGGGCAGTGCACGCCACACGCTGTCCCACACACTGTCCCCTGCAGGGAGCCTGGCTCACAGGACACAGGGGGCATAGCCCCAGTCACCAGGAGCATACGGGTACTTGGAGCAAACGTTGCTTTCATGGTGGATTGGAAGTCTCCTCCGGCCCACAGCAGGGGAAACCCTGGTGGCTGATTTGTTGGGGGTCCGTGGCCATTGCCAAGGGCAGCACAGTCACAGGGTGTCCCCTGCAGGGCGGATGGGTCTCCCCTGGAGTCCTGCCCAGGGAGGGAGCAGCCAGGGGTGCAGGAAGCCCCCCACAGATGTCTCCCTCACAGTGTCCTCGACTCCGCCGGCGAGCCCCTCTTGCACAATCCCCCATGCCTCTTCGAATGTCCTTTCCGAAGCGAGCTTAGCCAGCTCTCCCTGCGTGTCTGACACTGTCCCTAGCGGTCTGTGACCTGAGTACCCCACTGGGAGGACGTGCACAGTGCTTTCCTCCCAAAGGAAGGGGCCAACACCACAGAACCAAACAGTGGACCCCACACAGCCACCGTGGTCAGTCACCATGAGCCACACCAAGAAACTGCCCAAAGCACCGTATTCAGAGCGTGTGAACATTGTGATGAGCTTTCATCATGGATAACTTTCCACTTTGTACCCAAGACACCCTTCCTTTTGCCACCACTGGGCTGCCCAGTGATGCTGGCACCGGGCGTCCCCCCAGCCCCCACTGAAAGTCACTGAGCCACTGCCGGGCAGGTGGCGGTTTGAAGGAGGTCCCCTCATGTGGACCAGAGGGTTGGCTGCACACACTCAGACCCCCAGCTGGAGAAGTCCGTGCTGGCCGGGTCTCTCTCCGCGAGGACAAATCAGCACACCTGTTGGTCTGTCTGGGACATGACCTTCCTTTCCTCATCCTTCCGCGGATGCACGCATCTAAGCAGCTGAGGGCAGAGTGTGGGGTCCGAGCACAGAGACATCCCACGGGGTTGAGGCAGCAATGCAGGGGGACCAGAAAGAGACCCTCCCTCGAGAGGCAGGCCCCCAGGACCTGCACAGCAGGCACGGGGAACCACGCTGAGTCTGTGGCTCGTGGTAGTCTCCCTGGGACTCACGTCTGTGGCTTTACACCACAGAAATCGTGGGAGAAACACAAAAGTACTTTTGAGGATTCTTTTCCCTAACGAGGGCTGGCCGCTGGCTGAGAAAAGTAATGGGATGCATATAAATAAGGAAAATGGCCATTTCATTTTGAAATAAGCATATTCCAGTTTCTAGGAGAACGTCAGCAGGACATGTGTGTACAGCACATGGCCCCAGACTTCTGGTAAAGGGTGTCTCCTTCACCAGATGTTGGAGTCTGGTAGGACTGGGCAGGGCACTAGCAGGTGAATGACCGGGGGCGCCTATAGACGAGCCTGATCCAGAAGACACAGGCGGGACAGGCAGCCACACACCTGGGCCCTGTCACGGAATGCAAGCACATCTTTGTTTTGTTCAAAATGAAACTAAGGGTGTAGGCCCTCACAATTACCGCCTGTTTGGAAACGGCTCACAAGGCCAGCATCAGGGACTGGTGACCACGATAGGACACTCTTCCCTTTCTGATCGGTCAGCAGGCAGCACCAGTCCCTGTCCTCCTGGGAGCTGGCCTGTCCCTGGCTGGGATGGAGGTCACGCCTCCCCGTGTGCGGCTTCCGTGGCAGCCCGCCAGGCCTTGCACTGCATTGAGAAGCCCCCCGTTCAGGACTCTATCTCTCTCTTGCAGGATGAAGAAAGACTCGAGGGGGTTTCTACTGACTAACTATGGCAAATTAAAAACATGAGAACAACCACATTCACCTAGAGCCTTCTTTTCACCCTGTCCTACTTGTGAGTCTCCCTAAACGTGTGCGTCTCCCACTAGGAATGTCCACCTTCTTCTGTATTGACACAATGGAAGAGATGAAGCCCAGACCTCCGCAAAACCAGACAGAGAGCACAGTCCGGAGGTCCGCCTCCTGAGGGTTCATGCCACGGGGGACCTGGGTGCACCCGGAGGGCTGTGTGCCCTCACGCCCCGACCCTCACAGTGCCCACGCGGCTCTGTGCGTGGTGAGTGCTACTAGGAAGAGGAGCTCTCCTGTGAGGATACAGCTCGGGGGTCTGCGCACGCCTGCTCCTGTGACTTAAGGCATCGGCTCCCCACCCAGACCCTTCGTTTCCCACTCATTCATCCAAACAGGCAGCGTTTGCTCGGCCGGCACCGGCACGGCGCTGTGAGACCGAGGACAGGAGCTTACGGCCCGGCAGGAAGACAAGGTGTCTACCCGTGAGGCCGCCAAGGGTGAGACCCAGAGCTGCACGGGGGCCGGGAACAGGCGTCCGGCTCTGCGCGGGCACCACCGGGAGGGACGTTCCCAGGAGGACTCAGCTCCAAGAGGCTCTGGGAGCAGCCGGGCTGTGGGGCAGCCCGCCGGCAGGTGTGGGCAGGAGGGCGGGTGTTCCAGGGAGAGCTGGTGCGGGCAGGGGTGAGGAGGCCAGAGGCCCGGTCCTGGGGCCTCTGGACGGTCCCTGAGGAGTTCTGGGAGCCGTTGCCGACAGGAGGCCCGGACAGGGCCTGGGGTGGACGGTGGGAGGTTGAGCACGTCGGGCGGCGCTGAGTTCGAGGAGCACAGAGGAAGTCCAGGCCGATCACAAGGGTTCAGCTTGGAGAATCCAGAAGTTGGGAATGACAGGGAGGCTCACGAGGGGAGCCCATGGGGGTTCTGGGTGTTGGCAGAGCGCGGAGTGGTGATAAATTGCCCAGAGACCCGAGAGAGAGGTCTTGACTGGGTCTGGCAGCTGTTTCTGTCAGGACTGGGCAATAGGGCTTTTCTGCCACAGCTGCTCAGCTCTGCCCTTGCGCGGCGGGCCCGGGCACTGACAAGATGCGGGAGGGTGGCCGGGCCCGGAGGACTTCACCTGTGAACACTGAAATTTGACCTTGACGTAATTTTTACATGGCACAAACTCTTCTTTTTTATCCATCTCAGCTCGCTGTAACAAACAGGCTGGGGAGACCCCGACCTGGTGCTCATGGGTGATGGCAGGGCCGACAGACACGTCTGGGAACCCCTGCCCCTTCCCACCTTCCCTCCTCCGCTACCCCCGCACACGGACTTCCACGCCCGGTGGGAGAGCTCCCCAAGCTCCTCAGCACGGTGGGGACGCAGGGCCCTTTCCTCACTTGCCCCACAGGTGCCTGTCCCTGCTCTGAGGCACCTCGTCAGGCCACAGGTCCTTCCTACCAACCCATGGATCTACTTCTGCATGATTTCTACTCAAGCTCATGCTGTTTTGATGAACCTCCTGCTAATCCCTTCCGAGTGGACGTCTGGCTTCACGGTCTACGTGAGCGTGCGTCCCACGGCCTTCCTGTTGGTCCCGCTCCTCCTTGACACTTGTTATCCAGAGGGAACGAAGAGCCAGACAGATGACACGTAATAGATGACCGATGCATGGGTGGACGGACAGACAGACAGAGAGCAACTAGCCAGTGTCTGAAAGAACACAGGCACGTAACTCAACGTGTGTTGAGCGCTTTGCAACACAGGCGGTGGGACCTAAGGTGTGATAACCGAAGACTGGGGATAAACATCCTACTTTTCTTCCCTGGTGGACATTTCTATGGCCCTACCCCCTGCTCCCAAGGGTTATGCTTCCCCAGCAACAGGCCTATTTCAGTTTCTCATCAGGAGCAATGACTCAGTTCTCTGCACCCGCGGCAAGTCTGGGGGAGGTCACTGCCACAGGGTGGCCACACGCTGCCGTCACTCCGTGGCGTCTGCTGCCTGGTGCCTGGCTTCAGGGACAGCTCTCTGCTCACATCCTATCGAGAAAACTGACCCGGCCACTCTCATCCTTAATGGGCATTTCCTTTGATGTTTTAGTATATGTGCTGCCGAAGCGAGCACTCCTTTGATGTTTTAAAAGTCAGTTAGATGGGGGCGCCTGGGGGGCTCAGTGGGTTAAAGCCTCTGCCTTCGGCTCGGGTCATGATCCCAGGGTCCTTGGGTTGAGCCCCGCATCGGGCTCTCTGCTCAGTGGGGAGCCTGCTTCCCTCTCCTCTCTCTGCCTGCCTCTTTGACTACTTGTGATCTCTGTCTGTCAAATAAATGAATAAAATCTTAAAAAAAATAAAGTCCGTTAGATGAATCTAGTGTGAGAGAAATGGAGTCACTGCTGTTCTTTTCAGTAAATTACAGTAAAAGGCTGCCTTTCCTTCCTTTTCTTTTCTTTTTTTGTTTGTTTCTTAAAGACCCAATATTGAAGTTTTTATTCCCTATTCTTGTTTCCTTGTGGGCCAGGTGAGGAGTTTGGCTCAGCCAAGGTTTCTGACAACAGGTCCTTTCTGGGTGGGGGAGAGTGAATGGCAGTCGTTACACGTTTGTCCCTATCCTCACAATAGCGCTGTGCGGCCCACAGGATGGGAACTGCTACCGCCACCCCGTTCCTGGGGAAACCAACACCCAGAAGGGTTCATCTGTTAAATATCACTCCGCTCTGAGGACAGACCAAGTAGGTTTGACTTCGAATCCACTAATGGGTGTTAAAGCATGAAAATGTGCTTTACTGGTCACGACCTCCCCCAAAGTCCAACCGTAACGATGAGGTCAAGGAAACCAGGCCACACAGGCCAACGGCAGCGAACAGGTGTGGGAGGCAAGTGGCCCGAGGCGCTCCTCCCCAGGCCGCCGTGAGGCATGTGAGACGTTGTGTGAATTCTGCTTTCTCGGTCCCTCATGTGCAGCCCATCGGTCACATGGATAAAATGATGACAAACCAGAAACTGGCGAATTACGATAAAGCAAAAATAATTACTTTCTGCTATACCCTAAGCCACGGTCTTTTTTTCCACTTACATGTTTGTTCCTCTGTGTTAAGAACCGATGTGCACGAGGAGAGTCAGTACGCGACACACCAGAGAACGAATGAGTTTCGCTCGCTGTGCGCACGGATTGTTATTAAGGCGAGGGATGAGTACGTCAGAAACACGTGCGGTGACTCACCCTGAATGGTGAGGAGGTTCTGGGACTCCCCAGCCATTCACTTTAAATGAGTTTTTTGGTGTGCTATGATTTTAATTAAATAACTTCTTCCAAGAAGAGCTAAAATATCTTTAAGGGGCCATCTCCTCTCGTCTGCTACAGAACACCAAGACAGGACTTATAAATCATCAAAACGTCTACATCCCACATCCCAGCCAACTCAGGGCACATATCCTAGAATTCAAAGCAGAAATGCAGTAAGGTCAGTACGTGACATCAGGGAGATGCACTCACCCTGTCTCGTTCAGCGACTTACCGTGTGAGTGCAGGGAAACGACCGGAGCTAGCTCGGAGAGCTGGTAGCCGGCTCTGAGCCCGCCGGGGCAAGTAAGCCCCCACCTCGAGAAGCAGGTGGTGTTTTATTTGTTCTACCTGCTCTTTGCTTTTGGTGGAGGCATGGTAGCTAGGTTACCACGGGAGGCCCTGCCGGCCCCGCTCCCCATGGGGAAACAGGCCAGGGCCCGCCCCTGCTGGAAGGAGCCTGCGGACACCAGCAGAAGCTGGTCTGCTCTTCGGTGCACCTTGAGTCACGGGTGACGCAGAGAAGGTCACCGCACAGGCACCACCCTGGGGATGCCAATCATTTGTTCCAGGAGCAACCCGGGCATTAGAATGCTCAGACCGCCCCCAGCTGACTCTCGTGTGCACCCAAGGTTGAGAACTCAGGAGGCATGCAGAGTTTCTCCAACGACCAGCAGCTCTGGGGGCTACGTCTGGCATTCCCAGGTGGCTCCATGCCGGAGCCAAGCCCGAAGGAAGTTTATGAAGACGAGGACGGCATCGGGAAACGCACGAGCCGTCGGCCCTCTGTCTCCGCACTCTGAACGCGGCCCGAATGAGCCGCTTTGGAAGCATCCAGGGAAGGCATCTTTCTCACCCACACCTGGGGGCACACAGGTGAGCGCGGCCTGGGCGCGTGCTTTCTTTGGGCCCCATCAAGCGACCCCATGCTCGACCAGTTTGCAGGAAACGGATATACACAACAACAACATTATCAACGGCAAGCGTGACTCTCACTTAAAGAGTGTGCACCTCCTACCATCATATCCTTTGGGGGATATATCCCTGGTTTGCACCTTGGGAGCTATGGCCCGCTTGCCGTAAGTGTGGCTGTCGTAGGTGCTGTACTCAAACGAGGTCTTGGAATATTTCTCTAGCTCTTTGGCGAGGTTGGAGCGGGGCGTGGCCGTGGGCACGCTGTTCCGGTAGCCGTAGTGAGGGATCTCCAGCTGCTTGACGAAGCACATGGGCCTGCGGGCAGATGAAAAAGAGTCACCGCTCGCCCTCCCACGGCCGCCGGTGAAACGTGGCTCCGGTCGGTGTCGGGGCGCGCCGGCCGCTCACCGCCGCCTTCCCGAGCGGAGGCCACGGGCGTGGGATTTCCCGGCCCCACGAAAGCTGCCCCCCCAACGGCCCGTGGGCGCGAGGGAGCACCAGGTAGCCCGTCAGCTTCCTTTTGCACTGGCTTCAGAGAGTAAGCGTTGTGCCAAAGGAGGTGAGCTAGTAAGACACTTTCCTTAAAAAAAAGAGAAGAAGAAATAATGAAAAACTCATAGGGATGTGGGCTGACCCCAAACAAGATGACATGTGCCTGGCTGGACACGAAACCGGAAAACAAAGAGGCGCCCACAGGCCCGTGTTTTCACGCGAGGCCGCCCGGCCGTCCCCACTCCAGAGGGCAGCGCGGAAACGAGGAGCCCTCGCTCACCACGCGCGTCGCGCTTCTGCCTCGCTGTGCGTGCGAGTGCCAGCGTGTCCCAGCGTCCACCTCTACGGGAAGGATTTCTGTGGTGTTTGGGGAAGTGACTTGAGACTTACAAGCGGTGTGTGCGGGGGTCCCTTTGCTTCCCTCAAGCTACGGCTTTCCCGAATCACCAACACACTCATTCCGCTTTCATTTATTCAGCCTTTCTTGTCAAGGTGACGGGTGCTGTGCTGAGTCGCCAAGGCCTGTTATCTGAGGCACTTGCCCGGGGAGCCCGTGGAGGCCCAGGGAGGCAGAGGCCCTCGCCCTGCCTTCAGAAAGCACGCGGCATGGGACATGATTTTAAGAGTCCAGGGGGAAGTAGGCTGGGCGGGTGGACAGAGTGTCCAGGCGGAGATCCAAGGGAATAAAACCACAGAAGCGAGACACGGGCGCGCCGACAGCATCTCTGGAGACTCACAGGAGTCCGGTGACCTGGGACCGGTTGGGTGGGGGGTCTGCTCTGCCCCGCGGGCAAGGCCCGAGGGTTTGGGCTGGGGAGGGCACGATCCCCAAGCCTTCAGAAGGTTAGGAGCAGCTCAGAAGGAGCAGGACCTGGAGCAGAGGCCTTGGTGACAAGCTGGTCCTTGGGGATGGGCAGAAGTTGTCCCGGAGGTCCGCCCGCTGCGGCCAGGGAGTAGAAAACCAGAAATCCAATAGGATTGGAAGCACAGACGTCTTCCTGTTGCACGATCTGCTCGGAGACTTTTCAACTCCTAGTTAAATGAGTGTGGATTTATTTATTTGTTTATTTTTTAAAGATTTAAAACATTTTTGGGGCGCCTGGGTGGCTCAGTGGGTTAAGCCTCTGCCGTTGGCTCAGGTCATGATCCCAGGGTCCTGGGATCGAGCCCCGCGTCAGGCTCTCTGCTCAGCAGGGAGCTTGCTTCCCTTCCTCTCTCTCTGCCTGTCTGTCTACTTGTGAACTCTGTCTGTCAAATAAATAAATAAAATCTTAAAAAAAAAAGATTTAAAACATTTTTAAATTTGATTTGAGAGAGCGAGCGAGCGCACATGAGTGGGGGTGGGGTGAGGCAGAGTGAGAAGCAGGCCACCCGCTGAGCAGAGAACCCCCCACCTCCCCGCACAATGTAGGGCTCGATCCCAGGACCCTAGGTTCATGACCTGAGCTGACGGCAGACGCTTTCCTGACTGAGCCCACCGGGTGCCCCATGAGTGCAGATTTAAATTATCTTCTCTTTGCTCCCTTCGTGTCTCCTTTCCTGCCCGCTGAGTGAGCGTGCCCGTGTGGAGACGCCGTGGGGACTGTCCACATGGAGACCAGGTCCTCCAGGCCTTGCTCACGCCATGGACATGGGTGCCTGAGTGGTGCCCCGGGAGCTGGGGATCACGAGGACACCCCGGAGACAAGGCCGTGGTTGGCATGGCCGCTTCCCTTTGCGCCCTGTCCCACCGCCTCGCCATGCCCAGCTAGAGGCACGGAAGGGATATCGTTCATAGGTGCACGTGGGCCCGCATGCATGTGTTCATTATTGTTGCTGTGGTTCTCCACGGCTCTGGCCTCTGGAAAGGGACCTATGGCCACGCAGCCACAGAAACACGGTCGGAGCTGCTGCTTCCGGCTGTGCATCAGTGTGAGGCTCGTGTCTGGGGTGCTGTTCACAGTCTGCGGCCCCCAAGGCAGCATCTGCCGCCTGATGCCCGCTTACCCAACAGGAGGGTCCCCAGGAAGGACGGGCTCAGGGCTTGTCCCAGCTCTGGGGTCTGACTAGAGGCGGCAGATGTGGACGGAAGCCCCGAGCCTCGGTCCCTCTCTACCTGTCCTCAGTTCTCTTGGCTGACAGCCTCTCCTTCTCAGACGGACGGCGCCCCGGCGGGGGGCTCCCACCTCCCAGTAACAAACGTGATCTTCTGGGAGGTGAGTGCCGAGTGCTCACAGAGGCACGTGAGACGGCTAGCACCCCCACACAGAAAAATCTAGAAGAACACACACCAACATTTATTGAGGGTTTATCTCTAAATAGTACACTTATAAGTGGTTTTTATTTTCTTGTTTTTGTTTATTTAAGTATTTCTCATTTTCCATAAAAATTTTAACTTTTCAGAGCACCTGGGCAGCTCAGTAGGTGAAGTGTCTGCCTGTGGCTCAGGCCATGATCCCAGGGCCCTGGGATGGAGCCCCATGTCAGGGTCCCTGTTCAGCAGGGGCCTGTGTCTCCCTCTGCCGCTCCCCCAGCTCATGCTCTCTCTCTCTGCCAAATAAATAAAGTCTTACAAAAAAGATTTTAAGTTTTCTATTGAAGGATAAAAGGGTGTATAGCCACTGGTAAGATCCTTTCAGAAAAGTAAACCAGTGCACAACGAAACCAAGCAGGTGTTCAAACCAGTTAAATACTGACTTTTCCCAAGAGATTTACCCCGAAGAGCTCCCGTACTGCAAACAGTGTGTGGGTGTGCATGTGTGTGCGCGCTCCCTGTTCCGTCTGCGACCGGAGCCATGGCGCCGCCTTTGAGGGGCGACCTGCTCCCCCCTCCCAGAGGTGGGCAGCCCTGCAGCCCACAGGACACCCTGGGAAGACCTGGGACCGTGTCTGTACCACCGTGTCCACTGAGGAGTCTGGACGACGGCTGCGCAGCCTGGGGTTTGAAGGGAGCCAATGGAGATGAGAGTTGACAGGCAGGATCTGGGATGGGGGCTTCTCCCTCCACCCCTCCCAGAAGCCTCCCTTCCTACACTGAAACCTGGCTTGGACCAGGAGATCCTGAGGTCTTCCCACGACAGTCCGTGACTGAACTGGCTCAGGTAAGTCACTCGGCTGCCCTTCCCCCGGCTCCTGCTCATAACCCCATGGGATGTCTGGGGACAGAGGGGCTGGCCCCTGGGGGGGGCTCCCCCACAGAGAAAAGCTCTGACCATCCTGCCCGCAACGCCTGGAGGCAGGTGGGTTCTCCATCCTGGGCTCCAAGTTAAACTAGGATGATTCTGGGCATCTCATGAAGGTGGAAAGCGCCCCGCTTCCATCTAGCAGACTCAGAACAAGGAAACACCTTCCCGGCCGGAAAGAACCAGAAACACGTTGTCTACTCTCATTTAAAGACTGCCAGTGGGTGGACAGAGTCCCACAGAGCCAGGTGGCCCCCACCTCACACAGGCCCTATGGACCTGGGGGCTTGGCTCTTACAACTGAGCCACCGACACTTGCATTCCTGCCCCTGCGTGAGACTGCCCGCCTCCCCCTGCTTCCCCCCCAACCCAAGCCCACAGTCCCCCAAACCCCCTAGCCCCCCAGAACTCCCAGCCCCCAGCCCTCTAGCCTGCCAGCACCCAGTCCCCCAGCCCCCCAGCCCCCAGCGTCCCAACCTCCCAGTGCCCCCAAACCCTAGCCCCCCAGAACCCTCAGGCCCCCAGCCCTCAAGCGCCCCAGCCCTCCAGCCCCCCAGTGCCCCCAGTGCCCCAGGTGCTGGGTGTCAGGTACGTGTGGATCTCACGGCAGGACCGGCCGGCATCTGGTACCTTAGCACTCGGTCTGAGGCCTGGTTGGACTTGGACACATCACAGCTCTGGTGTTTTTCCTGGGCCTTTGCCAGTTTCTCTGCAGCAGCAATGGGACATCCGGAGAGGCTGCGAGGACAGAGCACAGAGTGAGTCGACCCCTCCCACGGCTCTGCGGCCCACGGCCTGGTCGCCCCCTCCCTGCCTCTCCTTTGGTCAGCACCAGAGCACCCCAAGCAGCTTCCCACACCTGCCCTGGGCATTCCTGAGGGGCTGGCTAGGACAGGGAGAAATGACCATGGTTGTGCTGTGTGTGACTTCCCAAGGGGTCTCCGGGGGATGGCCCTGACGGCCGTCCGTGTGTGAAGCACACTCAGCCCTCGCCAGCCACAGCGAGCCCAGTCCTGTGTCCCTCAGGAGGACACGAGCGAGCGGAAATTACAGACACAGACTCTACCCCAGGATGCTGCTTCAGAGGAGGATGAGCCGCGGGGGTGGGACGAGCTGCTGAAAAGCCCCGGAACGGCAGCTCACGGACTGGTGTGAAGGGGAGCTCTCAGCTGACCATGGGTGCGCCACTGACCCAGGCGCTGGGGCTTCTCAGCCCCCTGCTCGCCCATATCCTCCCCGGGCGAAAGCAGAGTGCTCTCTAGGACCACTCAGAAGTGTTGTTTTGGAACTAAATCTCTATGGGACAGACAGCGTGCGGGCTCCCTGGCATGGCCTTTCTTCTTCCTGAAGTCACGGTGTCTACTCTCCGCGTGTCTGCACAGAGCTGCACGTAGGTACGGATGCATATGCCACGAGTGCATCACGTCTCACGGACATGGGAAGCCCAGGACTGATGAGCCAGCGGAGACTAACACCGTTTCGAACCAGGCTCGGCGCAGCCTTACCACTCCGTGGATCGCGCCTTTCCACTCCGTGGATCGCGCCTTTCTCCTGCAGGCTAAGGCCAGACTGCCTCTGATGGGCACAGGGTTGCGATTTGTTTCATTATGAATTTAACACAAGTAACCGAATTTACCCGACAGCCGGGCAAAAAATAAGATGAAACTCCTAACAGTTTCCTTCATTTAGGATAGAGTTTTGCATGAGCATTCGAGGCCGAAAGCAGATGCCATAAGACCCATCCCAACAGATCCGTCCAGCTACTGGTGAAGAAGTGTTTGATACAATCTGAGTTTTGTGAGCAGCTTAGTAGAAGTCAGGATAGGAGGGAAGAGAACTGGAGTTGTCCAGAGCAAAAGTATGATTCCAAGCAAGCCCATTTACCTGGCTCACGGTCATGCCAAACGTTCCCCAACGAGCACTTTGGGCCTCTGCTAGTATTTTGGTCATGTCCACACCGATGACTGGGGTCTCGGCAGAGTTTCAGGGGTGACCAAGTTAGGTCCCAGACCATCCAGTCTTCGTGCCTTGTAACCCCTCCCTGTACAAGGTGCACAGCTCGGCTCCTCCCCGCCCCTGGACGCGAACTGAGTGTTCCCCGTGGAGGGCGCCTCCTGGGGGATGCGGGACGAGTGGGTGGGACAAGTGAAAACAATCCACTCTGTGGAAAGGGGTCTCAGAGTTTGCCTTCCCCATGCACGATGCCCTCCCAGACAGTGGCCTGTCTCCCGGGGCAGGACGGGGAGGTGTGCAGGGCACACTCCCTCTGGAGGCTGGGGGGGGGACTGTCAGGGAATGTCCCGCAGCGGCCTGGGGCACAGGAGCGCTTTGCTTACCTTCTGTGCGAGTTCCTGTTGCTATTTACATGCCCTCGCCCCGTGCAGCCCGGAGTGGGGCACTTGAGAACATTCTCATGCATGGCAAGAACTTGACAGGGAGAGGCAGAGAAGACAGCCCAGCATTAAAACATAGAAATGGTCTGAATACAAGAATATGCAATCATTTTAACAAAGGCTGGGTTAGTTTACAACGGACAGTCCTACACACATTTGTGATGGACATGGTCAGGAAACACACGTAGGAAGAAGGTTGTCTCAACCTCAGTGTCATTGGCATGCAAAGCAGGGTCCACTGGGTAGGGGCTGCAGAGGTCATGAACGTGGTAGCCGACTCACTCCTGAGGGGGCAGGGAAGCAGGGCTTCCCCACATCTCCCACACATCGGCACCAAATATCGGTTACCACGTAACAAGCACGTAGATGGGTAATTTTTAAAAACATGCCTGTGTTCTAGAAACACACAGTATGATGACAGCACAGTGGTCATGGGTGAATAGAGACTCCCAAACCCGATTTTTAAACAAAACCAAGTAAATAGCGACTTCTCATCTGGGAATCAAATATTCTGTTATTCTGCCAGTGGGATAAGCTGCAATAGTAAGTGTTATGTCGTGTTCCCTGTGAAGTCATCACAGGGATACCAGGGGGCGGGGTGCTGCAGGGGAGGAGGCAACCAGTCTGTTGCCAGGAGATAGTATTTGAGTTTACACGGGGCGGTAACCGGCCTGGACAGTTTGCATGTCCTCTCCTAATGGGTCCTCAGTGAGCAGCTGCTGCTCTGGGGGAGCTGAAGGGGGTGACAGGTGCTAGAGGGAAGCCACTAGGATAGGACCCCAGCCCTGGGCCCCATATGACTGTCCACATCACGGCAGCAAGACCTGGAGGAGCTTTCCCTGCCAGCGAGGTTTACGTCACAGCAGGACCATGAAGAACAAAGTCTGCCCAACTGGTTATGTGTTCTGTATGGTTCTCCTCCTTCTCTAGAGCAATTTCTGTCTTCCCTGAAGTCTGCATGCTGTCCCCATCAGGGGCTGTCCTCCGTCCTGCCCCGGTCCTTACAGACTGGCTACATTCTGGATTCTTTAGTCTTGTAGCTCCTGTGTTGTCCTGTCAATGCTCGGTAAGCACTGAGGGAACAAGGGCGAGTCAGCCTTTGGCTCACTGTGTGTCGGGGGCTGCTGGAGGGGGTGTCTGGAGGCCTCCTTCCCGGGGGACCTGGCCCCGGGCCCTGCCTGCTTCCCCCCACCCCACCATCTCCCATGCAAGGTTTCTTCCTGTGCTCCCACCTGGCCTTCACTCTCCCTTCCGGGGTCCAGATTCACCTACGTCGTTCTTGATTCTGCACGATTTTCCCAACTTCCTGTTACAACATCACATAAACCCTTCCCATGACACAGCATCCCTCTCAGATCAGCATGCCTTTCCTTTCCATTCATGCTACACTTTTCGAAATAAAGTCTTCCCTGGAGAGAGCAGAAGCTTCTGCGCCCGGCCATGGCGTGGACCCCAAGCAGATGCCTGCTGTCTGTCCCACTGAGCGGAGATGCGAACTCCTTCCCGGCCTGGCATCAGCGGGGCCGTGACTGAGCCCGGCTCTGCCATCCTGCGGCTGCACTCTGCCCCTGTCCCTCAGTCCCCTGATGTCCTCAGAGCTCTACCGCAGCGGTGGTTCCTGTGCCCCCCCACACAGAGCAGTCAGTGACCCCTGATGCCATACCCCCAGACTTCTTCCTCATGCCTCCCCACGTGGGCCGGACCTTTCTAGAACAGCCGCCTCTGCTCCCTCTTCTCGGCTGCGTGTTCTATGTGCTCCTGTCCCAAACTCCCGTGGTAGGCCTTTGCTCGTGCTTCATGCCTCCTCTCCAAGCGAGGCCATCCCCAGTTCCTGCAACCCGTCTGCGAAAGCCGACCCCGGGAGTCGCTGGGCAGCCGACCTCTGTGGACCCCGGACGCCCCTGCCGCCCCCCGCCTGTGGGAGCACCACACACACTGCCCGCCAGCCCGGAACAGTCCGGGCCATCCTGTCTTCTGCTAGTGGGGCCCCGCTTCTCCATCACTACATCAGTCAGCAGAGTTGGCGTCCTCACGGCCACCAGGTGGGATTCTCCGGGTCACCTCCCGCCCCTCCCTCTCTCTCCTCCTTCACGCCTGCCTGTGTCTGGAGCATGTCTTGAACTCATCCCAGACTTTCCATCCCTAGCCACTGTCTCCGACATGCCTGGCGTCCTGTGTGGCTGACCACGGCAGCCTCCGGACAAGCTGCGGACCACTCCTCTCTCCCTCAGGACCCCAGCTCAGTGCGACCCCAGGGAAGCCTGCAGGTCCCTTGGGAAACCTGATGGCTCAGGTGGGAGTCACCCACTGGGGAGCCCCTCCCACCGTGGTCCCCTTCTGTCTTGAGTGCATGGCCCCTCTTGGCTGCACTGGGAGCCCTTGGGGGCCAGAACCCCATCCTGTCCAGTGGTGTGTCATCTGTGTTTCTAGGGCAGCATGTTGCAAACTGACTGCCAGACTGCCTTCACCTGGGCAGAGAGGAGGACTGACGGAGGCTGGCCCAGAAAAAAATAGAAAAAAATCTAAAGTCTAAAAAAATGGTACCCCCCCCAAGGATTCTAATTTTTTCTCTTTGTAAATTCTTACGGTACTGTGAAGAACTACATCTAAGTATTTAGAAACGGCTTTCTGTAGATGCTCTGGAGGGCGGTCTCAAGGTTGGTGTGGAGGGGCTCACCTGGTGAGCCCGGGTGCGGTCTGACCCCCGTCTGCGGGAGCACAGCCCCTGTTTCTACTAGTTCGACTGTGAAAATAAGGAGTCGGGAGAATTCCCCAGCCAGGGAAAGGAACTGATTTTCTACTTGGGAGGCCCATCCAGAAAAATGGCATCAGGCAGGTCTGCCTAAGAGGTCAGCGATGGTCCTCATGCTGCGCGCACGGAGGGCCCGAGACCCAGCTAGGGTCTCGGCCCGTGCGGCCCGACTCGGGAGCAGCGAAGCCAGGCCCGGGCAGACACACAGGCTGGGGCCTCCGGCAGGCGGGGAGTGCCATCTCGACTCCGATCTCTGCTCGGGCAAGTCCGTGCCTGCCCACAGGGGTGCGTCTTCAGTTTGCCAGGCACCGAGCTGACCCCCGGGAAGAGAGGGGGAGGCCATCTGCTCCCCGCTCTCCTCGTGGGGGGACCGGGGCCGATGGCACCCGGCGGGGCATGTGGGGAGTGAGGGAGGCTGCGTGTGCTGGTGCATGTGAGCGGCCGCCCAGACGGCGCTCGGGCACGGAAGCTGCTGCGTTCACAGGACGTCCGCTCCTTTCTCATGTAACACACGGGCCCGGCCAAGCACTCGGATGCGTTCCCCTGCACACTCACAAGGCAGTTCCCAGAAGCGCGGGCTCCTTATTCTCAGCAGCCCTCCGAAAACCTGGAGGCACGAGCGCTTCTAAAAATATTTCATCTGAAAATGTTCAGCTAAGCCTGTTTCGGAGCCTCGACTGCTGCTAGGGACTTCTTTGTTCTGACAGATTTGTGCCTCAAGAACTCCGAAGTGAACTGTTTACATGGACGACCCCCAAGAACTCCTCTCAACAAGGACCTCCCGGGTCGTCCTGCTGCGTCCCAGCCAAACTACTCCATGTTGCCTTCCAGAATACTGTGTCTCAGGTCACAGGAACATCCGTGACACACCTCAGGCTCCGAATCAGGACCTTAGACTCATCGGGTTGCTTCTGAACATGTGCCTTTCCCCTGAGCAACCAGTACAGTCCTATTTAAATGGCAAACCTCGTGTGCGGAGGAGAAGATAGACAAGAGACGTGGACATCCTTTCAGTTCCAAAATAAGTGTAGCTGTGTTCACCGAAAATTGTGCGTTCTCAGAACCTAATTAAGGGAAGGCGTCTGATCTACACCTACTGATTTACACTGAGGTTTGCTTGTGTGGAAATGTGGGGACAGCCGTGGCCTGAAACAGACTTTATAAGCGAAATGCAGTAAAATGCACCTATCAACACCGGCTCTTCCGCATGGAAGTCAGGCCGTCGGGCGAGAGGACCTTCCTCTCAGGGATTCGCAGGACCCCAGCTCTGCAGGGAGGGGGTGTGGGGTAGAGACTATCTGAATCCTCTTGTGTGGTTTGTGAGAGACGAGGGGACAAGTGACTTGTCCGAGGTCCCCAGCAAGCCAGAAATGGAAGCAGGATGGAGCCCAGCCCATCCACTAGGGAGCCCTGCTGCGGGAAGCAGCGCTGAGTGTGGGGGGGGGGGGTGGGGGTGGGGTGGAAGGCGTTGGGGTGGGCGGTCGTCCTGGGCCATCGGCGGGAGGGGCGCGGACAGCCCCTGCCAGCCATGTGGACGAGAAGGGGCAGGGAGACGAGGACTGAGGTTGGGCTGCACTGACACGAAATGACAGAGGCACGTGGCTGACGCAGACAGAGCCGTGGGTGTGCGCGGCCCACGGGCATTGGCGGAACACGGACTTACTTTCCGGAGGGACCCTATCTTTGTGCGGGCATCCGGACAGACTGCGGTGATGTGGGTAAAGCCCAGTTACGTGGCCGGTTCCATCACACCCCGGGGTGGGACACTTGCTCTCTTTCTTTTCTGCTCTCGAGGGATCTAAAAGTGACAACAGGTGTCAAGAGAATGAATCTTTTACCCGTCCAAGACAAAGGAGATTCATTAACAACCCGAAGAAACCTCGATAAATAAAGAAGAAAAACAGGGGTCAGGGGACAGGCTGTGACATAGACTTGAGCAGGTACTTCTTTGGTTTTGGGTGATTTTTTTTTTACCTTAAACAGAGTAATCATGAATCACGAAATACTTTACTTTCTTTGCTGGTGGGAGGAAAGAAAGGCTATTCCTACCTTAGCTCCTGAATAATTGTTTTCCCGTGTGTTACATGACAAGCTGTGTTGCTCAAAGAAATCAACATAAATAACGATGAGACAGTGACCTTCTCAGAGAGCAGAACCACTCGGTGATCCTCCATAATCACTCTGTGAAACTCAGCCGGGGGCACAAGGCTGTGGGAACGGTCGGCCGTGCCTGTCTGCCTCATCGAGAGCTCCCAGCATGGACGCTCTCGGATGCTCAGTTTTGCCGCTGCTGGAGGTTGTCACCTCACAACACTGCTCCATCGCACACACAGATTCAGAATTTTTTCTGAAAATAAGCTGAACTCTTAGAAGGCACTGTAAGCAAATGACCAGAATGGTGGAAATCCCTCTCAACAGGGGAGATTGGCAAAAATAAATAAATAAATAAATAAAAATAATAATAATAATAAAATAAAAAATTAAAAAAAAAAATCAGAAGCAGCTGGAGCAACCATTCGTTTTGGTTTCTTCATCTGCCCTGGGAACCAGAGGAAGGGCCTGACAATGCTGTGCATGCATGTGCCGAACTAAGGGGTGAGGGTTGCAGACGGCCCCACTGGCTCTCTGCAGCACTGGCCGAGGAAGGAACAGAGCAGACTTTTGGTCAGACTTTTGGTTGAATGCCAAGTGCCAGGAGGGCAAGCTATCACTGGTAAAATTATTTCTATATCCGGAATGGACCGCAGCTCTTCAATGCGCAGAAAGTAGTTCCAGAAGGTATTTCTGCGATAAAGCTCAGACTGGGCAGGGACACAGGTGGGCGACGCACTATTTTTGAGCGTTTTTGAAGACCTGTTGCACAGATCGCCAGTAAGCAGTGATCAGGCTGGTTTGGGGGAGGGAAGGTCGCTTCACATCTCCTCAGTGGGTAACACTTCCCTATTGATGTCTCCTTAACCAGCCAGTTGTGACCCCAAGAAAGTGTGCGTTTGGCTCCAGCTCTTGGAACTCTTACGGACGTTCTTCTTAAGTCACACATGTGAACTTGGAATGGACAAAGGGCTCACAGGACTATAGAAGCAATTTTATGTTTATATAAAAAAAACTCACCCCCTTTTCTTTTTTTAGCTAGTATTTTATTCTAGGTAATCTAGTTTTCAGGTCCTGAGTCTGTGAATTATGGCCATGCGTGAGGGGCAGACTGGATGCAGCTGTGGGAGCCCCAAAGGCAGCCTGGGATTCTGTCGTGGCCACTCATTCTAAATGTCTTACCGGAGTTGCTCTTACACACACCATCAAAAAGCCTAGCATTTTATTGCCTTTTGGGTAGTTTCACCAGAATATTAGTATGATTTAATTAACGTAAATATAAAATAGTAAGTGCACAGTAACAGTTTTACAGGAAACTATTTGTTATTGAAGACCACAAGCAAATGTAAATAGTGTTTAAAAGGTAAAACAGAACAAAACAAAACAAAAAACCTAAATTGTAACTATTATTCATCGTGAAATGACTCTCTTTCATTAGTACACTTACAGCTTCCTAAAAGTTACATTGTATCACAGATGTCGGAAGTGTTCTGAAGCTGAGTGCAGATCTGTATAGAGACAAGTGGCTCAAATAATTGCAGTTTTGGAGGACACAAGGGTATAATCTCCTCTCGATGCCGCTGGCCGCTGCCATCCCCTCCCCCGCATGCTGATTTCCGGAAATCCCAATTCACCTTGAAGGCAAACATTCAAGCAAACACAAAACAACCAAGCAAGCAAACAGACCAGCAATTCAACTGAACCCCCCAGCCCGCCGCAAGAACACCTAGAAAAAAAAACTTGTGCGCTGGATTTCACTCGCTCCCTTCCTCCCTTTCCAGTGGTGCTCGAGGAGAAGGAGGACAGAGGAGTTTCACGAGGAACTTCTTTTGCTTTAGCTCAAGATTTGGGAAAGATTGCTCATTTATAATTTAACCATTCTGCGCAGATGGTAATGTCAATAAGAATTTGTACCATTTTACAACAATGAAGCTCGAAATGAGGATTATTGATACGCTTTGTGGTTGTAGGAATTGTCCGTTGGCCTTGTTGGTAAAATGTCACATTATCTATCTAGGTATCTATATTTTTAAGCAAGGAGGGCATTAATCTCCTTGCCCCACTCTGGTATCCCTGCTTGGTTTGATTTGATTGGCTCTGACCATACCTATCGATATGCTGAGAAAAGACCTGGGAATGAGCTGGGACGCCACACGAAATGGAGGAAGAAATCTACAGAAACGGGTACAGTCTGGAATGGATGCTTCTGACTCATTCGGAAGGTCCAAACCCCAGCCCTTCCCCCGTTTCAGGGAAAAGCACATCTCAGGTTTTGCTGCTCTTCCCTCCCCCGCCCCATGTACTGAAGGGAAGCAAGCGGTTTCAATTCCATTCCTTGCAAGAAACAAAATAAAACAAAATGACAGCAACAAAGCAAAATGAGCGAGAACCTACAGGAAGCCGCGGGGTGCGAGCAGCCGCAGGAGGCAAGGACGCCAGGGCCGCACAGGGTCTGCGACGCCCAGCGAGCCCGCACGTTCCCAAGTACAGTGCCACCTTCCTCGCTGCCGCTCTGCCACCCGCGAGAGAGGACACTAGTTCTTCCTAAAAAGGTGTAATTCCTCCACGATCCTCAACTACCCAGCTGCAGAGTTCTGACACATCACACCGCAGTTACGGACACCCGAGCTGTTTCACAGGCTTCCTTGCACCCAAGGCAAGCGGGACGGGTGGGCTAGAACCTGCTGCTTTTAAGAAACGACCCCTTCCTGATACGCCGCCCCGCCTGGGGGTGTCCCTTCACCTCCCGAGACGGCGGTCAGTGCTCAAGCCCCCGCCCAGTCAAGCCCCCCGACGGGCCTCTGGCCGAGGTCCGTCTGCCGCTGGGCTCTGGTTACCACGATGCCGTAGGACCGATGCGTACACATTGAGAGGAGACTACACACCCCGGTCACAACGCAAGAAACAGCTTCTCTGATTGCTGGAGGTTTCTATGGCAACTGATTGTCAAACCAAAGTCCTGAACCTCATCATCAGATCCACAGTGAGGAAGCTCAGTCTTTAGAAGGAGTAGGAAGCAACAGAAAACAGATCTTTTTTGGTACTAATAGGGAGGGATTTAAGGAATTACCAGTTTCATTTTTGAAACTGTTTCTGACTTGTTCTTATGACCGGGACACCGACAATCTCCAGAGTCTCCACAGCGTGATATCGCCAACAGCTTGCATCACACGTGGACTTGGTCCTTACTGCCCACGTGGGGCTCAAATACCACTCATTTGGTATAAGTTCATCCGCTTCGGAGAGATACTGACTCTACACGTACATGTTGTGTGTGTGGTAATACAAAGAGATAAGCAAATATGGGCCCCTCCGTTTCATAAGGGAGAATCTGCTAAAAGTCTCCTTTGGGGTGATTTTGAATGTTTTAACATAAAGTACGTGCCATGACTCTTTCCACAATGGGATGGAATCAGTGAGCGGGAATGAAGAGACTAAAGAAATCGCTACTGATCTCGGCTCGGACCTGCCACGCCTGACGTAGCGAACGGCCACCACTACTTACTCTCTTACAATAATTGACGTGTATCATTGCCCTTGCCCTATGCTATCGGTCATTCTGCTACGGTTCAGTTTCTACCAGGGATGTTTTCTGTGGGGGGTTTTCATCAATAACTGTCATTTGGTGATAATTTTATAAATCATGATGCCACTGACCCAACCCAATATATACAGCACGTGTTTCATCCCTGACTGGCTACCTGCTGGGTGAGCCCTTGACCCTCCACACGGACTGTGGCTCGTGTGTGCGAACACAGGCTCGTGCTACTGTTTCCTATCACAGGACGTGCCCGTGCGCTAGCCCGATCTCTCCAAGGCAAGCGTCTCCTGCTGAAGTAACGGGTGACTTGTCTGCTCTGGTCATCGCACAGTGAGCTGCTCTGTGCATTTCCCAGACAAATATTGTATTGGCTTCCCAGACACACCAGCTGTAATGCTGTAAGTAACCCTAAGAGATGTGCATTCGTGACATGAGCGTGATGCCCATGTTCCTGGCGGACCATCACCATCTTTCACCCTAGCTCCTACGTTCATGAGGCAACTTACGTTAGGTAGAAATATTACCTTTACCATAGTATGGCTTTTTGACATGGCTGTCACTGGACTTAGGCTTCCTCTCCTCCCCGGGAAGCGGTCTCGGCGACTGCTCCTCATACGACCGCACACTGTCCCGCCTTCCGGCCTCCATCGCCATCTTGTCCCTCATGGCCTTCGCTCTCTCTGTTTCCAAAGCGATGGCCTTCTCCAAGAGGGTGAGGTTTCCCTTGGTCATGTCAAACACCTCCTCGGACCTGTCTGAGTTCACGGAGGTGGTGTCGTCATCTCGTTCGTGGTACCCATCCTCCTTTGCACAGCTGGAGAAAGTTCTAGACCTGGGGCTCAGCTGCTCCTCGAGCCGCATCAGGTTCATCATGTCGGAGTAGTTCCTGTCTGGCGTCCTGCCCGCGAAGTCGTCCTCTTGCCGGACGTGCTGGCGGACGTTCATGTTCTGCGGCTGGCCCCGGTCCTGCGGGTTCGTCTCGCTCAGTTTCCGCGCCAGGTCGAAGCACTGGTTCCTGAGACACTCCAGGCTGCTCAGACATACCTCCTCGTCGCTCTCCTCCACCATCTTGTCCACGAGCCCGTTGTTCACGGGCTTGCCCAGCATCACGTAGTTCATGTTCCTGCCGTCCTGCTGCGACAGGGAGTCTGCATACGCTCTGTCGCCGAGGCTCTCCGAGAGCACCACCCCGTGGCCCTGGGCCAGCAGCTTCAGCGAGTCCACCGTCTCCCTCACCACGTCGCTGTCCAGGTCCAGGCTCAGCTCGCTCTTCCGGCCCAGGGTCTCGTTCCGGTCGCTGCCATCCTCCAGGCTGGTGGAGGTGCTGCTGTTCATCTCCGACTCCGTCCTGGCACGGTAGGCCGCGTCCTCGGCGATCTTGCCAAGGTTCAGCAAGGACTTGGCCACCAGCTCGTCGTAATTGTCGTACTCCTCATTGTTGTTGTCGTCCTTCTCCGTGTCCTGCATTATTCGACTATTGTGACAGCTCACTGGATGGTCTTCTGCAAAGAAGGTAAAAAAAAGGGACAAAAAAGAAAAGAAAAGGAAAAAGTGGCTAGAACTTGAAGTTTAGTTGCAACAGCATGGAAAGCAAGTCAATGCACGTCCGACCCCGCTCACTGCATGCGAGGGACTTAGGTCCCACGGGCAGATCAGCTGGTAGTGCAGCACCGAGGGCGCGGAGGCCGCCCAGCCCGGGAGGCCACAGGAAGCACTTGCTACAAACTATCAGTTTCCCTAGTTACTCTGAAACAAACCAGCGTATGTGGGAAAGATAATTTTAAAATATTAATTTTTCATTCTAAATTTTACAAGTGACTTTTGTTTTTTATTGGCTTTATTTGTTTGCAGCCCAAGCAGATGCGTGATAATGACACTCGTCCTATTACCGGGCTCTCTGAGGGTTCACGAACTTCAGTCGATAACAACTCTTAAACAGATGTTCGCAGCAATTCCTTTTAAATTGGGTTTTTCCCAGAGATGCCCAGGCAGCGCCGTGGAAGGCCTCGGGCTTATGCAGTGAGCCCTCTGCCTCCACGGGGCCTTCAGTACCAGAAGCACATGTTTGGGCCGAATTCAGCTCTTCTGAATGTTCTCCCTTACAGACAACCCACGGTCCGCAGTGAAGTACCGGGAACGCACAGGAGGAGGTTAGAGCTACCTCTAACCCACAGTGGCTCCCGCGTGTGCATCTCGGGTTTGAGAGAGACAGAGGGAAGAGTGTGCAGTGACCGAGTGCCAGCGAAGGGCAGGCCTGGGGTCGGGGGCACACCTGGGGGCCATTTGCAGCCGCGGTTAGGGACCCCGGCACCCTGGCATTTGCCTGCCTCCCAGACTCGGGAGCAGGCAGGAACACTGTATGATGAGCATTATGTCCAATCACAGAAAAAGATTAGGACAAGTTGCTAAAACACCGTCATGTTAAAAATTACACAAAGACCCTATGTTTCACCCAAAACTATTCTGTTTCATGCTCAGGGAATATTCGGGACATGTGTCTCTCTCCGGGCGTGGCTGCTTCATGGATATTCCAAATGCAGGTACTAAACTGTGGGCTCCAAGACGCCCCCTCCCCCAGCCCTCGGACTGGGTTTGGTTAACCCCACGCCATGGCCACATCCACCTCTTGTTTCTGTGTTCCCTCAGGCTGTTCTCCTGAGGCTGTTCCCTCAGGAGAGGCATTGGTTGGTAAACGAGGTTTGGGCGCCCACACGTCAATAAAATTCTGGCTGCCCCCACAGCAAATCAGCACATTCTTAGGATCTAACACATCTAAGTGTCCGCAAGTCAGGTTTGCCGTATCTTACAGAGCCTCGCTAGTTGTATGGAACAAATACCGTCTCCTTTCTCGATAATTCCTACGCATCGCTTTCTTTAGCATAAAGACACGCATGTTCCCAGAGAGCAGCAAAAGAAAGAAACCCGACCCGGAGAGCGCCATTGGAAATATGGGGGACGTGTCTGAGCGGAAGGCAGACCGTGTCCTTGGCCGAGGCTTCGAGGTTTCAAGAGCTGAAGGCAATCCTGTTCTACGGAATTCCTGAAGGTATGAAAGTCACACTGTCCTCTCAGTTTACACACTTGGATTTTTATATTCATGGGCTGTGATTGGAGGAGCAGCCCCTGGGGGCCGGCCACGCCCCTGCTGCTCCATGACGGGTGACTCAGAGTCCGGCACCGCCGTGCCTGCAAGGAACCAACCAGGACAGGAACGTGAAAGTACGTTTGGAAACACAGAAGCACAAGCAACATCCTGGGAGATTCTGCAAGATGTGTCAGAGAAGAAATCGCCATCAGGCGACATGTGTTATTTTTATGATTTTCTCTTAACTTCCTCTTGTGAAACACGACTTATCCTCTTGGAGAGCTCAGGAAGGAGAAGACGCATGGAGAAGGGAACAGGAAACGAACGCCCGTGTCCCCTCCTGGCTCCTGCTAGAACCGAGAAGCGGAACGTGGCAGCGGCCCCTCCTTTACGAAGCTCTTCCCCTCCTACCACATTCTCCTTTTAGGTAATTTCAGTTTGATCTCCACAGCCTCAATCCTGGGGTTATCTTCAGTTCACTTGTCCCAAATAAGGACTGGTTTTTGCTGTATTTCTGAGCTTGTGACAGTCCCCCGCCCCCAGCGTGCCACCCAGGGAAGGAGCAGCCTTCTCCTTTCTGGGCCCTGGGCTCCTGGTCTGCCCCCTCTCAATTCCCAGCTGCCCGGCCCCCCAGAGACACAGCAGCCATGGTGCTCGGCCAGCAGCCTTGCCACCCCACAGCGGGAAGCCGAGAAGCCTCTGGGGGTAAGCAGGGCAGCACCACTATCTCCGACGGGCCTCCCAGCTTTGGGTGGCGACAGGGGTGGGGGGGGCGAGAGCCGAGTTCACCCCCCGCTGTTACAGGCATCAAGCCAAGATCGACCTGGAGCGTAGGAGTGCGCGCCCGCTGGCCCAGGTCACTCCTCAGCTGGGGCTCGGGGCTCCGGGGGCCTGGACCTCTTGGGGAATGTGTGTAGGGACCGGGAGGGTGCGCCCGGTGAAGGCCCCGCAGGGGGAAGCGCCCTGCACGCATGCTGGCTGGGCACACCACTGGGGCTGAGCCCATGGTGCAGGGGCCGGGCACAGGAGCCCATCTGGGAACAGTCTAGGGAGCCGTGGAGTGCCTGGTGACAGCCCCCCCAAGGTGTGGCTCTTCCTCCAGACCCCCTTGCTCCATGTCGTCTGTGGCTGTGCGGCCGCCCCTGGTAAAAGTGGGAATGGTGGGTGGAACCGTGCCGGTGGCCAGAACTCCTTGCAGGTTAATGGAATTTCTCAAGTCACTGGCATTGAACTATTTGAAAACCTATGCAAAAGCTCCTCAAGATGTGGGCCGCTGGAGGGTGACTGTCAGTTCCCCGGCCACAGACAGGCTCTAAACAGCCACCACGCACCAGCCTCCGCCAGCGACCAAAATCACCTGCGGTGAGCACTGGGAATTCTACCTCTGGCTGTGGGTTTCTGGGCAACGTACCCTCTGCTTCTTCGTCCGTCGTGCCGGGGCTCGTACTGCCGTGGGTCACCTGCGGGAGTGGGTGTGAAGCATGGGCCAGACTCATCTCTGCGGCTCATGGGCCAAAGCTGGGGCCCCAACATGCCGCAGATGAACACGCCGCCACGAGGACTTCAGGACTCAGCTGGGCTCCTTCCTCACGTGCCCAGTGTGCCACCAGGAGAAGGGGCACTGATGAAAACAGTGTAGCTTCACGTGATACGGAAGACCATGACTATTTAGATAGGGTTAGGGGAAGAGACCCAAGAATCCCAGTGTTCTCTCTGTGGTTTTCCGTTGGAAGCCTGAGCCCTGCAAGACCAGGGTGACAGACATGAGGAGTCGCTGGCCAGCCGGGGCCCCGGTGCCTGCCCTGCGGCAGAGTCACGGAGTTTGGACGTTGAGGTGGAGCGTGTAGTCCGGGCCCTGCAGGCAGAGGCCGCTCAGCAGACAGGCCCACAGGCCCTTTCGGTGTCTCCGTTAACTCTCAGAAACGTCGTGCGTGTGAATTTCATCTCCCCTGAGTCAGACGGTTTCAACTTATCCTCAACCATTACCATTAGGAAACCCAAAAAACAGTTTAAACACAAATCATGCAGGATTTCTCCACCTTCACGACGTCAGTCTGACGTGCACAGAACTCGGGGGATGACGACGTTATGATGACAAACACTGGCTTTTTCATATGTTTGTCTCTAAATAATAGGTCCGAGACACAAACCTGGATTCTTCCCGTGTCCAGCCTGGACTGTTGCCGTGGCTCTCTCCCGCCTTTCAAAGGAGCCGTGGGCGGGAAAGCACAACCGATCCGAACCCAAAACAAGCACGAGGAAGAAACCGCAGAAGGACCATCAGAAAGAAGAGACACAGGAAGGGCTGAGCCGCTCCACAGGTCACAGGCCATGGGGTCCAGCAGCACCCCCCCAACGGGTGCACGCAATGAAGTGTCCTTGTGGCATAGGATGACATTATTACGTGGGTTTCTTTTTGATGACAGAACTAAACGGCGATCAGAACTTATATTTGACTTGGGAACAGAGAAGTGTAGAATCTTAGATCGCAATGCCTCTACGCCCTGCAGGGAAGAGAAGTAGTGGCCATCATCGCTCCCCGGGAAGCGCAGGGCGTCCAGCAGGGGGGTCGGCTGGCAGCTCGGCTCAGGGCAGCCCCAAAGCATGTGACTGTCCTGAACCAGGGGTGGGAGCATAGCCCGCGCCCTCCCAGAGCGACAGAGCCCAAGGATCACGCTGCTGCTGACCAGCGAGAGGGAGGCTGTCCAGGATTCTGTGCAGCTCTGTGTCCCTCTGGGCAGCAGCTGGTCGGTACAGTCCTCACAACTAGACCAGAGGCTCCTTCTAGATTCTTCCCAGCCAGACCTTTGTTCTTCGTAGCACACGGTTCCTACCTTCCGTGTTGGTGTGGGTGGTCTGAGCATGTCATTAGGACACCGGCCATGGGAGCTGGTGTAGATTGTCAGCTTAGCCTGTCAACTCCCGGGGCCTGACCAGGGGAGTTTTGGTCACTCAGATGCACAGAGGAGGTTAGGAAATGAGGGGGATCCTGGCCTGACTTCAACAGACCACTGAACTCACAACGCTGTGTCCCTAGAAAGCATGAGGGAATCGAGCAGGTAGGGAGGTGGGAAGGGAGTGGACACCCCGAGGTGAGGCTGTGCAGGGGGGCTGGGCAGGGTCACGGGGTAGACAGAGACCACCTCTCCACTCTGCTGACAATGACCTTCCCCTTCCATGTCACCCCTGCAGCTGGCCCACTTCCTGAGCCCAGGTAGAGGGACGTGAGCTCCAGCCCCTCTGCCTTGTTCCTTGTCCATACCCCAGATGTGCTTTAGGACGGATGTGGTGTCCTTCCGTCTAAGGTAGAAGACAAGTGTCCCACCCGCCCAGGCCCAGGTGCTGGTTTGTGCAACAGCCTCTTCCCCCAGCGATGAGCACTGGGGCCCCGGCTCCCTCCCTGAGGTCTCCCTCCTGATCCTGACAGAGGGGGAGGGGCAGAACCCCAGGGCCTCTCAGCGACTTAAGCCCCTTATTGAGCAAGAAAGGAAGGAGAGTTGCTGACCTGAGAGGGGGAGGCAGGACTGTCACACACCTTCGGCTGGAAGACCCCACCTCACATTTCCTAATCAGGGTCCAATGGACAATGTCGTTTGTCTTATTTTCAGTCTTAGGGGAACTCTCAGATGAGGTCTCCCCGTATATGCCATCTTAGCAGTGGCTTCTCGGTTGCGGGCGGCTGAAATTATCCAGGCGGAGACGCGTGCCATGACCCTTGTCAGCACGAGTACAGAAAGATGCCTGCGCCTTCCAGAGCCCAGCGGCCGTTCCCAGCATCATTCTCTTAGGCTCTCAGAGAGTCAGTGCGGGAAAGAGTCTTATTGAGGCTTCGCATTCGAAGAGCTGTGGGCCCGTTGGCGTCCGGTGCCCTGGAGGGTATAAGTCCCGCAGCCCGGTCGCCCGGGCTTCCCATGCCCTCACAACGCTCACCCCACCTCCAGAACTTGCGGATCTTCTGGGGACTCAAACTGGGCTGACCTCAAAGACCTTGTATCCAGGAGATACAAAGGTCGGAGAAAGGAAGGCCTGTTCCCGCTTCCAGGAGTAGACACTAGGTCCCCATGCTTCCGTGTGGGTGTAGGTGAGCCGGCTAGTGCAGCCTCGGCCGAGAACCCCAGTGGGACGGCAGCCCGACTCCCAAGGAGCCTCCGGCTCCCGGACTTGAAGGGAAACAGATCTTTCTGGGGCGGGTGGGGTGGGCACTGAGTTTGCGGAGCGACGGCGGATCCTCCCTAAGTGCACATATAGTGGGAGCTCTGACCCCGAGTGTTCTTCACCCGTTAGCAAGATCGCGGGAGTACAGGGCTGGCTCTCCAGGCCGCCCCAGGGGCCCCAGGAAGGGCCGTCTACTCTTCCAGAACTAATTTGTCTCTCATTTATCCACAGAGGCAGGCACGGTCTGTATCTCCTTGGGCTTGTTTTCTCCTTTCTCTTCCAAATACAGGCCGCTTCTCTACCACAGTGGCTCGTCTGAGCCCCACAGCTCCACGCCCTCCCTCTGCACAGGAACAGGGTCCCCTGCACCGCACCCCTCCCCTGCCCACTCTGGCCACCCTGGCGGTGTGACACACCGGGCACAGGTCCGCAGGTTGTGCTGGCAGCTGCGTGAGCATGAGGACGTGTCCAAATTCTGTTCGCACCAATAAAATACTCAGAATCTCTTTGAACTGAATGTTTAAAATGAGTGATGGAGGACGTTTGGGTGGCCGAGTCGATGAAGCGTCCAAGTCTTCATTTCTGCTCAGGTCATGATCCCGGGGTCGTGGATCAAGCCCCATGTTGTGCTCTGTGCTGAGCACAGTCTGCTGGGGACTCCTGCCCTCTGCCCCCCCCCCACTCTCTTACTCTCTCTCTAAACATAAATAACTAAATAAAAGGAAATCAAATAAAATGAGTGAATGAAATCTGCCATACGATTCCCAATTGATTATGAAAAATTATGTGGAATTAGCTGAATTTTGCCTTTAATTAAGGAAAGTAGGGAGCGCCTGCCTGAAGTAACTGCCCGCACTGGTGAAGGGAGTAGGGGATGCCCGGGCCGAGGTGGGACTCGGGTGACTGGCTGCCTGCGGGCACACTCGTTCCCGTCATGCAGAGGGCTCAGGGGCCGCTGCGGGGAGCCCTCCGTCTGCAGGGCTCTCTGTGGGGAGAAGGTGGCCATGGCTCCGGGTGTCTCACTCTCGCGGGGCTCCCTGGGAAGAACCACTCCACAATCCCAGAAAGAGAGCGCTGCGAGATGGCCTCCGTCCTGGCTGGCCTCACACTCATCCTCCCCGGGGCGCTGCAGGTGTGGGAGGCACAGAAGCAGGACAGACACACAGAGCGACCGCCTGGGGATGGGCTCAGGCTCCCTGGGGTTCAGCGCCTTCCGGGGTGCTGTCCCGCTGGGTCCTCTGGTTCCACCCATGCTGGCTTCCTTCTGCTCAGTGCTGAGCGAGGAGATGACCTGGGTGAACAAATGCCATCACCCAAAATGCGTACATCCAGCCCTTTCCTGTGAACCCTGTGTTTTCCTTCTGTGCCTGCTCCTGGGCTTCCGCCTCGTTCCCTTGGATGTCTGTGCCTCGAGTGGCTCGCCTACTTGTTGGCCCCGGGGGCTGTGCACTGGTTTGGCCGGCTCCCGCCAGGGCGTCCATGGTGCCTTCCGTCTCTGCTGCCCGTCTGCCCCACGCAGCATGAAGAGGTGCTCCCTGCACCCGCTGGGTCGTGCCAGCTGCCTTCCCGCTCAGCTCGCACGCACGATCCCTTTGAGACACGTGCAGGCTCCCTGACGAGTTCCGAGCTTCGGAATGGTCTACAGATCTCGGCTCCTGTCTGCTCCCAAGCGCTCTCCTTGTGCCTGGACAACAAAGGTTTCCCGCACCCCTCAGCTGTGCACTGTGCAACCTGCTGGTGACCCAGGGGTACCCACATGGGTCCAGATTCAGGAATACCAGCACCACTGGGTCCCACAGGGTAAACTGAGGCATGGGGGATGCCCCTAACTAGGAGGGATGTAAACTCCAGCAGTCTCTGGTTGGCTTGGGTCAGATATTGGCATTTCCAGACACGTTCCTCAAACGGCGCACATGCAAGCTCCGGGGAGCACGGGGCACGAGACAATTGTGTCAGATCTCAGACAAGTGTGACTGTCGCAGCTCTCAGGGGTTTGGGGACCCGGAGCTAACCCCCTCAGCTAGTCACCCGGCCACTATCTGTCACACAGTTCTTAGAGCAGAACAATTAACCAGGCTCACGTCCTGGTGGCAACGGAAGTGACAGCGCTGGGAGACACGCCAAGCCATGGAAAGCAAATGTGAGGCATGTATCAGGCCGTGGTCTGTGCGCGGAGGAGCAGGGAGGCCTTGCGGGGGAAGACGGGGACCAGGACACAGTACGTCCACTGTGGAACCGGCAGGTTGCGGGACACGCCTCTGGCAGTGACGGGGGAGGAGCAGACAGCGCCCCTGCCTGCGAGGCCCAGGACAGACGTCGTGAACATTCCGTGACTCTGTTCATTTAAACTAACGTCATACTTCCAAGGTCTGACTGGTTTACACGTGGATAACCGCGTGTGGCCGGCGGCTACCACGTCCCAGCATGGAGTCAGCACGACGAACTCGTGGGCACTGAGTTCTGGTTCCGGTTCTGGCACCGTGCACGGGTGCGGCTCAGCTCTAGCATGCTGTGCCACTTACGGACTGGGGCCCGCGGCCACCCTGGGGCCAGCACGTCTGTCGGCGCCGGGGTCCCCACAGCATCTGCTCATTTCCTGTCTCTGCGTCACTTTTGGGGATTCTCGCCATTTTCAACCTTTTCCATTGTTAGTCTCCGCTACGGTGGATTTGCGATCAGTGATTAGAACTCGCGAAAGCGCAGGGGACAGCTAGCAGGTTTTAGCACTAAGTTATTTCTCGGCGAATGTGTGTGCTCTTTGTTCAGACGTGATGCTGTTGCACACTTAGCGGGCCACATGCAGTATAGACACGAACTGTACGTGCATCGGGAGACTGGACACGCCATTCGTCCTGCTTCATCTCAGCAGCCTGGAACATGGAATGCGCAGTCTCTGGGTATGTCGTGCGTGTGATTCACACACATATCTGTGCGACATGAAGTTTACATAAACCATCCACCAGCTGACCGCTGTGCACACGGGAACTGGCTCCACAATGTCCTCATGTCCTGGGGCTGTCTTGTGGGCCCCGCACCCTGGCTTTGGAGAGTGACAGACTCGCTGGTCCCAAGCATGGAGCCTGAGACGTGTGTCCGGTTTGCCCGCCTGACGCATGGGGGCCAGCGTTGACTTGTTTTTCACGAGCAAACCTCTGGGACTCGTATGCGGACGGGGCTCCAAGCACTTTTTTGTCTCCAGTGCGTGGACTCGGGGAGGGAAAGCAGAGCTGGTCGACAGACACACGTCTCCCGAGCATCATGTGGACGGGAGGTCCCAGGGCTGGTCCGCCATGCAGTCTGCCCCTTGTCCTGCCCGTCAGACGAGCCACAGTCCTGCGTCCCCCGAGTCCTCACGTTAGATCTCCGGGTCAGACATGCAGAGCAGCTGGAGGATGGGGTATGAGGAGGGTCGAGGCACCTGTTCAAACCCTTTACAAATCATCTGAGGACGAGCTCCGTCTTACTGATTTTAAATGTTGTCCATTGTGTAAGATGAAACATACTGAAGCCAAAGGAGATAAACTGACGGAAAAGTAGGAGTTTTCACAGGGACCAAGTTACATAATAACCTGCAGAAACTGTGAGTTATGTTCCTTTCTTTTTTTAAATTAATATTTTATTTGTTATTTGAGAAACAGAGAGTGCACAAGCAGGGGGAGGGGCAGGCTTCCACTGAGCAGGGAGCCCAACCTGGGGTTCGATCCCAGCACCCTCAGATCAAGGCCTGAGCCACAGGCAGATGCTTTACCAACGGAGCTGCCCCGGGCCCCCAGTCGTGTTCCCCAACAGTGTTTGTTCATGAGCAAGTGACCTGCACCCGAATAAGCATGACGAGCCTTTGCGGATCCTTTCACTTGGTTACTTTTTTTTATGTCTCTGGCTTATCCAAATTTCAACTTAAAAATAAGATAGTCGCACCCCCCTCCCACCCAGAGAAGGAGCTAGATGAAGTCAGTAGCTCTCAGGCCGAGACAGACCGATCCATGTTAACCACCGTCTCCCCCATTCCCTCTGCCTCTCTGTCCTCTGTTCTCTGTCTCTCTGTCTCTGTCCTCTGTCTCACTAACCTCTGCCTGTCTGTCTCTGTCTCTATCTCTCTGTTCTCTGTCTCTCTCTCTCACACACACACACACACACACACACACACAGCTCAGAGACTCTCCAAACTCTACAGAACGGACTGGACACACGGGTGCGTCTCCAGTTGGCATGCGGGTTGGAGGGAGCGTTGAGAGGACTCAGGGTCCCTGATCTTCATTCTACTCAATCATGGCTACATCGGACAGACTCAATCTGACCTGTGTCTAAAGGCCCTTCGAAAACGAAAGCAGCACAACTTTTCAGGGACCTAAGTTCAACGATCTTTGGGGTCTGGAAATTTTGCTCTTTGAGCCCAGATCTTTAAGGCTCTGCCTTAGTGCGTGACTTCTAACTCTGCCCTTTGTCAGGAACCGTGATGTCTCTCTTTTGAAGACACGCTGCTCTTCCGTTCTCTGTCGTGCATTTCTTCTGGCAGGAGGTGTGTTCTGCTTAGTTTCTGTGTCCTCAGGGGATGTTCCATTTTTTGAAACAGGCTGTCCCTCACGTCGGTGCGGCCTCGCTGTGCATGGGCCACCTGCTACACCCAGCTGCGGCCTCGGTCTCGGGCTCGTGGAGGAGCTCGAGTAGACGCATGGGGGCCAGGGCCGCTAACACCCGCCGCTGCTGGTCCCTTGGAACCACATCCCCGCTCCCTAGGGCACCTGTTTCAGCTTCCAGATGGGACGGCAGGCTGGGCTAAAGGCCGGTGATCGCCTCCTAAAGCTTCGACAGGCAAACCGAGGGCCAGCGAGGGCAGCGACCCACCCACAAGTAGTCCGCACAGGGCAGGCAGCATCCGCGAGCCCACGCCTCGGGCCGGACTTTATTCTGCTTTGAACAGCTGGCACTTGGAATAAAATGATGTTAAGAAAACACATAAGCTGGGGCGCCTGGGTGGCTCAGCGGGTTAAAGCCTCTGCCTTCGGCTCAGGTCATGATCTCAGGGTCCTGGGATCGAGCCCCATATCAGGCTCTCTGCTCAGTAGGGAGCCTGCTTCCCTTCCTCTCTCTGCCTGCCTCTCTGCCTGCCTGTGATCTCTGTCTGTCAAATAAATAAATAAAATCTTTAAAAAAAAAAAAAAAAAGAAAACACATAAGCTGGTAATTCCTTCAAGTGGCCCTTAAAACAAATTGAATACAAACGTATTAAATCTGTTCTCTTGCCTCCTTTATTTCTTATTATTATGTGAAGAAAGGGCTTTCCCCAGCACACTCAGTGTGTGCTGCTCACATCTTACGTGCACGTCGCTACATCCTTGGCAAATTTTCCAGTTCGGATGTAAGTGTCTGAAAATTCATGAAATACCAGCTCTGATTACATCTTACACTCATGCAAAATCAGTTTGTGTGAAGAAAGCTGAATTTTCACCGCAGATTTCTACCTAGAGATGTCCGGCTCTGTGTTCACTCATTTCCCCGTGCTTGAGCGGGCCCTCCCCGCCCCCATAGCTGCACACTAAGCCCCCCTAAAACAACGCTTCCATGGATGTAGGGAAAGACTGATTTTTAACGTGATAAAAAAATCATCACATCTTTCTCCCGACTGTGTCCTCCGCTGTTCTCCTGTTGAAACCTTGCACGCCAAACACACCGTCTTTGTTCCTGTGTTGGCCTCAGAGCTCGGGGCCGTTTCTGCTGACCTCGGCAGAAAGCTGGCTCGCTAATGCTGAGTTTCCGCGCCTGCGTTTCAACCAGTTCCTCATCAGGGACAGTTCCAGAGAACGACGTGACAGGGTCGCTGGCTAATCAATGCCAGGACAGCATCCTGAAGGGGTGGGGGGAGCTCGGACGCCACAACACAGACCCCACACCACCTTCCTTCTGCCTTTGTCTTAGAGAAATCCGAGCCCATCTTCCGCAAGTCGTGTGCGGCCTTAACCACGGGGGGCCTTACCGCCTCATCCTGCTTGACAGAAAACACCCTGCGCACGTTGCAATTAAAAGAACGTTTCTTGCGGAGGAACTCGTGGTGTGACTGCAGAGAACGGCCTGCCAGCAGCTCCAGGTGTCCCGCGAGGGCAGTGGGAAGCGTCCGGAGGCAGAACGGGAAAGGCGCAGCCACGGGTGCAGCGTGAGGAGGGGACAGAGGCCTGAGAAGAGCCGTGCACCCCGGGCGCCGTGCGCCTCAGTGTCACTCTGTCTCTGGTCCGTGGGCTTCACCTCGCCTGCACCGAGCGTATCATCCGTCCAGAAGGTCTCTCCACCGTTATTCAGGCTCCCCACAAACCAGCCAGCTCCTCCCTCACCGTTAGCTCCTGGGACAGCCACCCCACGCGCGGCTGCAGGGACCATGACAGCCTCAGGACAGGAAGGGTTTGTGATTTTCCTAATCCGACCGAACGATCTAGGAAACCGTCCCTCAGAGCCGAATTACACAAGGCGGTCCCAGGAGTCAACAAAGAGCAGCACAGAAAGGACTTCACGGTTTACAGATGTGTTCCAGAAGCAGGACATTCGGAAACGGTTATGTGTTGAAGACGGCTGTGGCATGAGCGCCATCTCCAGTCTGGAGAGCAAACTGGTGCGTCCTTCCTCTTGGGGTTGCCTTTCCTGGCAGTGGGCAGATCTGCACGTCCTCATGAGGACGACATTTACACACACAGATGCCGATGGTAGGGACGTGTGTGGCTACCACTGACAGTTTATTCTTTTTAGTGGGGTGAACTATGAAACCAAACCCTAACTTATGAGGCATTAAGTGACCACATTATCTAAATTTCTCAAATCGTAAGAATCCGAAAACATAATAACAAAATCTGCTATTAGAAAAGCCTATGATCCCTGAATAATAACTTTCTTACCTTTAGTATAACAAGGGAACTTTAATTAAATAAATGTGGTCTAGGTCATTGCAATGTATCTTGAAAATAAAATCCTCCACGCAAAAGACCAGGCCAACTGGACAAAATACAATTTTGATTAATTAAATTTGAATTTAATCTGAAATGAATTACTCAGATAATCTTTCCTGTTGCTCAAACACGCAGAAGAGGATAAAAAGGACGTGAGCCGAGTCTGACCAATAGCCAGCGTGTGCCGGAAGTCCTTGGATCTTTGTAGGCCTGGCTTTCTCATGAACGCAGCAAGGACATGGTCTCCCCTCTCTCACACAAGCCCTGAAGACCTCACAGGATCTCGAACCTTAATATGCCCGCTGGACGTGTGCATTGTTAGCAATATTTTGTTCGTAGGTGACAACAGTGCTGTAGGGTCCTGGGAATTCAAATAACGATCGAATTCCCGGGTCATAAATAATGGTCCTTCTATAACTTGGACAGTCCATGCTGGAGGGGATCTGATGACAGCTCAGGGACAGGATGGCCACTGAGAGCAGAAACAAAGGAACACAAAAGATTGCCTTCAAGAGGGAGACCCAGAACCCCGGCCACCGGACAAGAAAGGGACAGCCCCTGCCTTTCCCAAGTGCGTGATTTCTGCCAAATCCATTCAAGGAGTGGACAAAGGCACTCCATTTGGGATGCCCTGTACTGACAGTGCGTTTCCCACGGTGAAGATGTCATTATCAAGGCCGGAACTCACACTTGTTGACAGTGATCTTGGCACTAAACTCACCAGGATGGTAAACCAGAACGTGTTCGGTGAGAGAGGACGTGGAAACAGGAGATTGTCAGCTATGACTGCTTGATCAGCAGAGTGCTTGGCCAGCTGGGGTCTTGGACCCTGTGATCAGGGGGGCCCTCCAACAGACTTCTCTGGGTTCTGGCAAATCTCAGTGAAGTGGTCTCTAGTGACCGGGGCCCTAAAGTGATTTCTTCTTAGAAAAGATGCTTCAGCTTGACCCAGAGATCGAGCAAGACTTTGGTGCTTCTCTGCAAAGAACTGGCAGCGATCTGAGCCCCCGTGGACGGTCATCCACGTGGACCATCACTGTTAGGTCCAAGGGACTCCTGGGGACTGAGGACTCACCCAGCAGTGCCTCTGACGAGGAGTGGAAGGGGACACCTGGCTGCTGGGGATACTCCCTTGGAGGTCTTAGTCTTAGGAGGTGCTTGGAGCGGGGCTGGGCTGCCGAATATGAATTCTGGATCCAGGAGCCTGACAAGGGAGTGCTTATCCTCTGAGCGGGCATTTGCTCCCAACTGTGTCCTTGTATGCTCAGATTCTCACGCAGGACCTGCCAGTCCCTGTCTAGACGGTCCTGCTGGGAGACACTCGGGGCCCGCATCACACACACCCAGCATACAGCCGTTATGCTCACTTACTTGAGTTTTTCTAGAAAACATCACTTGTTTTGATCCCCTATCTCACGCTAAAACACAATCACATTCTAAGCATCCAAGTTAGGATAATGATGAAAAACACCCCTATTTCAGTGACCACAATTGCCAAAGTGTGGAAGGAGCTGAGATGCCCTTCCACAGACGAATGGACAGAGAAGACGTGGTCCACGTACACAACGGAATAGGACTCCGCTGTCAGGAAGGATGAACGCCCAGCATGTGCATGGACGTGGAAGGAACTGGAGGGGATTTTGCTGAGTGAAATGAGTCAATCAGAGAGAGACAATCATCCTATGATCTCACTCATGGGTGGACTATAAGAAACGGTGCAGAGGACCACGGGGTGGGGGGGATTAAATGAGATGCAGCCAGACAGGAAGGCAAACACAAGAGATTCTTAAGTCCAGGAACAAACAGAGGGCGGCTGGAGGGGAGCTGGACGGGGGCCGGGGGTAGCTGGGCGATGGGCATGAAGGAGGCACGTGATGTGATGGGCACCGGGTATTCTGTGTGACCGACGAACTGATGAACACCGCATGTACAACTGCCCTGTACGTTGGCCGACTGAACCGAAACGAAAGGGAAAAAACCTACGTAAATTGTCTTGTAAAGCTATTGCATTAAGTCTCTGCTTCTCCAAATGACGTCATTTTGTACTTTAAAAGTAGGTTATTTAAAATGTGAACCAAGGGACGCCTGGGTGGCTCAGTTGGTTAAGCAGCTGCCTTCGGCTCAGGTCATGATCCCAGCGTCCTGGGATCGAGTCCCACATCGGGCTCCTTGCTCATCAGGGAGCCTGCTTCTCCCTCTGCCTCTGCCTGCCATTCTGTCTGCCTGTGCTCGCTCTCTCTCCCTCTCTCTCTGACAAATAAATAAATAAAATCTTAAAAATAAATAAATAAATAAATAAATAAAATGTGAACCCAAGTGAACAAAATTGAAAGTTTAATTCTAGTCAATGAAGAACAGAACCTAAAATGCGGTAAGACCCTGGGTTACATTCTGCATATTTGCAAAGCCGTCCCAGCAGGGCCGCACCAGACTCTGCAGGTGGAGCAGGGCTGCCGCTGCCATCCGAGCACACTGTGGGCGCCAGGAGGAGCGGCGCTGCTCACCCCATCTGCGGCAGGAGCCCCGGCCCAGCCACAGACCGGTCACTGGCTTCAGAAGTTGGCGACCTCACCCCGAACCACACACACGCAGGAAAGTGTTCGCGGGTGATTTGCCCAGTCGTTCTGCTTTCCAGCGTCCCGCACACAGCCCGAGATTCTGAGCACGCGCAGTTCTGGCTGGTCAGGGACGCCGGGGAGAGGGCCCATGGTCCACACAGGGAGGCCGCGGTGCCTCCGGGGCAGTATTACGACGCGCGTGGCCAGACCGTCTCCACGCCGTGCTCCCAACATGACAGGGGAACAGCCCCGGGGCCGCGCACGTTGGGGCATGAGATTGGCGTGCGTGCACGAATGCACACACGAGTGCATGGCCGTGTGCCCAGACCTGCGTGAGGGCGCGGCGGCCACAACCTGCTCGAACCCGCGGAACGTCCAGGCTCCTGAAGGAGGGACGCTCATCTGCGTCCGCTGCTCTGGGCTCGCACGAGCAGCCTCGCTCCGTCACAGACAATGCACCACACTCACTGGCTGACACCTCTGCCCTCGTGCAGAGAGGTCAGCCTCCCAGAACTCAGAGATGTTAGAGCTTCGAGCCGGAGGAAGAAGCCTGAGAGAAACACTCCTGTCCCTCTTAACACATTTGGCATTTCTCTAAGCTGATAAAGACTAAATCTAGATTCTTCAGAAAACTCCCGCCTTTCTCTAGAAAAGAAGTGACTTTTAGGAAAGGATTATCCCCGAGTCACATTTATGGGTCTGCCCCTGAGAGGAAACCGATGTAAGGGCAAAACCATCTCCAATCTATTGCCCAAACCCTGGTCACCCCCCGGGCACCAGGCTTTTGTGTGTACGTGTCACTCGCAACACCAGACGCCCCAGGTCAGAAACATGGTTCTCGGTTATGAAGCAGAGGATGGGGTCAACGAACTATTTCATTTCAGCAATATTCCCTCCCACCCTGGTCCGTGGCAAAAAGGATGACAATCGGCAATACACAGACAAGACTGATGCCCCCCGTTGGCGCCCTGGGGTCCTGCCCAGCTTCCAGCCCCTGGAAGGCAAGCGGCTAGGCCGTCCCCAAACCAGCTCCTGGGCTAGCGCGGCAGTCGCGGGCAGGGCATCCACGAACATGGAAGGTTAAAGACGAGGCGCGCCGCCCTAAGCGTCTGGCTACAGTAGCTCAGACAAGCCCTCGAGCGAGTGCCCGATGGCGCCACATCGGGCCCGATGGCCCCGTCTCGGTGGCGAGCCGCGTGACCTGGAGTGGGGCAGCATCTGCTGTCCCGCAGGATAAGGAAAGGGACACTTTCCAACCAGTGCAAAGGACGCGTGATTGATACCCGTTTCAGCCTTGCCCAGGCCAACTTATTTTGTAAGTGAGCAACCATGCCGCACCGGGAACTCCACACCAGTACACCGGCCCCAAACACCGCTGGACGCCTGCTACTATTTTAAAGATTACCATTGTCGTCCTCCTCCTCGTCCTCCTCCTCGTCCTCCTCCTCGTCTTCCTCCTCGTCCTCCACGTCCTCCCCATCCTCATCGTCATCGTCCTCCTCCTCCTCGAGCTCCTCTTCTTCCTCCCGGTCCCCCTCCTCATCCTCCTCGTCCTCCTCCCTGTGCTCGTCCTCGTCCTCTGAGAACTCCTCCTCTTCGTCCTCCTCCTTCTCGTCCGCGTCCTCCGACCCCTCGCTCTCGTAGCACTCATCCACCGAGGAGCTGTCGGCTTTCACGGCAAACGGCTTCCGCTTAGGAGCAGGTTCTTGGGGCTGCTTATCCTGTGTTTTTCTTTTTTTAGCCAAGGGGCAGCCATATACGCTGTGGAGAGAGAGAGAGAGAGATCTGTGTCACTATCTTTGGATGTTAGAGTACCAGGGTGCCAGGTCAGGGGAGCTGAGACCCAGCACGAGTCCCGTCCACAAAGGGACGGAGCGCGTCTGGTCTCCACCGCACGGTCTCCCCGCCCAGGCCTTGGTTATAGCCATTGAGCACAACACAGAGGTCCCATGTCCCATGGAGTTCAGGAGGATGCTTGGTGACACACTGTCCCCAAATCACGCAGTTGACAACACAAATTCACCTTCTCAAACAACCAGCCAAATACGCCTTCAGTGCGATGACATTCTACGAGATGACTGGGTCCGTGCACGGTATGTGCAGTATGAAAATATGTGTGCTGTGAGAAAGCTCTGGGTGTACTTGGATCTTTCTATGCTACAGACAATGGTGTCTGTAAACAGAACACACTCCTCGGAGATGAACCATGCACGCCTGTTGCTGAGGACAGCCACGTGACTGAACCGTACGCAGAAGATCATCTCGACTTTACAGAAAGCAACTCAGCGTTAGAGGCGGTCATCCCTAAATCTTGCTGAAATTGGCCCAGACGTGGGTCAGACCCTTAGAGCAGGCCCCCACCCCCGTTCTCTCAGGAAGGACAATTTTCCAAAGTGACATTAATTACAGCACCCGTCTTCCTGGAAACTCCACAGCTGTAGCACAAGGGGGGAAAACACGGAGGCACAAAGAGAGACGCTCCTTTTGTCTAAAACGAGATGTGCCATCTCCGTGACTGACTGAGCAGCCGGCGGGACTCTGATTAGCTTTCGGACCTGAAATGTGGAGCACGGATCCTATGGACCCATTTTCTGAGGCTCCTCCGTGCTGGGCCCCAGGCCCTGCCAGAGTCAGAGGGGAAAGACACAGATGTAGACAGGGGAGTGTGAGACCGTGTGGTTCACATGTGCACAAAGGACCACATGCCATGGGCTGTTTAAGGAACAGAGGGCGTGTGATCAGTGCTGTGACGAAGGCACCACAAGGGCGCCACATTATGAAGAAAGAGGGAGGGACAGCAGTTGGAGGGAGCCAGGGCATGCCCCAGAAGGACAAGCCTGGGGACATCCAAGGGGATGCATGGAGCTATTCAAATGCATTTTAAACAAAACAGAGACTTTGCAAAGATATGAACATAAGAAAGAGTATGATCAGTGCAGAAAACAGACAAAAAACCAAAGGTGGTTCAGATTGTGTGACGGGTGGGGGGAGCAGGAAGGTGGCCGGTGTAAGCCAAGGTAAGGAGCGGCCAACCAGCCTGGGGACTCAGTGACACACCCTGCCCGTGGGAGGGGTGTGGGAGAAAAGGGTAGGAAAGGGAGTCACTTGCCGACCTGGTGTCGGGTGACAGCCCTCAGAGCCTCTGCCGGACACTCAAGTCCCTGATGAGCTCGGTGGCGGCCCAGCAGAGAGAAGAGGAGTGAGTTGGACCGACGGCGGGACGGGGGGATGTGCACTAGGAGGCATTCTGCTCTGAACACAGTGCGTGTGAGCTGCCTGTGGCAAGTCTCACCCGGGGAGGGGTTGGACACTAGGTTTTGTACTTCAGGGTCTCCAGCTGTAACCCAGCAACTCACATGCTTGCTTCAGGGATGGAAGGAAAAGATTAGTGCAGAGCCTGGTGCAAACTCGGGCCCCAGGGAAAGACGGTGACTGCTCTTAGATCATCGTCACGATTCGTGTTCCTGCTCAGGAGCCCAGCAATCCGGCAAGCCTGCGAGTGTGCAGTGGAGAGAGATGTCACTACTTGTCACTCCTGTCGACGCTTCCCAGACCATTCAGACCGGGGTGGGATGGGAAGGGCGATGATTTCATGTCTCAGCAAATGATTTCTTCTGGTTGCGTGGGTGCTTTCATAGCCTAGTGAAGATAATGTGATTCACCGGGTGCCCTGGGGGCCGCTGGCGTGCCCAGAGCCAAGGGACTTCCTGCATGACTGTGGTCAGTCCCTGCTTCAGTGCTGGCGTCCCTTCTTCATCTGTCAAGCAAGGGCCACGGGTGACTCCCGAGACTCCACCCTCTCCAAAACCCAGGGTGATCAGTCATCGGCCTTTGAAACTTGGATCTCTTAAAAATGAAATAAATCAGAACAAGAATAACCCTATAACCAGAAAAAACCTGGAGAGAATGCGTCTTCGTCTATACAGCATTTCTAAGACATGAACGAGCTCTGAGCTTTCTTCTGTGTGCCTCTTTCCACGTCCTGGGGAGACCGAGTCAGTGGCCTTGGAGGGCGTCCCCCCGGCTGTCCCTCCGGGGTGCTGGATCCCCGGGTCAGCACACTGTGGCCGTGCCCAGGCTGTGTCTGTCCAGATGAAGATGAGTGGCAAGCACCTTGCTGCACCGAGTCGGCCCACGGCATCCACTCACACCCACCGAGGAGCCCTGCTCTGCTTCAGGGCTCCCCGCACAGCGGGCGCGCCCCACAGCGGAGCACCAGGCCTCCTCTGACCATCAGATCCATCCAGATCGCTGTGAGGTGAGGTACGCTCAGCCGACTCCAGGCTTCAGCGACTCTACTCAAAATGCTCCAGGACAACGGGCAGAGAGCGACTCCGGGCAGACGAGCCAGCACCACGGCTGGGGCTCCTGTGTTACCTCCCCTCCATCCGCACACACCCAGCTGCCCGGGATCTCTGAGGGCCCACTGGTGGCTCAGACCTTAAATGGCTGGGGGGTTAATTGTCAGAGCCGGAGCGTGGAGATTATCTTTAAAACAGAGGCTGCAGTGAGAAGTTCACAGAGCTGGACTTTGGTCTGGATGCACAGGCTGCTGGGATTCTGGAAGCTGACTAGGGCTAAGGGAGCATCTGAGAGCCTGGGCGCTGAGCTGTAGGACACTGCAGGGGGGTTGGGGGTGTCTGGCCGTCAGGACGGCTCCTCCTCAATGTCTGCCCACCGGGCCCTCCTGTTGCCACGTGAGGACAGAAACCATGGCCTGGCCCCCCTGTTCTGGTGTCTTTTCCCATCTCCTGGCGCCCACTATGGCTCCCTGTCCTCTAGAGCCCTCTGCAGTGGCAAGGCAGGGGAGTGGGGGAGAGAAAGGAAAGGAGGGAAAGCAGAAACATCATTGAGTCAGACAGCAGGAGAGGCGTGGGTGTGGAGCGTCAGGGCAGAGTGAGAAGCGGGACGGAGTCGGCGTGTGCCTGCCGGTCACCGCCGGAGCCTCACCTAGTGGGTTCTGGGTTCAGCACAGATGCATTCAGCAGACAGGGCAGTGACACGCAGAGGACAGCACGTGCAGGGCCCTGCATCCCTGGCTCGACTCTGTTGACACCAGGATGGGCTCCTGGACACTGGCTGGGCCTCAGTTTACATATCTGTGTAATGAAAGTACTAACTATCCTTTGCCCGTGCTAGTTTTAAAGCATTCAGAATTCCCCAACGGTCTCTGCACGGTTCCTACTGATGTCTGAATTCCCCCGTCTCCTGCTCTGCCTCCGTTTATGACTTTGGAAACCATTTCGGCTAAATTTCAGGCTGGAGTCCGCTGACCTCACACATGCAGGACTTTCTGCTGATTCGCATGGTCAGTGCTCAAATCCTTTCCCTGTGTCCATTAAAGGGAACGGGAGCTCGTGTGGCAACTTTCGGCAGACACACTCCGTCTGCCGCTCTCCTACCGGATCCAGCCTCACTGGCCACTGGCTCCTGGTGCCGACTTTAAACGTGGAGCCAAATCCAAACCTGCAAGGGAGGTTTCATTCATGCGTCAGACAGCTGGTGGCCGGGAACCTGCTCGAGTCCCCAGAGGCCTCCTGGCCTACGAGACCCCGGGGTTTAGACCCAACTTGGAGGACAATCCTGCAGCTGGAGGACCGTGGGTCCTCTGGAACCCACGTTCTGTAACATCGTGTCTGCGACGAGGTGGCCAGCCCCCGGGAGCAGAGACGCTGCTCTCCCACGAGGACGGGTGCTGCCCCCCTCCCTCAGCAGTGTGGCCCACCCAGGGGCTATAAAGGTGGGCGTGCTTCACAGCTGTGTCCCCCACAGACTCAGCTGGGCTCACCGCCACCCGCATGGACGAGTCTCTCTACGAGGATGATGGAGACCCATGACCCTGGATGGTCTCCGCTTTCCAGAAAACACATGGAATGCACAGTAGAGCCTGGGAATCACCGGGAAGCTGACAGGAGGGGGAAGCTCCTGGTAAACAGACGCGGCAGGTGCGTGGCTGCCCATCCCCCATGCCCCCTGCTCTCGGGAGCGTCCAAGCTCTGCCGAGTCTGGGGTCTGTGCTGTTGCTTCAGTTCCCAGGTCTGCTCCTCAGTAGCACAATCAGGCCCCAGCGGCGTACTTCCCGTGGTGGCCAGTGGAGCCTTGCCGACGCCCGGGGGTGGAGGAGTATTTGTCGAAGGAACAGACCATGGTTTCCTCCAGTTATTAAAAGTGGAAGCCCTTGCCCTGTCCTGGGGTGGCGGGTTCTCCTTCACGAGACTAGAGGACGGCCTGTGTTTTATCGCCTGTGCATGTTGGAGTTGGGAGTCGCCAGTACGGGAGTTGCCAGTCACGTGTGGCTGTGTGATTAAAGTTGAAGAGAATTAAAAGAATTAACTCCTCAGTCACGCAAGTCACATTTCCAGTGTCCCAGAGCCGCGGTGGCCAGGGGCTAGCATGCTGGTTGTCCCCGTCGTGACAAGCAAGCCCGTGGGCGGGCCTGAGCCGGCCGTCTGGGACACCGTGGGTGTGCAGTGGGTGTCTGCAGAGTGAGCCCCCGGTGGAGAGGACAGCGGCTGCCGCAGGATGACGAGGAGGACGGGTCAGGGAGGGCCGAGCGTCAGGCGGCCGCTCAGGATTCCAGAACTCGGACCTCAAGAAAGCTGCGTCTGTTCCTCCAGTCACAGAAAGGACCGTGTTCCGGGAGAGCAGCAAAGTCGGAGCAATCTGCCCCGAAGGTCCCGGCTGACAGCCGCGTGGGGATGGCGGGAGACCATCTGGGTCTCCTCACAGACCCCTGGCGATGCTTTGAGCAGGGCTCCCTGTACCCGTCAGCCTCTGCGGTGGCCGGTCTCGGCACACGCAAGGTGCAGAGGCGACCCGGGTCCCTGGTCCTCGTCTGCAGGGTGTCGACAGGCTCCTACCTCCCGTGTCCCCTCCTCCATTTATAGACTTTATAGACCCTTTATAGACTACACAGCGTCTGAGACTTACAGCAGGTGCGTTCTCTACTCTGGCCCGCACAGCGGAAGCGTGGAGCCCTGGTCCCATGGTCACTCTCGGTACAAGAGCGCCCATGTGTGGGTCTCACTGGAGTTACCGGAAGTTGCAAAGGAAGACTGCATCGAATCAGCCAGGGGTTCCCCTCAGCCCCACGCTCCCGGAGTGTCCCCGTGCTGCGGGAGGGTGACGGTCCTCTCGGCTGCGGCAGCCTCTTGGCGTTCACCCAACTCCAGGGATCTTGAGTCTTTCCCATCAGGTCACTCTAGAAAATGGGTTCATTGCCCTCCGCGAACATTTACACTTGAAATACTGCATGATACCAGCTCTCCAGCCTGGTGGCTCTATTATTTTTAATGGTCTCTTTGCTGACGTTTGCACTGATCTAATTTTAATATAAACGGAAGATAAGGTCTCCGTAACCGAAAGGAGGATTTGGTGGCGTGATCCTGCTCCAACTCGTCCTGACAGTGGCCAGTGAGAGAAGGGGACCTGCCCCTGGCGCTGGGGCGGGCTGGCGGAAGCGGGTCACGGGCTCACGGGCGCTCTGGGTCATCTCCTCTCCCGCGGAGGACACTCTACAGTGGCACTGTTTGAAGAGGCTCCGTTGTGCCGCGCTTAGAATAATTACTTAGAATAACGTAAGTCATATTTGGACACGATTCTGGAGCCCTGAGTTCTAACCCTGGCTTGGCGAGACCAGCGTGAGTCAGCGGCTTCCCGCGTTCTTCTACCGTCTGCAGATACTGACCCCCAAACCCTCACAACTCCGTGGCATAGAAACGACTCTAACTCCCTTTTGAAGCGACGGAGACGTTGAGGGTCTTGCTGAAGGCCCTCAGCTGAGCATCACAGAGGCTGGACACTCCCTTGTCCCCATGTCGCCTCCTGAACCGGAAAGACAAAAGCTTCCCTGTTACTGGGCTGCCACGAGGACCAAGGAAAACTGTAACGTGTCCGTTTCTCCGATGTCTGTCTTGTGGCTGGCAAACATCAGATTCTCCTGAAGGAATGAGGCTGAGGGGCTCCCTTGTCCCCAGTTAAGAACGTGCCTCACGGAGCAACGCAGACACACTCACCTCCCAGGGACGCATGGACAGTTGCCTGATGGAGACGATGGCATCACAGCCAGGGTGGGGCAGGAGACAGACAGACGGCGAGCAATGTGGCTGTCCCCGTGGGAAGGACGGGCCACGTCTCCGCAAATGAAAGAGGGCCGATGCCATCCCCCACACGGCGAGGGCTGTGAGCGGCGTCTGAGCCCCAGACACAGGTGCCCAGAGGAGGTTTATCCGTGTGTTCGTCCTCAAGCCCTGGACTCCCTACAGGGCGCAAACACCAACCCACGACGACCATCTCCCTGTTGGCCTGAAGGAGCCTCTGCCTCGTTGCTCTGAGGGTCTGTCCCCGAGACATCCGTCCATCTGGGAACCCCGTCACCCATCACGGGAGTGCCCTGCCCTCGCTCTGTGCCGGATCTGCTGCTCTCCACCCTCCGTGGCCTCTCATGTGGGTGCGGCGCATTTCCAGGCACTCAGGGAAGAAGGGTGTGTGAGGGGGAAGTGTTGGAGACTGTGTGTGTGGACGTGTTCCTGCACGGCCCTGCCTACCACGGCAGCCTACCCAGGGACAAAACTCCAACGGCCCCACTCTGGGTGTGAGCGCTGCCTCCTTTCTCGTGTCCAGGTCCTGGCGACTGGCCACGGAGTCCACTACTATGACGAGTTTCGGTCCTCTGTAGGATGCAGGGGTCCTGAGGTCCTGGCAGGTCTGTGGGGCTGGGCATGTGCTCACCTCCTGCGCCGCGTGCCTGGCGGGCTGGGCGATGCTGCAGTCGGCTCGCGAAATTCTGCATTTGCTTCTAGTGCTATTTTATCCTCCCTGGTTCCTCCGGTCCCAGATTTCTAGGGTCTGGATGCTGTGTTTCTGAAGCTGCCTCTTGCAATGGTCTTATCTTCTGTTTCCCCCAGAGTTTTGTGCTCTAACTGCGACATTCCTTCGACTTTACCTTCAAGCCTTGCGTTTTTACTTCCTGTGTATTTTTTTAAGTTTCTTTGGGGTCCTAATTGTTTTCTAAGTAACTGTCTTCCCATTTCTTTGAGAATATTCAATTTTTAGGGGAGGATTTCCTTCTTTTTACATAATCTCTGTTTTCTCCAGGTTGTTTTCTATTGTTCTGTTTAGAGGTTTCCGCATGTCTCTTCTCATCCCCATGCCCCCTGCACACAGGGCAGGACCAGGGTGACTGTGGGCGTCAGACCAGGCTGCTCCATCTGGCCGTGCTGCAGTAGAGCACAGGTTTCCCCCGGCACACGACATGCTTGGAAACCAGTGCAGACACACTCAGGTCTGGGCATTCCGGACACAGACGCCCACCCGGCCCTCCTGTCTGCCCTCGGCCTTCAAGGACCCTGTGGTTCATTCCCCGCAGAGAACACTTGGCTCAGCGTATCACATCTTGGGGGGAAGGGCCTGCTTCATCCGGCTCAGGATCAGAGTGGTAGATGAAGGGGTCCTGTCCCTCCGCACACATGAAGCCAGTTTCCCAGCTGTCAGATCCATCGTTGGAAGTGTCTGGTGCCACTAATTCCCGAGGTTTAGGGGGTCCAGAGTCAGGTCTCTCCGGGGCGACCACGATGCTGCTGCTGTTGGGGCAGGCGACTAACCACTGGATCAGACGGTCCTAGACACTTGGCTCTGCTGCTTCCAGAACTCCGCGGCTGCCCCCCAACCCCACTGTTTTTCCCAGAGTCCCTTTGCCTGTGAGAAGCAAAGACTTGGCCGCCATTTCAGGGAGTTCTTCAAGGCAGCATGAGCTAATAAGTGTGTTCAACTCTTTCTCAAACTTGGACATTGTCTACTTCATTCTAAAGAACTGAAATATGTGGCTCTGTCCTCCCTCTATGATGTTAGACCCCATGTTAGCGTGGCCCGGAGCCCTCGTGGTGGCGAACCATTCCCCTGCCTCTCCTCCTACAGTCCCTCACCCACCCATGACCACTCTCCCTCGCGGACCCCCGGCGACCCCAGTTCCACCCTCTCCTCCGAGTCACTCCTGACCAGAACAGAATTCAGGGCCCTCTTCCTTGGAGACCTCTGCACTGTTTGATACTTAGCACCAACTGTGTCAACCCTACCTTATAGGGAGCTTGGCTTTTGAATAGGCATTTTCCTTACTAGTTTTCTCCTTGGCTTAGGGACTTGACTTAGGGACCTTATAGCTATTACCCTAAATCCCCACTGTGCCAAGTGACGGGGTGGGTCTTCAGTCCCTCTGTTCAATGGATGAGTGATGTTGACACCTTTGGTGTGGCCCCACCCGTCCTCAGCCTCGCTTCTACCAGCATCTGGCTTTCAGCGAACGTGCGCCGTCCCCTCTTCCTCCACAGAACAATGCCTACTCTCTTGGCCGTTTACAAACTATGATGTTGAGAACGTGAGGATAAAATTATTCCAAGAACCAAGCTACCTCTTGCCAGTAAGATTAGAAAATTGCACTGCTCTATAAAACACAGAGACTCTATTTTAGCTAAAAATCTCAAGTAGTTAACAAAGTTTCCCAAAGTGGCCAGGCCCTTACGAGCCTATGTCCTGTGTGACAATACAGCTCTCTCGGAGCTGTGAAGTCTGGCCGGGGAAGGAGCCTTGGAAATCACGGAGTCCACCTTTTCAGCTAGAAAATGAAGGAACAGAGGCCAGAGAGTTTAAGTGACGTGCACGGGCTCAACCCAGCAGTCCGCATCAGAGCAGACTTCCTGTCCACTAAGCAGGCACCTCTCCGTCAGGCACAGGGAGGGTGGAAATGAACAGCCACCAGAAAAGCACCTGTCCCAGGAGCCCATCCGTACCCTGCAGCCCTGCCCGCACGGCAGCTCGGGCCTCTTGTCCCCGCTGGCTGGAGGAGCGAGCCCTGGGTGAGACCCGCACAAGCATACACCGCTGGGGGCTACGCGGTCAACAACTTGCTCTTGCTGAACATTTACACGTCAGCACCAACGCTCCTGCCCCGAAGGGCCATGGGTCACACTGAGCACTGGCCACGACGACCACACAGATGGAGAGACTGAACGCCGTGGAGGCAGCAGCCAGGACAGCTTCGTTGGGGAGGGGGCGCTCCTCTTGGTCCCACCGCAGGCACGGATGCCGTGGTGACCCTTAGTGCTGCAGCAGCACCGGGTACGCTGACAGTCCCTCACGCCGGGGCAGCGCCGTCCCTGCCGCCCGGCCTCCACCAGCGCGCATCCCGCACCTGCGCCATTCTGACGAGCGGGAAGAACTGAGAGGCAAGTGGCTTGCGTGTTTGTGCTGGGGGCAAATTCACAAGAAAACCCACAAAACAAGAAGCTGAAGATTTCCTTCTTCAAATACGTGCCAGGCGGTCCTCTGTCCAGTGCTCTAGGACACGGCACTGCGTCTCGATGTGGTTGGAAAGTACTCAGCTGTGTAGTGGTTAAGGTCTCGATATGGCTGAAGACTGAGATGTGTGCAGGTTTACTCGGGCTGGAGGGGACCCATTTGGACACCGTAGCTCATGCATATAAGCGAGAGACAACATTTCACACACATACACACCCGCACGCGCTCCAGGCAAAATATGCCTTTGATAGAAACTGTGAAGCTTCTTAAATACGCATTTTCTAATAAGCTGCTGCAAAATATATAAGCTCTTCCTCCGCACGGATTTTCAAAGCCGCTCCACAGTTTAATGGGCATCAGGCTGCAAACGATGAGCCTTAAAATCTGGCCATTATAGGGAGGATTAAAAATGTTTTCTTCACCACGTAGCCCTGGTTTTAATTTCTGTGGCAATGATTAGCTACAAGCTGCTGTGAGTGTCCATTTTCGGTCGCAGTGCAACCGTACAAGCCAATCCATGTGCCTCTGGGGCTTCCCACCCCGTGTTTGGGGAACATCCCAGCGGGACGAGCTATGTTCATTCCTTATTTACTTTCCAGTGTCCCCGAGAAACCTGCTCCCACGGAAGCACCCCACGGACTGCCTCACCAGGCTCGCCACCCCGCAAGGAGTCAGCAGCGTGCAGACCCGGCCAGGGCGCCACTGCGCTGGCTGCACTTTCTCACTGGGCACCGCCCACCTGGCTGCAGGTCTCCGCGCTCGCAAGGACTGTCCGCTGTCGCCCCTAAACCCAGGTGACAAGACAGGTGAGACTTCCTTGAGGAGGGCTCCACTCGCGTCGAACAGGCGATTCTCCCAGAGTCTGGGGAAAAGCCACGGCTGTCGCCCTGTTTGTTTCAAATGAGGGGAGTGACAGGTCACGGGAAAGGTGCTTTGAGGACAAATTTGGGACATCCACCATGCTCCTCCCGTCAGGGTCTGTCCTGGCTTCTCTGAACTTGGCATGGCTGTCCCATTCCTTCTCTCTCCAGCCCCTTCGTCTTCGTGAGCAGGCTGGTGGTCTCAGAGGCAGGAGGGTGCTCAGGGCGGCTGCGATGCTGGCTGTGGCCTTTTAGGGTTCCCAGTCAGAAGGGCCGGGGCAGGTGTGGCTGGGGGCGAGGGGGCGGCGGCCTGCACAGCGCCAGCCCACTGCTTTGTTTAGGGGCGATACCCCTGGGCGTCTTCTCAGCCATGAGGTCCCCGTGTGTGCGCACGTGGGAGCCAGCTCTGTCTCTAACCTCCCGGCGGTAGGTCCTCCCCTCTTTGCTTTGCTGGCAAGCTGCTCAGGTCTTTGGGCAACACGGAGAAGGACCGTCTTCCAAGCCACACCTACACGCGGTCGGTCCTCCCTGTGGTCCATGCACTTGTGTTATCAAGCAGTGGGCTCACGGGCAGTCAGAGACGAGGCGTTTCGGTGGAAAGCCTCTAACCCTCCCCAGGGGTACCCCACGCTGCGCTAACAAGTACTGAGGCTTCCTTGTGGCCCTGGCGCTGTGTCTGTGGGAAGGGCACAGGCTTCTGGAGAAACCTGCAGACCAGTCCGGCTGCGCCCCTTGCACCGGGGTCAGAGCCGCGGAGCAGAACTTGTTTCTTTTTGTAAGAAATGCGGCGGCGCCTAGTTCCCGCGGCGTGGAAACCCCGCAAGGGGCCTGCAGGGGGGAACCTAGTTCCCACGGTGTGGAAACCCCGCAAGGGGCCTGCAGGGGGGAACCTAGTTCCCGTGGCGTGGAAACCCCGCAAGGGGCCTGCAGGGGGGAACCTAGTTCCCGCGGCGTGGAAACCCCGCAAGGGGCCTGCAGAGGGGAACCTAGTTCCCGCGGCGTGGAAACCCCGCAAGGGGCCTGCAGGGGGACGCTGGCGCCCACGGACTCCAGCCGGGCGCTGTCATCGGACGCCGACGCGGTGCCAGCTTACCGGGCTCGGTGCTGTCATGTGGCTCTCCGGTCTGTCTCCACATTTAATAACTCTAGGTTGACAAGAGTGTTTTGTATCGTTTTCCCCCCAAACTGCCTACCTCTCCTCCCTCTGAAGAGAAAGATAAGTCTTAGTCCTATAAATGCCAAGGTTCTCAGACATTTTGCTCGGGATATGAACGCTGCTGTGGGACCAGAGGGCTTGTCTGGAAGCTTCCTCACAGACTGTAGGCCCTGGTGGGAGTCGCTGTGTAACTACGGGTCTCGGGTTTCTCGACTGAGAAGACAGTAGACCCCTCCGACCATCAGTGCCTTCAAAGGTCTGCAGTGAAGGACCACGGACCAGGTGTCTCTGGGGCCCCAGGAGCACCGACGTGATGGAAGGGGGACATCCTTGTTCCCCAAGGCTCATGGGCTTGGCCATCTGAAGGCTGGGCCTGGAGAGACAAGAGGGAGCTGGCTGCCAGCAGTGCTGGTGCCTGGTGCACGGTCAGGAACGGAGCAGTCCGGGTAGAGGCCAGGTCCGGGGCTCACTGAGGGGGGTGTCCCCCCCCGGCCGGGGCTGTGGCTCAGACTCCAGGGAGGTCAGCCTTCGGGTGGAGACCTGCCACCGGGAGTAATTCTGTTGCTCCTAAAAGGACGCTTGATTTCTCACTGCAGGGCTGAGAACCCTGTGGGCGTTACCATTTCTGGCGCTTCCGTGGCCACATGACAGGAAGACTAGGCCGCCGGCAGGCCAGGTGCTCCATGCCCCACGGCCTGGGGGCAATTCTGTCCCCAGCATCTCCGGGGGTGTTTGCAGGACGGGGCAACCCGGCCTTGGCAGGCAGGAGCCTGTGCACCCAGATACGCTCACTTGCTTTGCTTCTGGGAAATGCCCGAGGGCCACAGAAACTCTTCAGCGTTCGAAATCGGGAAGATCCGCCCCAGAACGAGGCTTCTGACCTCGTGTATCTGACCACCCATCAGACGGGCTGAGCTTGAAGCTGCGGTTCGGCCCACGAGGGGCTGCGTGTTGCCGGGGCTGCTCTCTGGGGCAGGGGAGGCTGGGAGGCCCCCGGGCTGCGCTCGCGGGGAAGAGCCCTCCCCGGCGTCTCGGCTTCTCGGGCTGCGCCAGTGCTCCGTGCGCCAGCAGCAAGCGGAAGAAGGACGACGCAGTCAGACGGACACCAGGCTGCAGACACAGGCACCAGGAGAAGCCGGGCTGAGATGGCACCGGCGCCCGGAGTCCTGTCCCTGGGGCTGGAGCGAGGCCCGCGACCATGCTGAGCTTCTGCGTCTCCACTTACAAGAGTGTGAGGGAAGCTTCTGGCTCACAGAGTGGGGCCCCAGGCTGCAGGTGCGGCCCCGGGCGCTCTGGGACGAGAGTGGAAATGCCACGTGGGCTCAGAATCGCGCTGGGCCCTTGTGTCTCCTCCGGGTTCCCGAGATGGTCCTGGGCGTGCACTAGGGCGCCGCTGCCCCCGAGGCTGCACTGGCCCCTGCTCTCCGGCTGGCGGCCCACTCCCCTCCCAGACGCCTCTCCTCCCCGCTCCCCTGCGCCTCAAGCTGCGACCAGCTGACCACGGGGCCTCCGGGTCCTGCCCCCCTCCGCCCCCTTGCACGCGGGCGGGGCCCACAGGGTCTGCTGGTGCCCCACTTGCCGTCCCGACCCCGTGTGCACATGTGGGGACCTTCCACAGCTTCACCCGCACTGGCCTTGCCGTGGGGGCTGCTGCAGTCCCAATGGGCATCTTGCTTTTCTGTCCTCCCTGGGTTCCCTGCCCACCAGCACCCTTGGGGGCTGACACCCATGCCCACGGCCCTGCCTGCGGCCTGGTGACTCCTGCGCCCTGAGTCCGCACTCAGGCATGGGAAGAACTGGTCATCCTGGTGGCCTGGGTCCCGTCCATCACTGCAGTCGCCTCTAGCACTTAGCGGACGGCGGTCTCATTGCAGGGCCTTCACGGCGGGCTTCGCGGACTGGCCGAAGATACGACAGTGGGAGGCTCCCCCGTGGGCCAGGCCATTCCCACGTTCCCCCAACCAAGTGCCCCGCTGGCCCTTCGCGGGCCAGCGGGAGGCGCCCCCTTGCGAGCACTGACGAGCCCAGTGGGATGTGGCCTCGTCCCTCCTCTACCCCACTGTGCCCCGCCGTAACTCCTTCAGGGCACTTGGGACCTCGTGCCATCTGTGTGTCTCTGCAGAGAGCTGCCTGTCCTCTGGGGTGAGGCACTTCCTCCCTGTGCCGTGCTCCTCCTCGCCCAACAGCCCCGGACACACGGCGCGGAGGCCAAGCATGAGGACGGTGACCCAGGAGCCTTCTCTGTGGGAAACTGAGGCAGACTCACCTGCGCCCCATCTGCTCACCAACTCTTCCATTTTTCAGTCATTTCCCAGTCAGAGCCCTCCTGTTTCCCACGTAGCCTGGCTTTGGGCGCTCAGTGAGCAGCCGCCGCGAGCCAGCGAGGGAGACCGTCCGTCCCCTTTGGGGGTGCTGTGGGCGGTCCCCGCGGGAAGGAGATTGTACGCAGGGCAGGGGCTGCCATCACGGAAGGAAGCAAGGAAGCAAGCGCCGTTCCTCACGCGCACAGAGGAATCCGCTGCTCAGGGGCTCGGTGAGACAGACGCCGCAGAAACGGAGGCGTCCTCCAGCAGGGTGACACCGAATGTGGACTCAGCTAGAAGTCCGGGGTCTGTTCCTGTGTTGCCTTGACGGGGGTGGGGGTTGGGGGTAGGGGTGGCGTGAAACGCTCCAGATCCTTCTGGGACTTGTAGCCAAAGCCGGGCAAAAAAAGGTCTCCCAACTTGCATTTTCCAAAATGTCGGATCTGGAACTGGTGTCCAAGCCGTGTCTTAGACGGGGGTCCACGTGCGTGTGCCGTTGTGTCGATGAGTGACAGGAGAGCTTTAAAAGGTCCCTGAAGGCTCGTCTCCGCTCCGCATTTCTGAGCACGAGGCACAGGATGTGTGTAAAGCCGGGCCCGACCCTAGAGGGGTCCCTGTGGGCGTGGCATCCACAGGGTCGTCCCACCATCCTCTGCCCTCGGCCCCGCTGATGCACCCTGCACGTCCGTGTCAGGCCACTCACCTCACGCCACAGCGACTTCCAGGATGGGGACATGAGCTAGAGGGCGGGGTGTGCCCACGAGCGCTCGGGGGTTCGCCCAGTGGAGCATCATCCTGGGGGGGGGTCTGCAGGGTCACGTGACCACACACTGGTGTCCAGGTAGCTCCCAGGAGCTCTGGGATTTCCCAAATGAGCAACTGGCTCGGTCTCCCCATCGGGCTGCAGGTCGTGCCCCCCGTCTGCTCACCCCTGCGGGGTCCCCTGCTCCAGGAGGCAGTCGCTGTGTCGTGCTGTCTGTCCGCTACGTTCCTTACCGCATGTGTCTCAGGCTGTCGCCAAGGGCGGGGCTGAGCCTGCCTCAGCAGCGGCCCCAGGAAGGTTCGCAGAACCACCACCTGGCCTGCCCACGGTCAGGCCGGACCCTCCGGGCAGCTCCAGGCCACGATAAGCCACCTCCCAGGAGCCCCCATAGGCTGTGGGCGTGGGGGATGGACAGCAGGACGGAGGTGAGGCATCGCTGGGCCTGTCGGCACCTGAACTCCCATCCGTCCCCAACCTACAGAGACTTTTGTAGGATGTTCAAACCCGGACCTGAAGCAATAGAAAAAGTAATCTATGAAAATGCTCTCAAAGTACTCTACACAGTTTCTTATTTTCAGGGGGAGAAAAGCGATAATTCTATAATTTAGAAATCTGAATTTTGACTAGATCTATTCTGTATTGTGCCACATATTTAACTGATATTAAGGAATTAAACCTGAGGATAATTCTTGGGGCATCGGGCAGAGACGGAGCCCAGGTGTCCTCTGGTGACGGCCCGCAGAGTCCACGCCGTGCTCAGCGCTCAGGGCGCAGGTGCCCAAGGTGAGATCCGTGTTCTCCAGGAGCCTGGGGTCTGAGGCAGTGGAGGAGAGCAGGCCTGGACATGCGAAGTCACCCCCAGCGTGTCCTCTACACAGTCCCCTGCCGGGCACACTGCCAGCTTACAGCTTTCCTCCAGCAGCCAGGATGGCAGCAACGGCGGGGGCTCACCTACATAATCTGTTCCCAGAGAAGGAATTAACCAGGCTTCTGGCCACCGGTCACCCCGTCTCTGCAGAGCTGGAGGACGTCCCAAAGCCTGTAGTGGCCGGGCAAAGGCAGGAGCAGCCCCAGGATCTGCCGCACAGGTGGGCCACCTTCCTCAGATTTGGAAGGACGAGTCTGACCAGAATGTATCCAGATGCACGGCCTAGCAGGCTTGCTCTCCGCTGGGTCGCCCCAAGCTCAGACTGCTTCTTGGGTAGATGGTAGGCAACACCCCTCGTGGAGACACAGGGAGGCCCAGGCAGGGAGGGCAGGGAGGGCCCAGGCTTACCTACTGCTCTGTCCCTTCCCCGGACAAATGAAGCTGGGACAGTTTAGGGGGCTGTCTCATGCCATTATACCTGGTGACAAGAAGATTCCCTTCTCCTCCTGAAGAGACACGACAGATCGAGAGGCAAAAGGAGCATGTCTGGATGTACTCGCCGTTCTGGGTTCAAATGTGGCAGCCCTGACGCGGGGGCTGGAGATCCTGGTCCCTTGTCAGCTCATGGGGACACAGACACAAGTGGGCCATGGGGCTGTTTGCAGGGTGGCAGACACAGGACTCAGAGGAAGGGCACCGCCATGAACCCCAGGCTGACGACAGGCATGGCTGTAGACACGCCCGCAGGCAAGGCGGAGGGCAGGCAAGGAGACGGCCCACCTTCTCACGTCCCTGCACAGACGCGTTCCTGCTTCAGGCTTTGGTCGGGCCACTGGCTCCTCCTGTGCTGCTCACGCTTGGGGTTCCAGCCTAGGCAGGGGGCAGGGAGGACCGAGCCGGGTGACCATGACAGAGAGAAGAAGGTGCACGGCCCTTTCTGCCTGGCACGAAGCACTGCCCGCTGCTTCTGTTCAGCGGTGGGAAGAACCACGCCCGGGGCGCTGGGAGGAAGGGGGGCCCTGGGGGCAGCTCGTCCAAACACTAAAGGAGATCATTCTCTGGGCAGAGGAAGCCGTGGCCTCCACTGCCATCCTTGCCATCTTCCAGAATTTCAGGAAAAGGCATTGTTGAAAATCACAATCTTTAAAAAAAAAAAACCTGGTCCTTTTATAAATGACAAGATTCCTTTTCAAGTAGGAGGGAAGTGCTTTAGAAACCAGTATCTTCTGTTCTCTGCTGTGCGACAAGGGCAGCCTTCTCGTCTGCTGAGGGGAACGAACACGGATTCCTTCTGCGGGAAAGAAAACCACATTTTCCTGTTCTTCAACTCTAGGCTTCTCCTTACGACAAGGCACCCCAGTGAAAAGATCGAAGTCATGAAGACGATCTGCAAGGATACTTATCACACATTGTTAATAACACGAAAAAGTTCCGAAAAACCCCGTCCTGTCCAGCCATCAGAGCAGAGCGGCATGGACTGCCTGCTGGCCGCGGGCTGGAGGCCAGCCTCCGACAGAGAAACCGAAACCCTTCACAACATAGGAAAAGGCTCTCGTTACGATGCTACGTAAAAATTAAAAAAAAAAAAAAAAAAAAGACAAATTTAAACCCAGAGACTGATTTGGAAAAACAACAAGAATGCATCAGAATCCAAGGAAAAGCTGGGCAGCCGTGGTTAGGGGCGTCTCGGGCAGAGGGGCCGTGAGCGTCTGCAGGCGCCGCCCCCGTTTCCTCCAGCTCCCCTCACCCTTCATCTCCAGTCCGTAGTGCGGAAGACGAGCCGCCCCACCGTGACTGTGGGTCACCTTTGACCCCCGCAGTATTTCCCGGGGCCTCGCTGGCGAATCAAAGCCCCCGGGGAGGGTCGGAGGAGAGTCAGAGACAGCGTCTGAAAAGCAAACGCCTCTTCATCTGCCAAGGTCGGAGGCTCGCAGAGGGCCGAGCTCCTGCCCTGCCCAGGCTTTCCCCTACCCCAGCGCATGGGTGGCCAGCGTCCCCGCGTGCCTGGCTCACCGCGGACCGACCCCGGCGGGGACAGGAGCGACTGGGTGCCGGAGCCCACCCCAGTCGTCCCCGCGTGCCTGGCTCACCGCGGACCGACCCCGGCGGGGACAGGAGCGACTGGGTGCCGGAGCCCACCCCAGTCGTCCCCGCGTGCCTGCACCACCCCCTTCTTTCTGTTTGTTAGAAGTCAGTCTGGGTTAAGTGAAGAAGCGTCCTTGAGGGAAACTGCGCTCACTTCGTTGGAGGCGCAGAGGGTAGGCAGCGCCCTGCCGCCACCAACGGGGCTTTCTGCACGGCGTGCGGGGTGGGCTGGGGCTGGAGGCGGAAGGACTCCGCCCGGGCAGGGTCAGCAGCCCAGGAGGACCGGCCCGTGGGGGCCTGTGCCACCGCCCCAGGGCCCATGATTTCTGAACCGTAAAGTGCTTCACGTGGTCCTCCTGGTATTGTTGTCACTATATCAGAATTATGACGCCCATAGAGGGGCTCCCACGGGGAAAGGGGAAGGGGCTACAGCAGCGTCCCTGATGTCTGTGGGCCAAGACCCTTCTTGGTCAGCCACCAGTATTGTCCCCTGTGTCCTACCATGAGCCACGTCTCCTCAGAGCAAACCATGTCTGCAGCCACGCTCTTGCCCCATGCCTGCCCCATCTGCCCCCACACCCTCTGCCCCATGCCTGTGCCCCCACCAGGAAGGCGTGAGGTGACCAGACAAGAGGAGGGGGCTGTGCCCATATGCGTCCCCACCAAGACGGAGTTTCTGCTCCCGGACCCCGTGCCAAGCAGCTGCTGTCTAAGTGACGGCCAGGCCTGCAAGTGAGCGGGGCCTGACGCGTCCATCACACTGAGCGAGCCCAGACCTCGGCTGAGACGGTCGCACCAGGACCGCCATCTGGTAGACCGTTCCGCAGACAGCGGCCTCACAGCTCAGCTGCTTTCCAGAGGGGTAGACAGCACCGCCGGAGCCGGCTCCCCACCCCTGTCCTGCCCACCTGCTCTCAGGGGAGCTCAGCTACGCCATTCATGAGCTGCAGGACGGGCGGAGGGGCTTGCCACTGCCCCAGTGCACCACGGAATCGCTCTGCATTATTTACGAACGGAATTTCTTCCAAGATGCTCATCCCCCCTCCCTGGAGCTCTAGGAGGTGCACCCACTTGTACAGGGGGCACCTCTGTGGCGGTGCGCGGACCGTTCGCTGGTGTTCGCAGCCCGCGGAGCGGCTGTTACAGGACGGGCAGTGGGTCTTCTGAGTCTGTTGACTCATCCAAGTGGAGAGCAGCGCCTCCCGCCAGCGGGAAGGGGAAGGTGCATCCCTTGAGGATACACTCTGAGGCCTGCGAGGGCTCACGGAGACACCGAGTCCAGGCAGCCCTCTGTGAGTGAGGCGGGCGAGCGCCCCTCGGGCTCCCCACGGCCCCAGGGCACATCCCTGGCCTCTCCTAGCCCAGCCTGGGCCCTTCAGTACCCTGTGCTCCTCTCAGGCCGAGGCTGCTGGGCAGAAACCGCCAGCCAGCCTCTCTGTGCGGCTCTCAGACAGCGCCCCGGCCCAGGGCATGCACACGAGGCGGGCCCGGCTTAGGGCTCCGAGTGGCCTAGGACCTCGGGATCCCTCCTGTGTGCATAACACGACACCCAGAGATGGCTCTGGAAGGGTCCCCATCCGGGGCAGGGCCAAGTCTGCCCTGACCCCGCCCCTTCCGTGCACACCGTGTCCTCGATGGTCAGTCTCACGACTCCACAGAAGGAACAGAGCAAAACGGAGGATGACTGTCCTTAGGTAGTTAGAAGTCACCCTCCTCGGCCATAGGAAGGCCCTGGGAGTGACTCCAGCGGCAGCACCATCGGGCTTATGCTTAGGGGCTGCGGGGGGACAGTCCGCTTCCTCTGGTTCCTGGAAAACGCTGAAAACACATCACGGTCACAGACAGGGCTGAAGTCTGCGCAGTGGGATGTCAGGTTGTCCTGTGGTGTCTGCCCAGGTCTGCGCTTGGTGACTAGACGTTCCGGGACCTCCCACCACCGGGGAGCCGAGAGGAGGATGGATTTGTTCAGGTAGCTTCTGGCACGTACCTGCAGACTCCACTGGACCGGATCTCCGTCTGGGGTACACACCTGTTCCTGGGGGCAGGGGTTCTCCAACTCAGGGAGCATGAGGATCTCCTGGGGAGGCAGCCAAAACAGAGAGTGCTGGGCCCCACCCCCCAGCATCTAATTCAGCAAGCCTGGGGTGGGGCTCAAGGCGTTTGCCTTTCTAGAAAGTTCCTGGGTGATACTGATGTTCTGGGTTACAGCACCCTACTTTGAGAAGCCTTGCCTCAGGGGAAGCTGACCCAGCCTCTTAGCTCCGGGGACGGGCTGGACGGTCATGAGGACGGTCATGTGTGCTGTTCAGGGATGGCTCAGGGATGGCTGAGGCCCCGCATGGAGCATGAGAGCGGAGAGGACGCTGTTGGCAGCTCTCGGGGAGTTCTTGTTTTCTCAAGTTTCTAGAAAGGCCTCCTCCTGCCTTCTCTGTCTGTGATGCGGAAGCACACGGGAGCCGAGAGCTTTGCCACGGAGGTGCTGGATGATGGAGCAGAAGCCTCCGAGTCCGGATCCCAGCCCCTGGCTTCCAGGTTACATGAGACACACAGAAACCCTTCAGAGGAAAGTCCCACAATCTCACTGAAGTAGTGCAACGTTAGAGCCAAGCGAGCACTTTTTCCCTCTGTCTTTTACTAATTCGGGCAGGAGCAGTGTGCTGGAGTTTGGGGTTGCAATCGTATTTTGGGGTCTGAGGTTTGAAGCACCATTTTCTCTTCAGGACACGAGTTTAGAGAAGGAGAAATGAGCGCTTCCCACGTCAGCCCTCGCAAGAGTCCTGGACGTGCGGGAGTCGGCAGTGACGGGGGGTGTCTGTGAGCACGGGTCACAGTGCTGCTCACCGGGCCGTCCCTCCAGAGTCATTGGTCATGATACCGAATCCAGACGCTGCAAGCTGCTCCTGGAATCCTCGCCTGGACTCCTCGCCTGAGCGCACTGGGATCTGGCGCGGGGGCTTCCCCACCCCGATCCTGTCCCCCCAACACCCAGCCACCACCCTCACTCCTTAACTTGGGGAACGTGCATCCTGCAGCATGGGGAGTCCCGTGTCGGCCCCTGCTGTCCCTGGAGGAAGAGCCACCAGCTGTGGCTGAGCCCCTCCGACCTCCTTCCTCACCACCTCAGGAGCCCGCCTCTCCACACATTCCCTCTAGAAAGTGGCCACCCTGTATTTGCCATCATCGCAACGCAGACAGTGGTGGTCAGAATGGAACTGTGGGTGTTTCGGGGGGTAAACCCAAGACAGTAACTGTGGACATACCAATTTCTAATGAATACTGTATGCCTGTTGCAAAGCCGAGTTTATATGTTAATCACGAGCTGAGAAAGAGACCAAGATTATAACTGCTACACGTAGACTTGGCCAGTACTGGTGGTGAACGTCACGTACGCACGCTTCCTGGTTTAGGCTTGCTGACACTACCTGAAAACGCCCACGGGCCTTCTCTTCGAATATGGAATTACTTCAAACATATCTAGGTTTGTCAGCGGCACAGATAAGCCCTGCAATGTGTGACATGTTTTGTTTTTCCATTTTAAACACACAGAGTCCGTCACACTGTGCTTTACCGTGTGTAATGGACCAAGCAACGGCCAGAGACCTGTCCGTCTGGGCAGACGTCCCGCGGACCAGTGCAGGCAAATTGCTTTTTCAGGATAGTGGTCAGCGAGCTTCTTAAAGACATATTGTGACAATAAAGGTTAAAAGCTACCTCAGTCTGAAAAGACCGTGCCTGAAGCTCATGTGTTTGCACATGTACAACTAAGAATCAGCCGTGAGTGACCAGTTTGGGAACCCACTTGCCCCGAGTCTACTTCACACACAGAAGTCCTGAGATCTCAAAATTTTGCCTCCATGGGCTGCCGTGCCAGCCATCAAATTGATGTTAGAATATAAACGCCCGAACTTCCGATGTATAATGCCAGTGGCAAACAGGACAAAGGACAGGCACGCCATAAAGGTCACGGACGGGGTGATGGCAGGCACAGTGACGTCTCTTCAGGAACAAGGGGGTTCTTTACTCTCGTGGGTTCATGAAGTAGAACACGGCAGACAGGCTGAGTGGCTTCGTGCACAGAATGTTTCACAAACACCCCGCAGCGCGCCTGTTGTACGGCCGCCATACATTAATTAGAGAAGCCGGCAAGCACCAACGCGTGCTCCGCACACCCCAGTGAATCCTCATTTTTCACACGCAGGGCCTTGCTAATTAAACTCAGCTTTGCAATTAAATGTGGAAAATTGTGTTAAACTTTCAAGCGTACTTAGTAAAAATTCAATTATTTTAGGGCATTTTATTTTAATGCAAATGAAATTTCCATCAATATAAAAACCGGCAAAAGGGAGGTACAAGGATCCCTGTTTCTCTCTCTGCCTTCCTCCCTGTTTCTTCTTCTTCTCCCCCCCCCCTTTTTTTTTTGGATTATAGATGCTTCTCTCACTTGCACGTCGCAATGCTCCACTATCTCTCGCCAGTACCTGGCTCTGTTCCAAGGCTTTTAGTGAGTGCTCTCTGTCAAGGCATGAATAATACAGCCCCTGGGCTGCGGGCAGAATCCAAATGAGGCGTGCACGCATCAGGAAGCAAGCCCGACTTCAGCTGCAGCACGAGCTCCCGTGAAGACGGGCGATCACTCGTCCCCGGCTGCCGCCATGACGACCACACCGGTGGGTGCAGAGCTGTACAGACGGGGGGTCTGAATGAGGAATGTGCACAACAAGCCAGGGAGAATCCGATGATTTTCTAATAAAAAAGAAAAGCTACCATTTGGAGCTTTTAATTTTAAAGTTTCAAGATCCATTGATTTGACTCTGGATTTTCTAAACTGGAGAGGATTTAAACAGAACGCCCACACCCGTCACCTAGCTCCTGGGACTTGTTGAGTGGGTGAGACTCTGACGCTAAATTTCAGGTCAAATTTCCATCAGACCCTGTGCTCCACAAGCAAATAATTTTAAAAATTGAAGTGGGGGCGCCTGGGTGGCTCAGCGGGTTAAGCCTCTGCCTTTGGCTCAGGTCATGATCCCACGGTCCTGGGATCGAGCCCCGCATCAGACTCTCTGCTCAGCAGGGAGCCTGCTTCCTCTCTCTCTCTCTCTCTCTGCCTGCCTCTCTGCCTACTTGTAATCTCTGTCAAATAAATAAATAAAATCTTTAAAAAAAAATAAAAATTGAAGTGAAGGGTAAATATAAATGAAATCCATTAAATTGCAAAAGTAAATCCAGAGGGGGACAAAATAGAGAAGTGAAGAATGAATCATCATTAGGGCTTCCTCCCTCTCCCCTGCCCGTCTCTCATTAGAGAGCTTATACAAAAATTGCTATCAGAAAAGAGTAAGCAAATCCAGTCATTTCAAATGTTCCAGCCTGTGTATAACTAGTATAAAAAAGGCTAAATTTTAAACTCCTGTACGTGGTTTAGAATTAATCTGTAAAGATGTAAATAAATTTTTATTGTTCCTATTTCTAACTGGTATTGGGAAAAATTTAAAAAAACTTTAAGAACAGTAAACTGGCCACTGTTTTGGTGATAAATTCAGTTTACAGAGGTCCACTCCTTTCTAACATTGTTTGACTTTGTCTTTACCACGGACAATGTTTTGGCACTTGGCATTTTGCTCACATCTTAGCTCAGGCAATGCTCCGGGTTAATGACGTCATCTTTTTATATCAGGTAGTTAAACCATTCAAACGATTCTAGATGAAGACTATCTGTGGGGCTTCCTGTCACCGTGTCTCCACCCTTTCTCAAGATCTCCATCCTTGATTTGGGGGACATCACCGAAAAATGCTGGGGGCCTCCCATCCTAGCCTGTGGCACTCCCCTCAGCCCGGGGATTGGGGTCTGGCTCTGCTGGGACGGACCCCCTGCACTGTGGCGTCATTCACTGCACGCATGGGGTTTTGGTGGGGTTCGCATGAGTCCCACCTGCCAACAAAGCCACAGGCCAGCAACTTCCCTAATTCCAAGTGTGCGGCATCCAGGCACTTGTTCCACACCTCCCCGCTGGAGGGACAGCTGCGTGCATGTGGGAAGCAACTTGTTTACACCCATGGGTGCCTCCAATGCTTCCAGGTCACAGTGCTTGCGCTCTGGGAGGGGACGTGGTGGGGAGGAGAGCCGAGGGAGCTTGGGAAGCTCCTGTCCCTGAACTTGGGCGACTAAGACTTTGGAAAACCCACTTAGGATGCCCAAGAGTGCATTTTCCCCTGTGCAGAGGAAGCCCTGGGTTTGGACCCACGTTCAAGATCCAAGACCGTCTCTAGCCTCCTTATGTAAGCACCGCTAAGAGAAGACTCACGCACTCAGAGGAGTGGAACGTGCTGGGCCCGGCACAAGGCCACGTGACCATGGGCCCAAAGGAAGAGGTTGGGCTCACCGCGGCCAGAGGAGCCTGCGTCAGTACTTTGGTTTCTAGCAGGAGAACTATTGCTGGCCCTGGTGGCAAAGTTCACGGTGTTTTTGTCATATTATACGCCAGTAACATAGAACCTCAGGTGGGAAAAGCAGAAGTCAGATTCACGTGTCGAGACACTAACGATGTTTCTGAAGGCAAGTGTCTGCTACACCGATGAGACCCATGAGAGGCCTGGTCCCTCCAGGGCGCAGGACAGTGACTGAGCATGGGCCGCCGCTGGTCCGTATATGGGGGTGTGGACGTGTTTATCGTGGATGCTCAGGAGCCAAAGCAAGTCTTCTAACAGATAACAGAAACCATCCTTCGTTTCTCTCGTTTTTCCTCGGCTGCCAGAAGACTCAGAACAAAATGTAAGACTATACCCAAACCTCTGATACATCCTGGGTTTCTGGTAAAATTATGTTCCTATTTCCCTTATGTTTTCCCTAATTTATCTCCTTGACTCAACTTTAAATTGTGTAGTTGTACATGTGCTTACCAGCAACCTCAAACTGTCCGTGAGCTGTGAACACAGGTAACACCACGGACAGATCACCTTCTGCCCGAGCAGACGGTTCCTGAAGCGGCGTGGACCGTCTAATAAAACACACATTAGAACATTAGCTCTACCACCTTCCCCCCATTTTTTACTGAGATCTTAAATTACAAATTCTTTTTTCACAGTATTCTTTCCTCTCGTAGATATTGCCCAGTGGTGGAGTCTCCTCTAAGCTCTAGGCCCAGTTTCTTACAGACGCACAGTCCCACCTCAGTCATACTGAGGAAATGTCACTAACAAAGCCGTCAAGTCCAGCAGCTCCCATGGGAAGCCCATGTGGCAACGAGGCCATGTGACCAGCCACGGGTCCGCGCAAGTGTATATCCCACAGAGCGACACTCGGGATTAGGGAAATTGCACTTGATTTTGATTTCCTTATTTTCTTATGCTAAAAATAAATATTAGCCTGTAGTTAGTTTTTTATAAGTTGGTATCAAATGTCCTAAAATATTTTTTAAAAATTTACACTGTAGATTTCCCCTACTTGCCTCAAATTAGTTTTTGTACGTTCAGATAAATGGATCAGTCCATATAGTATAAAACAGCTTTGTACTTGGCTATGATATGCACATAAAATGAAATTATATCCCTGAGAGGAATATATTCACTGAAGATTTTATGCTAAAAGACCGAAAGGATGCGTAATTTCATCAAAACCAAGACGCGGGCCGCCACTCTTGTCCTTTTGGCAGAGGCTGGGTCTCAGCGGGGACATGACAGCAGAGGTCACACTTGTGCTGTAGGGTGTGTGCAGGTGTGTATACAGAAGAGCTGTCAGAGGGGAGAAGCTTCCATAGCAGGAAATCTCTCAAAGCCAGAAATGATTGAAATAGTACAGACTTGAAACAGCACCAGTCATAAGATGTTAATGTATACGTGAGTCTTGTCTACTACAATAAGCACCTTTTCGGTTTGAAAAATTTAAACATCATCCCTTGGTTGAAAATCACTGTTCATATATAATCACCAGGGAAATGCAAATCAAAACCACAACGAGATACCACCAGTCAGAATGGCTAAAATTAACCATTCAGAAAAACGATCTGAGAATTTTGAAGGGGCAGGGGGGTGGGAGGTTGGGGGCACCAGGTGGTGGGTATTGTAGAGGGCACGGATTGCATGGAGCACTGGGTGTGGTGCAAAAATAATGAATACTGTTATGCTGAAAAAAAATAAAAAAATTTAAAAAAAAAAATAAAAAAATAAAATTAACCATTCAGGAAACAAAAGGTGTTGGCGAGGATGCGGAGAAAGGGGAGCCTCCTACACTGTTGGTGGGAACGCAAGCTGGTGCAGCCACTCTGGAAAACAGCATGGAGGTTCCTCAGAAAGTTGCAAATAGAGCCACCCTACAACCCAGCAATCGCACTAGTGGGTATTTACCCAAAGAAGACAAAAACACTAATTCAAAAGGATATATGCTCCCTATGCTTACGGCAGCACTGTCCACAATAGCCAAGACGCAGAAGCAGCCCCAGTGTCCATTGACAGAAGATGGGTAAAGACGTGGTGTGTACACACAATGGGCTATTATTCAGCCACAAAAAGAAAAAAATCTTACCATCTGCAACAACATGAACAGACCTAGAAGGTATTATGCTACGTAAAATAAGTCAGACAAAAGCAAATATATGTCGAATCTAAAACAAACAAACAAACAAAAAGCCAAAGAAACAACCAAACAAAAAACCAGCAACTGACTCATAGGTATAGAGAACAAACTGGTGGTTTCCAGAGGGGAGGAAGGAGGGGGAGGGGCAAAATGGGTGAAAGGGTGTGGGAGGTAGGCTTCCGGCTATGGAATAAAGAAGTCCCGGGGATGCACAGGGAATAAGGGTCAACGCTACTGTAATACAGCCATGTGGGGAGAGGCGGGGCCGCACTCATCATGTACAGGGTTGTCAAATCACCGTGTTGTAGCCCTGAAACTAACCTAGCATGGCGTGCCGACTATACCGAAGAGGAAGCCATTGATAATACGCAGACATCAACAACAAAACTCAGAAAACTTCCCTTGGTACCACACTGACACTCCTCTTGAGAACGGGCACACCAGTGACGTCAGTTCTGAGTATATTTGGTTTTACGTAACAAGTCTGTAAGCATCTCATTCTAAAACCAAGGAAACTGAAGTCTGTAAGTGTTAAATGATCTGCCCAAGCCCCCTGGACTGGCTAGCAGCCCCAGGGAAGTGAGAACCTATCCCCATCCTGGAAGATTGTTCTTCCTCCATGAGCACCACATGACTTATTCCTACGAAAATATTAGGAATTCTAGTAATTACATAGAATACGGTGCATCGTAAAAATTATGACAGCCTTTTAATTTAAACCATTTGTTGAAAAACTGTCTACATTGGCTGTTTCTGTGACCCTTCTCTGGTGTGCCACCTTCCTCACTCCCGTAAGAGCTGAGGTGTTCTGTGCTCACACCAGCACCGTGTCTCAAAGGAAAATGCAGCCTGGCTGTCTTCACACCATCTCCAAGCCAAGCTTCAGTTCCTGTTTACACAGGGACGGGACGGCACAGGGAGACCTCACAGGGACCCGGGCGCCCCCAGCTGCATGGGACACACCTGGGATAAGAATGTGCTTCAACGGATTCTTTGGAGACTTTATAGATTTTCCTGAAAAACTGTGATTAACAAATTATTCTAGCGGACATCTAATCCAAATTTTTTAGCCAACCATAATCGTATCTTTTAGTAACAGGATGGTACAGTTTAACTACTGACTAATCAAGACATGATGAAGGGAAAACTTGATTTCATTCATGGTTGGCTAAATTGTTTTTCATTGAAAATATAAGCAATGTGGTTTTAAAAATTTTTAGACTAAGAGTTTACATGCATATAACTTTATAAGACAACATAAATACTTGAAAGAAACTGTTTAACTTCAATGCTTGGTAATTTACTGTAATACACAGGACCAATAATAAAATGATAAATTAATGTTTTAAATCACAAAATTCCCTTAAAAACCGGCCTGTCATTCCTTAGTATGTAACAGAAGTCTGATAACCACTGCGTCATGGAGGCTCATTAAAATCTCTGTCTCCTTCAATGCTAGCATGGGGACTTGGGGAGTAATTTCTAATTTTTCCATTGATTTTACTGAAGGACAATCAAAATAATTGCTTGATTTCACCCATAAATTAATGCTCAGCTGAAAAGGAAATAAAACGTCAGGCAGTAAAGGAAGGTCACCCCAAGGTGTGGCCGAAAAGTCTGCTTGAGCATCTGAGCCTCCATCACGTGGGCTTGGTTCCTGATGGCTTGTTAGGACGAATGACCTTAGTCCTCGCAATCTAGTCTGTGGACGATTAGCTAGAAATGTATTACAGAGCCTGTAAACTCTCTAACTCCGCAGAACCAGCATCTTCCACTGAAAGGTACGGCTGCAGTAGTGTCACAAGAAGAAATTCCTGATAGAAAAGTCAATCTGAAGATCGATGTCTTCATGACTGTCAGCCCGAGCTGCATGACACGATTCTGCTGTGATGCCTTCCTAGCGATAATGACCCTGCCACCTGCTCTCAGAGATGTCCCCCACACCCAACTCTGTATGGACCTAAACCCCAGGATTTACAGGAATGATATAATCATCCAAGCCCCAAAGGCTCACGAGTGGGGTCTGCCTGGACATAGATCTCCAGCCCTAACCTCCCCCTGCAGACGCCCAGATGCCAGCTTGGGCTTCCTTTCCTGCCGGAAGATCAAGAAAGTCACACTCTCATTTACGCTCCGTAACTTACCAGCTGCAGCGACCAGAATGGACAAATGGGCAAGGACACGCAGGCCGTCTCCATGAAGCAGAGGGAGGTTCTTAGCATGCTGCTGCGTGTGTGGGAAAATGAGTTTAAGGCTGCTCGTAATTTGTGTTATCTTATGTGTTATCAAATTCTGCCTGGAAACCATGCACGTGACGTCAAAGGCTGAGTTCACATCAGAGAGGAGAAAAGACAACACTCGCTGTTTCCCAAGAACACCCCCTACTCAAGGTCACCCTTTGGTCTGGGTCCCTAGACAAGCCGGTATACACAGCTCATTGTGAAAAAGGTGGTCATTACCTTCTGTGTCTTGCGTATTTGCCACTGACGTGACCACTGCCATCACAGCCAGGTGTGGGACAGCTGCAAAGGGAAAGAGGGAATTATATATACGGGGCCATGCTGCTCGGAGGGGGGTGGCCGAGTGCTTGGGGAGCGTCAGGAGGGAGGACGCCCAGAGAGAAATTGGGGAGCAACTAGGGGTGCTTTTAGTCGGCAGGTCTTCCATCAGAGCAGCCTGGCAGGGCAAGCCCCCGGTGAGCCCAGGAGAGCCATCTGCCTGTTCCGAGGCTGGGTTTTCTCGGTTGTTAATGGGGACGCGTTTTGCCCCCCGAGAACTGACCTGAAGAGCTCTTGTACAGCTGGTTCCACGGGAACTGCAGAGAGATGGAAAAGAGATCGAGCATTATCATCTCTCACAATCCCCGGTCCCGCAGAACGCTATTGAGGGTAGGGTCAGAGCAGGGGTCCGGACGGACGGGGCACATGGCTCCCCAGGATGAAACGGACCCCGAAGGGCTTCCTGGGGCCTGGGGACGCACGGACATACCTCGAACCCCTTTGGACCGTGTGCGATGACGCTTCTCCTCGGCGTCCACCTCCATCTGTGGAGAGATGGGCAGGCGGTCAGGGCATGGCTCCCGCACGTGAAGGCCCGCAGGACACAGCCGAGCCCCGGCATTTTGGCGGCGGTGGGGGAGCCCTGTATGAGAGGCGTGGGGGAGGGAGGCATCCAGCGAGCTATCTGTGTTACTTAAAACACCAAGCAGACCTGCACCGCGCAGGAATGCTTCGTCCCAGGGCCCCACCCTGCGCGCCGGGGCCACCTCCGATAAAGCCTCAGGAGCAGACACTTTACGCTTTGCAAAGATGCATCAGGATGGGTCTGGCTTAATTCTGAGCTGCCTCGTTTGTACTGAGAACATAAGAGATAGATGTGATGTGTGCAGGAAGGTTCGTACATGCTGTCTGGAACCGAAAGGCTAATCTGGTCACACCATTAGGAGAAGTGGGAGCAGGAGGAGGACGTGTTGAACCTGGGCCAACTCCGGCTGTTTGGTTTTGGACGCAGTCGCTGCCCGCTGTGGTCTGAGGTGCTTGGATGGGTCCCAGGGACACGGGCCCTCTGCTAGGAATGGACACAGCTCACACTTCGGCAATGACAAAGCATTTTCCTGTATCACCTTACCGGGTCCTCACAACAATTTTGTGAGAAAAATATCTCTGTTGTCCCTAATTTATAGGTGTGACCTGCCCAACGTCATCCAAGTAGAATTTTCGGTCCAGGACCCTGAAACCCAGCCACTGGCTCACACATCATGTTTTTTTTTTTTTTTTTTTTTTTTTTTTTAACATTTTCTTAATTCACTTATTGACAGAGATGACAAGTAGGCAGAGGCAGCAGAGGGAAAGAGGTGAAACAGGCTCCCCTCCGAGCAGAGAGCCCGAGCGGGGCTCGATCCCACGACCCTGGGACCATGACCTGAGCCGAAGGCAGAGGCTTAACCCACTGAGCCACCCAGGCGCCCTTCACACATCATCTTTAAGCCAAGGGACCCCTGCGGGACAGGTGGCCGTGGGGCCGTGTACCGACACAGCAAATATTCCCACACGTGTGAGTCAGTTCCATACGGCGAAGCTGAGCGCTGGGAGAATTCCGCTCCACACGGCAGACGGGCTGGCGAGAGAAAAGCCACAAGGATGACCTCCTCCCATCACAAGGACAGGACGCCTCCCCCATCTGTGACGTCCTCGCCCATCCAAGGTCCCCCGAGGCAGAAGACCAGGGCACCTCAAAATGTCTCCCAAGCACAGGTCACTTCCCCCACACGTCAGGACGAGGGGTCACGACCAGGTGCAGAAAGGTCGTGAGGCGTCAGGGCTCCGTCAGACCCCGAGGGGCGGTGCGCGGGCCGCTCTGCCTTACGACAAGCTGCTTGCAAGGCACGGTCCTCTAGAGGGGACACCAAGGAGCCCTGGCGCGGGCCTGGCAGCCCCCGACGGAGCGTTCCTGACGACCGACCACCGAGTTAGTGTTTGCTCTGCTGTGTGCGGAACCCAGCAGCGGCCAAGGAGAACCCCTGAAGGAAGAGCAGCTCACGGAAGGGGCCTCACAGCTTCTCCCGGAGCCGCTGTGCAGGCTGCGCACCACTCAACAAAACCGGAACTTGAGGGAGGGAAGAGCCCGGGTGAGGCGCGTCCCTGAGGAAACGCTTCGCAGGGAAAGCTGTGGGGTTTCAGGAGGGCCGTCGGGTGGGGCGCCTGGGGGGCTCCGTGGGTTGAGCCTCTGCCTTCGGCTAAGGTCACGATCGCAGGGTCCTGGGATCCAGCCCCGCTCGGGCTCTCTGCTCAGCAGGGAGCCTGCTTCCCTCTCTCTCTCTCTGTCTGCCTCTCTGCCTGCTTGTGATTTCTGTCAAATAAATAAATAAAATCTTTAAAAAAAAAAAAAAAAAAGAAGGGCCATCGGAAAAAGGAAGATTGCATTTTCTCCGTGTGGAGACTCCGGCGGCCAAGCTGTTGCACGGAGAGTGAGGGCGTCTGTTTTCTGGGGCGCGGGCCGGCTGGGGAGGCAGGACGAGCAAGGGGACACAGGCTTGCTGTGCAGTGTGGGGCCAGGGCCACAGGGAGGGGGCGCAGGAGGTGCTCCGGGGCCGGGCTGACCCGGGCGGGTCTCTGCTGACCCAGCGGGTGTTACGGAACACGGGCTGGGAGGTGCCCCACAAGGGCATTTTAGGAAAAAACCGATCAGCGGCCGCTGGAGAGCAGGTGCAGGGAGCAGGAGCATGCGGCGGGCGAGCGGAGATCGGAGGACCCCCATGCCGGCCTCCGTGGGCGACAGCTCACTCCGGGAAAGCAGGCGTCCAGGGAAGAGAGACGGGGAAGCAGCACTTGAGAAACAGGTCAAGGAAAGTCAGCGTGACGCAGCAGCTCGTGGCCCCTCTTCTGGTGACCTGCCCCTCCTCTACTGTTTCCACACAGCCGGAACGCTGAGGGCAGGCAGGCTTTGACGCTCTGTGGAGAGCGTCCACAGCACCCGCTGGGATCACGTCGGGGCTCCAAAATCACTCCTCTGCGCGGGTACGGTTTCCCAACACTGCAAAACGGTAGCAGAGCAGATCGGGTTCCCACGGCGTGAGGCCAGCGAGTACTAGCATTCAGGACAGTCATGGGGAAGAGTCCGTGTCACACTCCGCCTCACTGTGCGCCCATCACAGGAAGGACCAGGGATGCAGAGATGATGTGGTGGAACCCTATTCTTGAGGGAAGTCAAGCTGTGTGCTAATCTGGAGCTAGAGGAGAGCAGTGGGGGCTCTTCTTGCTGGGGCAGGAGGACCCTGGCGGTGCTGTGTCTGACCCATTCTGCGAGAGAAAGAGGGCCCTCCTGGGTGGAAGTTTGAGCTGAGTTTTCAAGGTTAATTGCAAGTTTGAGGTTTAAAGTGGGGGGCATGTTCCAGGCAGAGGGGAGGGGATGTGCAAAGACCCTGGGGTTTGCAGGTACATTCTGGGGCCCCGAGGAGGGACAGGGCTCAGAGTGTAGGCCACTCGGTGCCTTCCAGGAGCACCATGGACAGGTCACCGTGTGCCCTCCACAGCCTCTGATGGCAAACCTGCATTTAGAGCCTCACCCCCCGCCCCGTACTGGCTGTAACTCAGGACAGAACTTGTCACCAAGGGGGCTGAGGCTGCCGCTCCTCTGTGGGTCTGATATTGAAACACTTGGCCTTGTTAGCTAATTGCTCATATGGTTGCGTAAGAATTATTTTATTTTTTATGTTTCGATTTTTAACCCATTTTTTTACATATAGAAGGACAACCTTATTTCCTTCCAGATACAGTTACCTCTGCCACTAATCACTCATTAAGACACAAACTCCTTCCCCAGCACCCTGCAACAGCCTTCCTGGGGTGCGCTGGCCGGACCCGGGACTGCAGCGGCCCCCTGGCCACTCCTGTCCCCGCCGGTTCCAGGCTCATCCTGTGTGAAGTTTCAGCCTCTCAAATGTGTTCTGCTCCATGTGTGGGTTCCTTGTACTTCGTAAGACAGTCCTGCAAAACACCCAACGCACAGGACACACGAAGCAAATGGGGGTTTTCTTTCTCCATCTGCCCAGGAACTCAAAACGGAAGAGCTCGAAGTGGTTTGCGTTTTGCATTGACTCCGTGCTTCAGGGCGCGGACGCCGGCGGGCTCAGATGAAGCGGAAAGCGTGGAAGTCATCACCAGAGCTGAAGGAGCGTTTCCATCCCCGATGTGTACACCGACCAGTGTGTGGCCGAAGGTCGCCCGACACCACATGCTCGTCCACACGTCAGCCTCTTCAGGGACCCTGGGCCTGCCCGCCACCCCCACAGGTGGGCTTCTGAGGTCCCACGGCTGTCCCTCTGCAGGCGGCCACCCTTGGATGCGTCCTGGAAGACTGTTCTTCTGGGGCCCTGAGACCCCGGCAGGAGCTCTGGGGACGACACCATGATGGCATGAACACGTTTGCGCTTCCCGGGGCCAGAGACCGTGGACGCCGCTGTCACGGCTCGGGTGACACGCCTCACCAGGAGACCACACTGAGACAGCGAGCCCTCCCGCCTGCCTGGAGAGAGCACTTGCGTCTGTAAGTCTGGTGCCTGTGTTTAGGGTAACGAGAGGCTTCTCTTAGGAGCCGGAAGGGGTTTTATACTTAAAGCAAAGTCTCCAATGTCAGACATTTGCTTTAGAACCCACAGAAGTCACCAGACGACCGAAGAGCGAGCGAGCTATTTACAACACGGACAGTTTGCACTCGCAGTCAGGACCGAGTGTGTAACTTTACCCCGGCCCCACCCCAAGCGCACGCTTCCGTCAGGCTGAGGCCTCATGAAGATGACGGGATACTAACCTCGGCAAAAACTCATACGTCCGTTAACGTTCTGTCCGCGCTTGGAGGCCGCTTCCCAGCAGCAAGCAGCTCTTCGGGCCACAGCAGCGAGCCCCGGGGAGGGGCACCGGGGGTTCTGGCTCTGCGGGATCCGCTGACAGCCCCCCCGCACCCTGCACACCTGCAGCCCGCCCCCTCGGGCAGGGTCCCCTGACGCGGGGCTCGGACGGGACACAGCTGAGCCCGGGTGCTCTCCCCCGGAGCTGCCCCTCCGTTATTCAGGAAGCAATTACTCATTTTGTCAATTAGCCAGACCCCACCTTTCACCGCCTGCAGCTTGGCACTGGGTCATCTCGCTCATTAGCACCGTCAGGAGGACTGGGCTGCGCGAGCAGGAGGTGGAGCTCGCTGACTAAGACGTGTGACTCGCGAGGACGTCAGAGAAGCCAGAGCATCCGCCAGACCCAAGAGTGCAGATCAGACCGCGTGCCCGTGTTTGTTCCCCCGTCCGTGTCCCCACACAGACTCAGGGACGTCTCTGCTCCTAAAATACCGTCTGTAAGATCGGCAAGAATCATTCCACGACCTCGTCGCCTTGAAGAGGTTCTACAGCAACGGAAACGCGTTTCCCCTGACGCGACTAAGCGTCCCGGTTTTAGTGAACCTAATGGAGTGCAAATACATTAAATTTCAGGAGTTCTGTCCAGTGTTTATAGTGAGCGCCAGGATGGCATATTGTTAAGAAGTTGCCAAGTTAGGAGAGACAGACAGGTCACGTGCCTGGTTTGCGGCTATCTCTGTGGCCGCTGTTCAACCCCGCAGGATGGAAATGAGGAAAGACAGGGCAGGTAAGTCAGGTGAGAGAGTCTTGGCTCGTCTGCTCCCACTTTTCCTTTTCCTTCCCGAACTTTCTCAGTGAAGACTGGCAACCAGTGAAGCCGTCCTCAGCAGGAGGCCTGGGCCCCAGGCCCGTGGCCTCGTCCCCCCATCACCTTAGTCCGCGTGCTTGGAGAGTGGAAGTTTGGCACTGTCGGCGCAGGAGAGAGGAAATGGGAAATAGGACTGGTGTGAGCAGAGGAGAAAATGCAGGTGCAGCGAAGCCCCCTCCGCCTGGGGCCACAGCGCGGAGTGTACCACAGTGACCCAGAAGGGAGCCCAGCTCCACAGGACCGGGTCAGACAAGTCACCCACTGTGGGGACGCAGGATATCATAGAAATGAACCTATCTGAAGCTCACTAGAATGAGAAGATTTGGGGGCTCATTATGGTGTGAACTCATCATTGAGTTTAAGAAGGTGGAGCACAAAAAAATTCAGAACGTCATTACCAAAACGTGGCTCCGTGAAACCAACCATCACAACGGCCACAGGGCAGGGAAGCAGCAGCCTTGCTCTCTTTGCCAGTTCCCTGTCATCAGGCCCTAGAAAGGTAGATGTTCATGCACAAAAGCAAGTCAAGTTTTGATGGTAAAGTGTCATGCTGTTCTCGGACTCCTGTCTCCACTGACAGCCTCTGCTAGTTGGTCCCCAGATGGAGGCTCCCAGCAGCCGCTGTAGGTGTGGATGCTCAGCTGTGAGGTGGGAGAATATGGAAGCCGGGGGGCAAGCGGGGCGTCTGTAATGAGGGCCCGTGTTTTGCTTGGTCTTGCGAGAACTCTGGGAGACCCGTCCTCACCATCCCACACTGAGTGCACCCGGGCCATGCAGGCGGATGCCGCTTGAGTGCTGTGAGAGGAGGGGCCACATTTTCAAAAGAAAAAGTATAGATTTGTGGCCTGACAAGTGACAATGATGTCGTCTCCTGAAGGACAAGAGCGGTCTGGAGGCAAGACTCAAAGCTGGATTCCTGGACCTTCTCGGATATCCAGGGTCTTTTCTGGCACACGGAGCTGGGACAGCTCCAGTCAGAGCAGCCTTGGAAACGTGGGACGCGTGCTTGCTCTCAGGGCTCGAAACTGTCACCCTGGGTGATAACACTGGGGAACCCCAGAAGGAAATCCTGCGGGCAGCAAGGGCCACACACTTAATCCACGTCTGCAACTGGTTTGGGACTGAACATGTGAAAAATAACACAACGTTATGCTAGGTGCCTGGGTGGCATAGTCAGTTGAGAGTCCAACCCTTGATTTTGGCTCAGGCCCTGACCGCAGGGTCGTGACTGTACTCAGCAGGGACCCTGCTTGAGACTGTCTCTCCCTCTGCCCGTCCCCCACTCTCGTTCACTCTCCCCTGTCTCTCTCTAAAACAAGTAAATCTTTAAAAATAATAAAAATAAGGAGGAGGAGTCAAGAAGGCGGAGAAGTAGCAGCTGAGACTACTTCGGGTAGCGGGAGATCAGCTAAATAGCTTATCTAAAGATTGCAAACACCTACAAATCCAACGGGAGATTGAAGAGAAGAAGAACAGCAATTCTAGAAACAGAAAATCAACCACTATCTGAAAGGTAGGACTGGCGGAGAAGTGAATCCAAAGCGACGGGAAGATAGACCGCGGGGGGAGGGGCCGGCTCCCGGCGAGCGGCGAAGCAACGGAGCACAAAATCGGGACTTTTAAAAGTCTGTTCCGCTGAGGGACATCGCTCCAGAGGCTTAACCTGGGTGAAGCCCGGGCGGGGTCAGCATGGGCTCAGGTCCCACAGGGTCACAGAAGGATCGGGGGTGTCTGAGTGTCGCAGAGCTCACCGGTATTAGAACGGGGAAGCCGGCTGCAGAGACAGAGCCGAGGAGTGACTCTCAGCTCGGGGTTGCCGTGAACCGGTCGCAGGCTCGGTCAGCTCGGAGCGCGGCCGGAGGCCAGGGTGACGGGAGTCATTGGGCGCTGTTCTCTGGGGGCGCACTGAGGAGTGGGGCCCCGGGCTCTCAGCTCCTCCGGGCCGGACACCGGGAGGCCGCCATCTTCATTCCCGCCCTCGGGACTCTATGGAAAGCGCTCAGGGAACAAAAGCTCCCGAAATCAAACCCAGCAAACCCGAGCGGATTACTCAGCGGGGCCCCGGGTAAGGGCGGTGCAACTCCGCCTGGGGCAAAGACGCTTGAGAATCACTACAACAGGCCCCTCCCCCAGAAGATCAATGGGAAACCCAGCCAGGACCAAGTTCACCTACCAAGGAGTGCAGGTTCAATACCAAGGAGAGCGGCAGAATTCCAGAGGAGAAGAAAACAAAGCACGGAACTCATGGCTTTCTCCCCATGATTCTTTAGCCTTGCAGTTAATTTAATTTTTTTTTTCTTTTTCAATTTTTTTTCTCTTCTTCTGCTAAATTTTTTTAACTTTTAACGTTTTCGTTTTTAACGTTTTTAAAATAGTTTATCTAATATATATATATAGATAGATAGATATATTTTCCTTTTTATATTTTTTATCGGCTTTCTTTTTTTAATAGGTTATTTTTTTTTCTTTCTGAACCCCTTTTTGTCCCCTTTCTCCCCCTCACGATTTGGGATCTCTTCTGATTTGGCTAAGGCATATTTTCCTGGGGTTGTTGCCACCCTTTTAGTATTTTACTTGCTCCTTCATATACTCTTATCTGGACAAAATGACAAGGCGGAAAAATTCACCACAAAAAAAAGAACAAGAAGCAGTACCAAAGGCTAGGGACCTAATCAATACAGACATTGGTAATATGCCAGAACTAGAGTTCAGAATGATGATTCTCAAGGTTCTAGCCGGGCTTGAAAAAGGCATGGAAGATATTGAAGCAACCCTCTCGGGAGATATAAAAGCCCTTTCTGGAGAAATAAAAGAATTAAAATCTAACCAAGTTGAAATAAAAAAAGCTATTAATGAGGTGCAATCAAAAATGGAGGCTCTCACTGCTAGGATAAATGAGGCAGAAGAAAGAATTAGTGATATAGAAGGCCAAATGACAGAGAATAAAGAAGCTGAGCAAAAGAGGGACAAACAGCTACTGGACCATGAGGGCAGAATTCGAGAGATAAGTGACACCATAAGACGAAACAACATTAGAATAATTGGGATTCCAGAAGAAGAGGAAACAGAGAGGGGAGCAGAAGGTATGTTGGAGAGAATTATTGGAGAGAATTTCTCCAATATGGCAAAGGGAACAAGCATCAAAATCCAGGAGGTTCAGAGAACCCCCCTCAAAATCAATAAGAATAGGTCCACATCCCGTCACCTAACAGTAAAATTTACAAGTCTTCGTGACAAAGAAAAGATCCTGAAAGCAGCCCGGGAAAAGAAGTCTGTAACGTACAATGGTAAAAATATTAGATTGGCAGCAGACTTATCCACAGAGACCTGGCAGGCCAGAAAGAGCTGGCATGGTATATTCAGAGTACTAAATGAGAAAAACATGCAGCCAAGAATACTATATCCAGCTAGGCTATCATTGAAAATAGAAGGAGAGATTAAAAGCTTCCAGGACAAACAAAAACTGAAAGAATTTGCAAATACCAAACCAGCTCTACAGGAAATATTGAAAGGGGTCCTCTAAGCAAAGAGAGACCCTAAAAGTAGTAGATCAGAAAGAAACAGAGACAATATACAATAACAGTCACCTTACAGGCAATACAATGGCACTAAATTCATATCTCTCAATACTTACCCTGAATGTTAATGGGCTAAATGCCCCAATCAAAAGACACAGGGTATCAGAATGGATAAAAAAACAAAACCCATCTATATGTTGCCTACAAGAAACTCATCTTAAACCCGAAGACACCTCCAGGTTTAAAGTGAGGGGGTGGAAAAGAATTTACCATGCTAATGGACATCAGAAGAAAGCAGGAGTGGCAATCCTTATATCAGATCAATTAGATTTTAAGCCAAAAACTATAATAAGAGATGAGGAAGGACACGATATCATACTCAAAGGAACTGTCCAACAAGAAGATCTAACAATTTTAAATATCTATGCCCCTAACGTGGGAGCAGCCAACTATATAAACCAATTAATAACAAAATCAAAGAAACACATCGACAAGAATACAATAATAGTAGGGGATTTTAACACTCCTCTCACTGAAATGGACAGATCATCCAAGCAAAAGATCAACAAGGAAATCAAGGCCTTAAATGACACACTGGACCAGATGGACATCACAGATATATTCAGAACATTTCATCCCAAAGCAACAGAATACACATTCTTCTCTAGTGCACATGGAACATTCTCCAGAATAGATCACATTCTTGGTCCTAAATCAAGTCTCAACCGGTATCAAAAGATTGGGATCATTCCCTGCATATTTTCAGACCACAATGCTCTAAAGCTAGAACTCAATCACAAGAGGAAATTTGGAAAGAACCCAAATACATGGAGACTAAACAGCATCCTTCTAAAGAATGAATGGGTCAACCAGGAAATTAAAGAAGAATTGAAAAAATTCATGGAAACAAATGATAATGAAAACACAACGGTTCAGAATCTGTGGGACACAACAAAGGCAGTCCTGAGAGGAAAATATATAGCGGTACAAGCCTTTCTCAAGAAACAAGAAAGGTCACAGGTACACAACCTAACCCTACACCTCAAGGAGCTGGAGAAAGAACAAGAAAGAAACCCTAAACCCAGCAGGAGAAGAGAAATCATAAAGATCAGAGCAGAAATCAATGAAATAGAAACCAAAAAAACAATAGAACAAATCAACCAAACTAGGAGCTGGTTCTTTGAAAGAATTAATAAGATCGAAAAACCCCTGTCCAGACTTATCAAAAAGAAAAGAGAAAGGACCCAAATAAATAAAATCATGAATGAACGAGGAGAGATCACAACTAACACCAAAGAAATACAGACAATTATAAGAACATATTATGAGCAACTCTACGCCAACAAATTTGACAATCTGGAAGAAATGGATGCATTCCTAGAGACATATAAACTACCACAACTGAACCAGGAAGAAATGGAAAGCCTGAACAGACCCATAACCAGTAAGGAGATTGAAACAGTCATCAAAAATCTCCAAACAAACAAAAGCCCGGGGCCAGATGGCTTCCCGGGGGAATTCTACCAAACATTTAAAGAAGAACTAATTCCTATTCTCCTGAAACTGTTCCAAAAAATAGAAATAGAAGGAAAACTTCCAAACTCATTTTATGAGGCCAGCATCACCTTGATCCCAAAACCAGACAAGGATCCCATCAAAAAAAGAGAACTACAGACCAATATCCTTGATGAACACAGATGCAAAAATTCTCGCCAAAATACTGGCCAATAGGATTCAACAGCACATTAAAAGGATTATTCACCACGACCAAGTGGGATTTATTCCAGGGCTGCAAGGTTGGTTCAACATCCGCAAATCAATCAATGTGATACAACACATTAATAAAAGAAAGAACAAGAACCATATGATACTCTCCATAGATGCTGAAAAAGCATTTGACAAAGTACAGCATCCCTTCCTGATCAAAACTCTTCAAAGTGTAGGGATAGACGGCACATACCTCAATATTATCAAAGCCATCTATGAAAAACCCACCGCAAATATCATTCTCAATGGAGAAAAACTGAAAGCTTTTCCGCTAAGGTCAGGAACACGGCAGGGATGTCCCTTATCACCACTGCTATTCAACATAGTACTAGAAGTCCTAGCCTCAGCAATCAGATAACAAAAGGAAATTAAAGGCATCCAAATTGGCAAAGAAGAAGTCAAACTATCACTCTTTGCAGATGATATGATACTATATGTGGAAAACCCAAAAGACTCCACTCCAAAACTGCTAGAACTTGTACAGGAATTCAGTAAGGTGTCAGGATATAAAATCAATGCACAGAAATCAGTTGCATTTCTCTACACCAACAACAAGACAGAAGAAAGAGAAATTAAGGAGTCCATCCCATTTACAATTGCACCCAAAACTATAAGATACCTAGGAATAACCCTAACCAAAGAGACTAAGAATCTATACACAGAAAACTATAAAGTACTCATGAAAGAAATTGAGGAAGACACAAAGAAATGGAAAAATGTTCCATGCTCCTGGATTGGAAGAATAAATATTGTGAAAATGTCTATGCTACCTAAAGCAATCTACACATTTAATGCAATTCCTATCAAAGTACCATCCATTTTTTTCAAAGAAATGGAACAAATAATCCTAAAATTTATATGGAACCAGAAAAGACCTCGAATAGCCAAAGGAATATTGAAAAAGAAAGCCAAAGTTGGTGGCATCACAATTCCGGACTTCAAGCTCTTTTACAAAGCTGTCATCATCAAGACAGCATGGTCCTGGCACAAAAACAGACACATAGATCAATGGAACAGAATAGAGAGCCCAGAAATAGACCCTCAACTCTATGGTCAACTCATCTTCGACAAAGCAGGAAAGAATGTCCAATGGAAAAAAGACAGCCTCTTCAATAAATGGTGTTGGGAAAATTGGACAGCCACATGCAGAAAAATGAAATTGGATCATTTCCTTACACCACACACGAAAATAGACTCAAAATGGATGAAGGACCTCAATGTGAGAAAGGAATCCATCAAAATCCTTGAGGAGAACACAGGCAGCAACCTCTTCGACCTCAGCCACAGCAACATCTTCCTAGGAACATCACCAAAGGCAAGGGAAGCAAGGGCAAAAATGAACTATTGGGATTTTATCAAGATCAAAAGCTTTTGCACAGCAAAGGAAACAGTGAACAAAACCAAAAGACAACTGACAGAATGGGAGAAGATATTTGCAAATGACTTATCAGATAAAGGGCTAGTGTCCAAAATCTATAAAGGACTTAGCAAACTCAACACCCAAAGAACAAATAATCCAATCAAGAAATGGGCAGAGGACATGAACAGACATTTCTGCAAAGAAGACATCCAGATGGCCAACAGACACATGAAAAAGTGCTCCATATCACTCGGCATCAGGGAAATACAAATCAAAACCACCATGAGATATCACCTCACACCAGTCAGAATGGCTAAAATTAACAAGTCAGGAAATGACAGATGCTGGCGAGGATGCGGAGAAAGGGGAACCCTCCTACACTGTTGGTGGGAATGCAAGCTGGTGCAACCACTCTGGAAAACAGCATGGAGGTTCCTCACAATGTTGAAAATAGAACTACCCTATGACCCAGCAATTGCACTGCTGGGTATTTACCCTAAAGATACAAACATAGTGATCCGAAGGGGCACGTGCACCCGAATGTTTATAGCAGCAATGTCTACAATAGCCAAACTATGGAAAGAACCTAGATGTCCATCAACAGACGAATGGATAGAGAAGATGTGGTATATATACACAATGGAATACTATGCAGCCATCAAAAGAAATGAAATCCATCTGCGACGACGTGGATGGAACTAGAGGGTATCATGCTTAGCGAAATAAGTCAATCAGAGAAAGACAACTATCATATGATCTCCCTGATATGAGGGAGAGGAGATGCAACATGGGGGGTCGAGGGGGTAGGAGAAGAGTAAATGAAACAAGATGGGATTGGGAGGGAGACAAACCATAAGTGACTCTTAATCTCACAAAACAAACTGAGGGTTGATGGGGGGAGGGCGTTGGGAGAGGGGGTGGGGTTATGGATATTGGGGAGGGTATGTGCTATGGTGAGTGCTGTGAAGTGTGTAAACCTGGCGATTCGCAGACCTGTACCCCTGGGGATAAAAATATATGTTTATAAAAAATAAAATTTAAAAAATAATAAAAACAAAAGTAATGCAACAATTCCTAAGCAAAATCCTAAAAAATGCGCAATCACTGACATGATGGCTGGCAATAAAAATTCCTGAACAGGAGCCCCTGAGGGGAAACGTGTCATCTCGACCCAGGAATTGTGAGAGGATGGTGCTGGGGTGCCGTGTACTGGGGCGGCAGCACAGAGGGCCCCGTGCCAAGCCCAGGGCATCGCAGATGAACCAGCCTGTGTGTCGGGGGGACAGGGCTGGGCCTGGCAGAGGCGAGAGAGCTCCCCCAAGCCCTCCGACAGCAGCAGAGAGGACCGGCAAACAGAGCAGGTCTTTCCCTGGAGGCACGTGGGCACGTGGCGAAAGGCTCGCAGGCTAACAGCAGGCACCTCTATGTTTTGGTAAAAGCAAATTAATGAATGAAGGAAGGAATTACAGGGAGCTAATGCTTCGCTTGGTCAGCGCGATTATTTAATTACTGTTTGTTAATAATTTGATTACAGTTTTAAACCTTCTGTAATATAAATAAAGAGCTGAGCAGAGAAATATCTCCCCCCCACCACCACGAGGAAGGAGACTCCTCTGCTTCTCTACAAGCGTGCAGGGCACCACGAGTGGTGCTGCCGCGGCCACGGAGGTCTGTGTGCACACGCACTGGACTGCACGCGGGGGCAATGGCCGTGGCCACGGAGGTTTGTGTGCACACGCACTGGACTTCCTGTCGGCAGGAAGCTGAAGGCTCTGAGGAGACTTCTACTACCTCTGAGGCTGGGGGTCAGCTTGTCAGGAGCCCAGGGTGTCCTTGGCCAAACGACACTTCCTCTCAGCCACGTGGGGGCCGGTGACCCTAGTGGAGCATTTGAAACAAACCCAAATTTTGAGGTTTCTAGGTGACTCCAGGGAGCTAAAGGCAGTGGCTTTTAACAAATAACTCCTGTTGGATGTCACTCTTATTGGGTGACCTGGCAATTTTTTATCCGTAAAAAGTCTGCTTTCCAGTTTCTATCGCCTGTCACCACGGTGACGAAGCCCGACAGCCCCGAGGGCCGGTTCCGGGGGCAGAGCAGCAGGGTGTGTCTCGGCTGATGGGCTCCGGAGGCCCCAGGGAGCGCAGGGGCACCCAGCTCTGGGAGCTCCCTCCCAGCCAAGGAGGCCGGAGCTTAGCTCGTGTTTCACTACGGTGCTCGCAGCCCAGCGAGGTCTTTCCTCTCACGCTCGGAACAGCCTAGCCGGAGGGTGCCTGTTTCCAGAGGTTGAGTCAAAAGGTCAAATCCGGGGCCCTTCAAATACTATTTTTTAATTTTATTTTTAAATACTATTTTTTGGCAAAAACTATTGCTCTTTTGGCCCCAAATGAAAAAAAAACAGAAACCCGCATCTGTGTTGGAAACTGGGTTTGTGGATTTGAGTTTGTTTCTATTATTGCTGACCACTTTGTCCTGACAGCAAGTTCTGGAAGGAAAATGCCAAGAGTCAGAGTTTAGGACAGAGGGCATGAACCTTACGGCCTGAGAATCAGGAGGCGGGCCCCGTAGTGCTGTGCCAGGTTCCCAGTGCTTAACACATCAAGCTAATACCTAAAACTCTGGAGACTTTATATCCAAATCTGGATTCCTGATTTTTCTGGAAAAATAGGAGGGTCTGGAAACACTGCCCAGCCAGCTAGAGAAACAGCTTTCCCACGACAGCCACCACGGCCTGAATGCCTCTTCCAGCCTGTTCCCTGCTATGGCTTGGCCCACCATCAGGCATGGGCTGTTTCTCTCTGTAGTGGCAGCTCCGTTGGGCTGGGCCTGGGAGGGCTGGGTGCCCCGTGTGTGAGCTGCCCAACTGTCCTGCTCCTGCCTGGTGGTCTCTGCCCTCGGGCATACCCGAGTCTAAGGAAAGCAAGGCAGCGCATCTACGTCCCAGGGCCTGGAAGAGTCATGGCTATGGGAGGATCTCATGGAAATCTGCAGAATGCACTTCCCGTCCTGGCTCTCAAGACTGGGCCACGGACACACCCCGCTTCTGTAGGCCGTGGAGCAGGGCCCGTGGCGCCTGTGGCGGCTGAACCTCCGCCTGCCTGGCCTCTCTGGCGGCCAGCTGGGTCTCCGGCTCAGGAACTTTGGCTCCAAGTTTAATAATTCAGTTTTCTCTCCACCCCTCTTCTTGGAGTCAGTTTTCTTTAATTTCCCCTTGTTTTTTCTGTAAGTTATTGCAAACAAGCATGCACAGATGTTGTGGTGCTTTTCATAGGAATCACAGCCTGTCGTGGCTGCTTGTTTCCTCTTCTGTCCTCCCCTCCAGGCACGGGCACTGCCAGGGCCTCCCAGTGCCGGCACACAGCAGGGCCTGACCCAGGAGCATGGGTCAGGGGGGTACATGTGAGACGAGGGTCTTCTGAACATCGGTGGGTCTGTCTCTCCTACAGTAGACAGGAAGCACGGTTCCCGAAGCCTGCCCGCTGCCCGGAAGGGAGGGCTGGCCACGTCAGGGCCTTCTGTGTCAGCAGTGGTCCCTGCTCATCTCCGGGGACACGCATCTCAGAGGCAGGTGGCCGGCGGTGTGACGGCTGCTCCACGTTTACTAACCGTGAGAAGCTGGGCACAGTCCCGTTTGTGGATCGTGCTTCTCTCTTCTGTGAAGTTCCTACTTATCTCCCTGGGCTGCTGAGAGGCTTGAATAAAGTCATTCCGTGAGAGAACCATGCACAGTGCCTGGTACGTGAGAAAAGCTTCCTGCCTCCGTTTCCCAGGTGAGGTTCCCCAAAGGCATGGAGAGCAGAGATGCCCACGATGTCCACACTCTGGGCGCACACATCCCTTGTGACACAGGGTGGTATTGGGCTGTGTATGCAATCACCTCTCTGAACACCAGCACTGCCGTGGCCTCTGTGGACCCGGACCAGGGCAACCGCGCACAGCCCGGGAGCAGAGTCTCCATAAAAACTGTTGGGGCCACGAGCTCAGTCGTAGCTACAAAACCTAAAATATGCACGTGGGGGGGGGGGGGGCTTTGGGCGTGGGTGTGTGTGCACACATGTGACCTTGGGGCCTTGAGCTCCCCCAATCCAGCTAAACGTTTTCAATAATCCAGGACACGGCTCATCCCATACAAGGCTGGCTCTCTGGGGCTCCAGGACTCCAGGAGAGGCAGGCAGGGGAGAGGGGGGAAGGGGAGACCCATCCCTTCAGGTCAGCACGGGCGGTCTGGGATGGGAACGAGGGCATCCTTGTGTTCCCTTGCCCCTCGCACGGCACCTGTCCCGGAGCATTGCCTGATGACCACGGGCTACATTGCTCTGAGTAGAAATATCACAGTTCCCTTAAAAATCAGGTGGCTATGGGGCAACCTTTCTGGAAATATGGAAAGAAGTTCTACAGAAAAGAGAAAAGGAGTAAAAAAAAGCGGAACATTATCTAGAAGGGGCTATTCTACAAAGGAAGGGGCTGTTCACAAATGCTCAGTAGGGAATGCATTTTCAAAAAAGACGGGGTAGGTCATTTTAGTGACTTGGAGTTGGTGGTTTTTCAGACAATTAGGATCTGAAATCAAACTGTCCATCTCAGCCCGTGGGGCACCTGTAACGTCAGCCTCCTGTCAGGTCGCAGCTGGTCCCACCCTGTCCCTCCTGCCCCCTTACTGCTGCGGGGAGTTCACAGCGCCCTCTCGGCCACCCGTGGGCAAGGGCCCTCACTCCCCCCGTAGGGTGGCTGTTTACAGACTCACAAATACTTACAGACTAAACAGTGGTTCCTCTACGTGTGTGCCATTTCTTGTAATGAAAGACCTTAAATAATTGGCAAATCTTGCTACCAGACCAAGCGCGAGATGCCAACACAGTCATGTGGGGTTAGGAAGGCAGCACAGAGCCGTGGGCAGGCGTGGGACCCGGTGCTGACCCCCTGAGCCAGAGCCCTCCTCTGTCCCTGCAGCTGCACAACCCTGGACACAGAGCTAACCGGGCACATCCCCAGGCTCTACATTCTAAGTGTGTGGGTCATAGCAGCCATGTGGGTCCAGGGGACATTGGGAGATCGAAGGAGAAAACGGCTTTGCCAGCATTCTGGGAAAACTCATTCCATGGATCCAAAGAGCATTAGTGTGAAGGGCCAGGAGTCATCTGGTCAGCCGAGCATGCTGTGCGGGGTTCACACAAAGTCCAGGGCTCCGGGCATCCAGGGCTCTGGCGTCCAGGGCTCCAGCGTCCAGGGCTCCAGGTGTCCAGGGCTCCGGCTGTCCAGGGCTCTGGGCATCCAGGGCTCCAGGCATCCAGGGCTCCAGCCGTCCAGGGTTCTGGGGGTCCAGGGCTCCGGGCATCTAGGGCTCTAGGTGTCCAGGGCTCCAGGCATTCAGGGTTCCGTGTGTCCAGGACTCCAGCTGTCCAGGGCTTCGGGCGTCCTGGGCTCCGGGCATCCAGGGCTCCGGCTGTCCAGGGTTCTGGGTATTCAGGGTTCTGGTGTCCAGTGCTCTGGCCATCTAGGGGCTCCAGGTAACCAGGGCTCCGGGCATCCAGCTCTGCATCTCAGGTAGAGCAAGGCAGTCACTGTGTCCCTTCCACATGCTGCTCGGTCTTAGGGCAGGGAGAGCAGCAAATCCATGACTGTAGGCTGTCGTAGATCTAGCTAGCCCGGTCCTCCTGTCAGGAGACCCTGTTGCCATCCCTGTCCTCTGACTTGCGTCTCTTCTCCTAAATGAGTGGGGTGTTCCATGCTTGCCTGGTGTCTGCCTCTTTCTGACCCCTCGCTGCCAGCCTGCCTTCAGGACTCTTCTGGCCACCCCCACATCTTGACCGTAGGCTGGGTGCTGTGCCTCATAGGCTCCCTGTGTCCTCTGGCTCCTGCCTGGTAGTGGCTGGTGTGACCGGTGGATGGGAAAGGCCAGGACTTACAGAGGTGGAAGAGCTGGGCCAGCGTCAGCCATCCAGGACAGACAGCATGGCTGGGCTCCTAGACTGTTCCTGGCCCTAGGCCACACCCTCAATGACACCTCCTCCACCATCCCTGGTGTTGGGGATCTCTTCATCAGCAGGGGACCTTGGGGGGCTTGTCCCCCCCTCCACGCCCTCCTTTCTAGAATTTTCCATCTGCTCCTCTCAGTTGGCTTTTCTGCTTTCCATTACGCTCAGGTCCCCTCTGCCCTGGAAGTCTGTTGACTTTAGCGATCGCCCCCTCCTTCTTTTGCTGCCACACTGTGTAACGAGACCTTTCAGGCGGGTGCATCCTGCTGGGTGTCATGGCACAGGTCGGCAGTGACGGCGTCCTAGAGCCCCACCATCTCACGGATCCTCATCCCTCAGGAGAGCACTTGCTGCTGTTGCTGGCTTCCCACCAGCCTCGGCCTCCCGGACTCCTGCAGGGCTCTGTCCCCGAGCCACACCCCGAGGATGTGCCTACAGTGCCCTGACCGCGGGCTCTGGGAGCCTGGACCGCACGTGCAGGGGCCTCCACCGCATGGCCATCTCCAGCGGGCCCATCCAAGAGCCGCGGTCAGCCTCTCTGTCCCACACAGGGGCTCCCGAACCGCCGCGTCCCTTCTCCCTGTCCCTGCGTCCACCCCCTCCCTTCTCCCCTCCTCAGCATTGCGTGGGGCTCTCTCAGCTGCTGGCGGGTCGGCTGGCTCTGTTTTCCTCCTTGAGTGGCAAGACCTCAAGAGCAGGGACCTTGTCACGTCCTAGCGTCGGTCCCAGCTGCGATTTACTGAATAAATGAAGTGATCGTCCCTCCAGTTGGAAACCTTAAGATCACATTGACTTTTGTCTTTACTCTGTTCCTCCGTCAAATCACTCCTCACGTTCTGGTTTTCACCGCCAGGCCTTCCCCCGCGTGGGTGCGGCATGAGTTTAAACCCTGACAATTCGGGCAAGTCACAGGGATGATCTTGTCCATGCCGGACCCTTTCCGTCACGTCGTCCCCTGTGACACCGTTCTCCCGCTTCCCGCGTGGTGTCGCCAGCTTGAGAACCCGCGAGGCTTCCCTGCAGACGCGCTCCCTTGCCTCAGTCAGCAGCGGCGTCTGCCTGTCTTCCCTGTTTCTCCTACAGACCTGGTGGGAGATCGGCAGAGGGGACACATGGGGACGCCTCCAGGGTGTGGCGGGGCTAGAGCCGCGCAGAGCCCTCTATCCTCCAGCCAGCTCCGCGCCGGTGGCGCTCTGTGCAGAGCCTGGAGCTTCGTGAGCGCAGAGCGCGTCCCACGGCCTCCACGCGCGGGCCCCACGCCACACGCTCGCGCTTGCTTCCTTCACTGCCGAAAACTCCGGCTCGCTCCCGGCCAAGGCCAGTGGCTTCAGCTCACGTTTTCGGATGCTGGGTCGGAATTCCCAGAACGAGTGTCCTGTGCCGTGTCTGCCGTCCAGCTCCGGAAGTTCCCTCACTCACGGCACCGCACGGTTTCATTCTGCTGTCAAGAGAAGCGCACGAGCAGCCCACGCGTCTTCTGCGGATCTCCGTGACACGTTTTCTAGGAGGACATCGTCAGTCCTTCCAGAAGAGGCACAGATCCATGCGCTGCTCAGACATGCGTGACTGTCCCTGTTTCTCCCACAGCCGACAGCCGCGGAGCGCGGGGCCTCGCCTCTGCCGCGTGAGCATCGTATCTCATCGCTGCCCACACTCTCCTTCCCCGACCACTGGGGAGGCTCCGCGTCTCCTCCCGCCCGCGCCCCTGCTTTCTGCTTCTGGCTCTGCTTTTTCTTGCTCACCCTTTGCCTAGTCTTACAACGTCCCGTGGATCTGCAGTAGCTCCTCGTGCACCTGCGCGTCGATCTCTGCCCATCCTGCTGGTGGGCACGTCTCCCCGCTGCGCATCCCCCACGCGTGTGAAAGGAGGCGGGTGACCCCGTCAGTCTCTCAGAAAGAGCCACCGGGCTCTAGGGCTTGGTTGTGGTTTCCTGGGGGCTCACCGCCCTCATGCCAGTGCCCCGGTCCTCCTGGGCCCTCTCAGGGGCAGCCAGGCCCCCTCCTCAGCGGCCCGTCCTCCTCCGGGCTGCAGTGCAGCCCCACCGGGCGTCCACTCCACGCCCTCTGCCGCAGGAGCCCACCGACAAGCGCGGCCCCTTCTCTGCGAGCACCTGCTCAGCCCCTTGCACCCTCTCAGGCCGCCGCGCCGTGAGAGACCACGCGACCCTTTAGAGGGATGTACAACCCGCACGTGACCAGCTTCTAGAAGAAGTAATTAACGTCCTGCACTCATTAGCAGAGGCTGCGTTTGACTTCCCTTCCGCTTCCCCCCGACCGGAATTGTGATAAAACACAAAAAATAAAATTCAAACACATTTTGATCTAGAGAAATAGTAATAGAAGGGTCCATTTGTATAAGGGTTTCACATGATCCTGGTGGTTTTCTAATTTCTAAGCCGGTTCCTCTTTTTAAGCTGAAGTATATTCAATATACCAAACTGTTTCTGGAGTGGGACACGGCGGCCTGGCGTCCGTGCACGTTGTGAAAGGCTCCTGGGTGTGCGGTCGCCGTCTGTCGCCATGAGAAGCTTCCATCCTTCAGACCACATTGCCTATGCTGAACTTTTCATCCCTGTGACTTATTTATTGTATAACTGGGAACTTGTACATTTAAAATCCAGTTTTTCTTTAAAAATTTGTTTTCCTTGTTTTTTTTTTTTTTTTTTTTAGAAGAGAATAAAGCTAAAAGAAAAAAGATGAATTAGAGAAGCTTCTGTCTACGTGGGAGGCGTTTCTGTGCTCAGGGGAAGAGGAACCACACAATTCCACAGGAAATGTTCAGAAATTAAAGTGTTTCAGAAATGATTCAATGGGAGACGTTCATGAATTTCAGGGAGAAGGGTTTGCACTCGGAACCCCGAGCACAAAGCGTGGGTTCTTCCATTTACTGCATCTCTTTGGCCCTTGAGCCTCAGTTTGCTAGAAAGGACACAGGCAGGACAGGGTCCCCACTGGGACCAGGTGGGGCCAGGTGGGCGGGCGAGCTCCTAACGCCCGGGGGAAGGTGAGAGTGTGCAGCACGGCGTGCTGGCCCCCGCTGTCTCATGACCTCAGCTGCGTGGCCGCTGTCATTTTGCCCTCACTAGGCTGTCACTATCCGACACCACATGCGGGTCAGGGTTCCTCCTCAAGGGAAGAACTCTGCCACCGATGAGACCCACGTCACGTCTGGGCTCTCGGGGGCAGGTGTGGGATACCACGCAGCAACAGAAGATGATGGGGCTCTCCGAGTGGTGGGAAGGGACGGAAAGAAACAGCATGTGGCAGAAAGCGAGGGAGAAAGTTCTAGAGGGGTGTGAGGGGGAGGAAGGAGCACTTAGTTCTGACCACAGGGTTCTGGGGGGAGCCCTGAGAGCAGTTCACTGGTCCCCACGTCAACCCCCCTAGCGAGTGGACGAGGGTGGGCAGCACCGCCTTGCTGGGGTCCATCCGTGGAAGTTCCGTGCACAGATGCTGGGATGTGGGCCCACTTGGTGCTTAAAGCCCCTCCCGCCCCAACACCCCCGGAGCCGGTGCTCGTGAGGTCAGTGTGGGATCTGAGAGTGGAGCTTCGGGGCAGCCAGGACGGCGGCCTGCTTTCCACAGGCTCCACTGGACGGGCAGCGAGGGAGAGGGGTCCCGAAACAGCTTCTGGGGATGAAGAAAGTGTCTCTCTTTCTTTAGTCAAGCCCAGGACAGGGTGGGTCTGCTCCGCGGAGGGGACAGGCAGTGGACAGGAGAAGCGGGCAGGCGGATGGGGCAGCGGGAGGGCCAAACAGACACACTCTCGGGCCGGTGCAGGGAAGACGGCGGGCGAGGAACAGCAGGGGGCTGGGGAGGGGCGAGAGCTCCCGTCCTGGGAGGAGGAGGTTGTACTGACCGTAGTGGTCCAGGCCACGTCTCACCCTGGTCAGTAGTGCACACAGTGTGGACGGGGCTGTCCCTCCCCATGTGGACCACGAGCCACCAGGGTGAGTTCACCCGGTGTGGACAGGGCTGTGCCGCCTGGTGCGGACCTCATGCCACCAGGGTGAAGGGGCCACACTGTACCTTGTGGGGCGTCTTCTCTTCTAGGAAGGGAGGCAGCGTGGCTCCGTGGGCAGGACACAGGCCCGGAGTCAGGGTCCCTCTACGTTCTCTTCCTGGTCCTCCCCAGCTTGGGACTGAGGCGAAGTTACTTAATTTCCCTGTGCCTCCATTTCTCCATCTGCAAAACACGAACCACAGTGTAAAGCACCTATGATTCCACCAGCACGTGAGGTGAGGTGGCAGCCGTGGACAGGAACCCTGTGGTGGCCGCCCGGATCCAGGCATCCTCCGTCCTATCTGTGGACAAGGGCTCCCCTGGGAAGCATTCTCGCTTCCACAAGGGGCCTCTGCTTTGGCTCTGAGGAAGGTTCTCCCCAGGGATCTTCTCAGGTGGTGCAGTCAGGGACCAACCCCGTCTGTGGAGTGGGCTCGGCCAGACTGGAGAAGGTTCTAGAACCCCTGTTCTCAGGTCCGGAATCCCTCCAGGCTCCTTGCAGAATAACAAGGTCACACCAATGATTCAGTTAAGCAGCTCCACAGACGGCCATGTAACACCGGGAGCGACTCTTGTGTTTACTCCCTTTGTCTGAACAGCTTCCCATGGAGAGCTGAGCTCGGTGAGGAACAAGGGGGTCACTGGGGCCAATTTCCTCCAAACTCCACAAGCCCTTCCTGGGGTCTGAGAACCAGCCGGCCCTGTCTGCTCTGTTGAGCCTTAGGGACTGAGCTGTAAATCCTTTCTCGGTAGACTTCATCTTCCCGAGGAATGACGTCACCCACACAGGCCGTGAGTGACTGTTTGAACACGTGTGTCTGCCAAGACCACAACGGCACAGACCACAGAAGATTTAAAATCATCAGTTCGAGAAAGAGGACGAAGTCATCTTCTTCAACATTGTCACTTAAGGGGCGCCTGGGTGGCTCAGTGGGTTAAGCCGCTGCCTTCAGCTCAGGTCATGATCTCGGGGTCCTGGGATCGAGCCCCACATTGGGCTCTCTGCTCGGCAGGGAGCCTGCTTCCTCCTCTCTCTCTGCCTGCCTCTCTGCCTGCTTGTGATCTCTCTCTGTCAAATAAATAAATAAAATCTTTTAAAAAAAAATCACAGCATTTCCTATTAAAAAAAAACAAACATTGTCACTTAAAACAGGAGAACTTTTATTAAAACAAACAAACAAAAAACCAGGAGAACTTCTCCCTACCTCCTCCTTGGGGTTTAGTAATTTCCCTCAAACGTTACTACGAGCTCGCCCTCAGTCTTTCGGCACAAGCCCCCGAATGGGCACCCTTCCTTCCTTCCTTCCTTCCTTCCATCCTTCCTTCCTTCCTTCCATCCTTCCTTCCTTCCTTCCATCCTTCCTTCCATCCTTCCTTCCTTCCTTCCATCGATCCATCCTTCCTTCCTTCCTTCCATCCCTCCTTCCTTCCGTCCTTCCTTCCATCCTTCCGTCCTTCCTTCCTTCCGTCCTTCCTTCCTTCCATCCTTCCTTCCTTCCTTCCTTCCATCCTTCCTTCCTTCCTTCCGTCCTTCCTTCCATCCTTCCTTCCTTCCTTCCTTCCTTCCGTCCATCCTTCCTTCCTTCCTTCCGTCCTTCCTTCCTTCCGTCCTTCCTTCCTTCCTTCCATCCTTCCTTCCTTCCATCCTTCCGTCCTTCCTTCCTTCCTTCCATCCTTCCATCCTTCCTTCCTTCCTTCCTTCCTTCCGTCCTTCCTTCCTTCCATCCTTCCTTCCGTCCTTCCTTCCTTCCTTCCTTGCTTCCTTCCGGAGCAGGGACAACCCCACCTGCTTCTACTGGTCACTTCGGGTTTGTTGATTCAAATGACAAAAGATAAAAGGAAGGCGGGAGGGAGAAAGGGAAGGAGGGAAGGAAAGAAGGAGGGAGGGAGAAGGAGGAAAGCTGGGAACAAGAAAGAGCACACCCTCACTGCCGTGTGCCCGGAGTCTCTGGGACTAATTGGCTAATACAAGTGACTCGACCAACCTATCCAATGTTTCGTGGTACAAGGTCTGAAACCAGGCGGACCTGGGTTGCTGAATCATTTCCCAGTTATCACCTCATGACCTGAGCTCACTGTTTCCTGGCGTTTTTCCATCTCTAAGCTGGATGATACACAGAAGGGATCTGGCGCGCCGGGAGAGCTCCGTAAATGCCCCCATCACTACATCCACCATCACGCTTTCTTATGTGCCTGAGCAACGTTTCCGAGCTCCAGGTTCTCGTTTCTGACCACGATGCTGTGAAGAGCGAGAAAGCTGGATGTGGAGAATCTGCCTCCCTCATGGGAACGCCCTTCATTAGCGCGACCAGCACCTACAGAGGTTGTGCTCTTGTATCCTGCTGGGCTGGGGTGAGTCAGAGTAACGCAAGACGAGTATGACGGTCCCACACGAATTCAAGGAAAAAATGAAAGAAACGATAGAGAGAAATCAGGATCGACGTAGTTGCATCTTAAATGTGCGAAAATGTAATTCATTTTGTGTATGAAGAAGAAAAGAAAAACCAATGTGTCTGGGTAAAGTAGAAACCCCATGGTCATCATTAAATGTACTCAAAAAATAAAAAGAGAAACCCCAATGACTGAGGAAAGCACAACAAAATCTACTGAAACACAAATTAAAACAATGCATTGATGATGTAGTGTTGTCATCGAGGTCTTTTCTCCTGCTGTCTTTCTGGTAATGACCAGCACTCAGAGTCTTAATGAGGAGAAAATAGTTGATATTACTTGCTATAATGAGATTTTGGAGTTTGTCTTTTGCTTTTTTATGCTCCCTTTCTATGAATAAAGAGCCCAGTATTTATGAGACGGACACCAAGCCGTAAACTCAGACGTCAGCACTACTACTGCGTAGCTGTGTGACCTTCAGCAAGGAATTTACTTCTCTGCGCCCACCCATATCATGGATAGAGTGGGTTTAATAAAAATACTTACCTCGTAAAACAAAACAAAACAAAACAATACATTGACAACATGTTCGAGTTTAATACTGCGACACAGGCTGATTGGCTTTTTAAAATAAATTCTTTTATTAAATTATAGTTTTGAAAGAAGCATTTTGCAAACAGCTAATATTCAACTGAACATTGTAATATTATGAGGAAATACACATTTAAATATCTCATAATATTTAAAAATTCAACAATTAAATTACATACTAACGAGCAACAAGCATACTCCAAATCCGGCTCGGCCCACACTCTCCATGTGAGCGGAGCTGAGCGCGAGGTTCCTGCTCGCTGCCCTGTCACATAAGCCGGAAGCACCTGCGTCTGCGGGTATCGGGTTTTGTTCACAAGGAAACCACCTTCGACGCCGTCCTTTCAAGAACAAAGGGGAGAGATGGGAGAACAGGGATGGAGCTGGGATGGAGCGATTGTCCGACCGTCCGCAGGAAAGCAGAATCGCCCCATGACCCAGCCAGGAGGCGGCTTCCTGGGCGCAGGACAGAATTCGCGGGGGGCCCAGCCTGCCCTCCGTGCCCGGCCCCGGGGCGAGCAGCCAGGATTTGGCAATGGAGTCCCTCCCTCCTCTGAGAACCTGTTTGTTTGTTTGGGTTTTGTTTTGTTTTAACAAAGTCACCGGCAGAAGTTTCCTCTAAGAAATTTATCTCAGGAAATCAAGATCTCAGACCTAATTTACTTCTGTTCATTTGCTCTAGAAAAATGTGCATTCACAGTGTCGGGGTGGAGGGCTAGAAAGGAAACAAGTGCATTGACCCAAGTGTTCACTGCTCACCGCGGGGCCACACGGTGCCACCTGACCGCCCAGGAGGCCTGAGGGCAGCAGGGACAGTCCCCGCTGGATCATCCCCCTGGTCTGTTGATGCCCAGCCCCAACCAGGCCCTGCACGAGGCTCCCCTGGCAAACGCCCTTCACTGCTGGGCACGTCCTTCTGAGGGAGGTCATGTCCCCGAGACCACGGAGGCCCAGAAGCCCACACAGCAGCTACCCCCAGAGGTGTGCAGGGGCGCTGTCAGAGCTCGGAACGTCCACACGGCCCGCAGCCTGCTGACCCAAGAACTTGCTACCCTCCTGGTTAACTTCTCCCTTTCTTTCTTTCTTTCTTTACTTCTCTGCTGCTTTCTTGGTGGGGGAGGGGAGGGTTTCTCCCAAACGCATTTGTCTCGTCCGCATTCACCCACCATCCATCTCCGCTTCTATATCTGTTCTCAGCTCTTCTGTTTTCTGTATCTTCTGGGAGAACTCTTCAAATTTGTCTTTGGGTCTTCAATTGCAACTTGGAGAATGCTAGTTTATATGCCCAAATTAGCTCTTATCACAGCTAGCCATTCCAGTTTGTTTTCGTGATTACTTGTGTTCATAAGAAGTTAGAGACCAGGTCTCACCGCTGTCCCGCTGCGACCACGGCATCGGAGGGTCCGGAGTTAGCCGGAGTTAGAACGGACTGAAGGTGGGGTGGGAGACGGAGGAAGGGGAGGAAGGAAGAAGAAGGAGGGAGGGAGGAAAGTAGGGAGAGAAGAGGAAGGAAGAGAGGGAGGAGGATCGGGAGGGAGGGAGAAGGGAGGGAAAGAGAGAAGGAGACAGAGAGAGAGGACGAGGGAGGGGAAGAGAGGAACTCTCTGGCATTCCGGCTTCTAGGTTGGGTGCAGCGGGGCAAAGGGAAGGGCCTCACTGGGGGGGGGGGCACACAGCAGTCACAGGGCAACGGGACAATGGCAGGGTGGGGTGTGTGAGGGGAAGCGCCGGGTCCCAGCCCAGACTCTGGGGACTCTGACCCCGGAGTCCCTGCAGGTGCCAGGTCACTTCGTGCTGTCCTCTCTAGAAACCCCGGGAATCCCACGCCCCTGTAGCCCTGTCCCCTGAGCTGCTGGAGCCTGAGGCTGCTTTCAGGGGAATCAGGGGAACCAGGGCAACACGGGCGGAGGCAGACTTCAAAAGACAATCAAACAAAGAGTCTTCATGATCAAGGGGAACAGCTGACCTGCTAACGCAGAGCCCCATGTGTGCACGCAGAGACCCTGCTCTAGCTACGTGCCCGTCTGTGTCTGTTCACACGGAACCGTCCTGCACCCCCTGCGTCTGAGTCCGTGGCTCGCCCTCCCAGCCGTGGGGCTCTGACATAGGTCAGCCGGGGCAGCTCTAATTAAAGCAGACCCTCATTTTCTTACTGTGGAGCTCACCACACAGATGGCAATTAAAAAGCATCTATCTGTTTGAATTACAGTTTAAAGGAGGTGATACTAAAACCTTGCTAATAATTGAGTCCAAAGGACCAGCTACAGCTATACCGCCCTCGCTTGGAGCAGCAGGGAGCAGAGGCTGGGTCACCGGGGCTTCGCGGGATCTGGCGTCACAGGAACAAGAAAGGACATCGCTGGGCTCTGGGGACTCCCCCCGATCGCCTTTAGGTGGCCTGCCTCCACCTCCCCACTGCGTGGGGAGGACTGTGGCACAGCCGGGTCCTCGTGCCCCACCTGCTGAGCTTGGCCGGAGGCTGGAAGATGGAGAACCAGCCACACGGCCCACAGCAGCAGCGGACACGTGACTCAGAACTTGTCCACTTGTGGTCGCCACCAGCAGAGGTGAGCTCTGGCCCGATCACCTGCCGGCCAGGCCCCGTCGGATGCCCGGCCACTTGGAGTTCCCGGCTCCGTTTCTAGAGAGGGGACCGTACTTCCTGCCCGCTGGTGGTTGCGGGGAGCGACAGGGTTGGGCAGCAGCCTTTGTTCCCCAGGGACATAGTCGCTAGGAAGACTTCGTGCCAGGGCTTCAAGTGCTTGCGATGTACTTTGAAGACAAATATTGGGTCGTCAAACTGCCAGGAGACTATGCTGACAGTCGCAAACCACAGTGGACATGGACACGCGCAGGAAGAGGAATCCAAATGTCGACAAACCGGCGATGGTGGGACCCTCAGAACACATACGTTTTCGCTCCAACTCCTCCACCATCGCGCCACACTCCTAGCCTATCAGTGGTGAGGGCAAGGGAGGAGTCTGGGTTCCGGACAGAGGACGCCTCCTGGGTGGGCCTGCTTTCAAGCCGTCCACACTGGCTTAGGGGTGGTGGCTAGCCCTGGGCGGAGCCGCCGATTTGTAGGTTAGACAAGTGCAAAGCGTGGGTTTGAATCCGGTGTCAGACGCTGACTTCATTATCTGCATTTCTCACACAAAGGAACTAACTTGGGGAACTTAGGCAAGGCCAAGGACGGTGCCCAAGGTCACGCAGACAAGGGAACAGGTTTGGTCTCCAAACCCAGGGGTCCAGGCCCCTGGCTTCTGTAAGATGAGACGCAAATACATTCTCAGAGCACTCAGGCGTCGCGGGTCACACCCAAGCACCTGGGGACGGGAGCTCCTGCCCCTCCCTTCTTGGAGGCCAGCGTGTTTGCCGCCGGGTTTGTCCGGGCTGTCGCGGTGATGCTCAGCGGGGAGCGCCGACGCACGCACGCACGCACCCACGCACGCGCCCCGCCGCTCCGCCCCAGGTGTGGAGACAGAATTACTTCATTTCCAAGCGTAAGCGCGAGCAGAGTTTACACACTCTACGAAATGTTTTCGCTCCACGAAAGCTGGAAGCATTTCCATGCAGGGAGCTGAAGGTCAGACCTGTGGTTGGTCATCGTCCATGACAGGGTGCGTGACTTACAGAACAACCCCGCCGCGTGGCGTGAGTGCCGCCTGCTCCCTGCTCTCACGAGGCAAGCGCGCTCTGCTACACACTTGTGTGTGTCTCCCTCTCGCGCACACGTGCTCGTATTTTCTGGCATCGGCAACGCAGCAGATCCCGGCGCCTTTCGAAGTGGCCTCAGCAGTTAGTCACTAAATGTGTGACCGTGCGTGTTTTCCCAACGGGGACGCCAGTGTCTGCTCTCATCAAACGTCCTTCGAGGAGACATTTATGTCTTATAGTCCTTGCGTCTGACATTCTGCCTTCTCTCTCCTCTGATTCACCGACTGCATCCTTTTCCTCCTGGATTCTGCCTTCTGCAAGGACCTGTCCTCCCCCTGCGCACACACAGCAGACCTCCCCAGCCTGTCTCTGGTCTCTCGGCTTTGCTTACGCACCGCGGGCCGGACGGGAGAGGCTCTCCTCCTCGGTCCGGTCTTGCAAAGTCTCGACTCTGTGCTGCATCCAGAAGGGCCTTTCCTGCTCCAAGGGACAGAGCTTACTCCAGGCCTTCCTCCTAAGTCCTGCCAAACCACCAGCTGCTCAGGCTGACTTGTGATGGTCGAGCAGTGGGAGCGGACCAGGGACTGCAGGTCTGGGGTCCACAGTGGCCCCAGAGCAGCGGTACTTCCAGACGGAGATTCCTCCCGCAGAGAACCCCACATGCGGCCCTGCCTCTGCCAGACTGACACGGGGACCGGGATGGACAGAGGGCGAGGGAAGACAGACAAACGGAGCCAGGGGTGAGCACTGAAGACAGACATGGCCATGGGACCTGGGTGGCATGGGAGGGGCTCCCCCAAAGTGGGGACACTCGGGTTCCCACCGGGAGAAGGAGACATGGCTGAGTGAGAAGCAGCGAGGACTTTTCCAGACCAAGGAAGCAACAAGTGCACAGGCCCAGGGGGAGACAGAGGTTTAGGTAAAGGGACACACACAGGCCAGGGATAGAGCGTCACGGTTCAGCTCTCGGTTTTATTCTGAGACAGTTAGGTTTTCTAAGGGCTTTGCGTGGTGGAGGTACAGCGTCCAAACCATTGATAACAGCCGCTCAAGCCCAGTTGTATACGCCACCTGGAAACCAGAGAGCAGGAGCGAGGGCACCGTTGTGCTCCCTGCCCAAGACCCTGTAGAGACCGAGGCGCTTGGAGGACAGGGACACGTACTGAACTATAGGCATGTGGAGATCCACGGGGACGGAGACCCCACATCTGTGCAGAGGAAGGACCACTTCGGTGAGTCTCAGATGCGGAGACGCTCCGGGTCTAGGCGCACAAACCCAAGTGTGGACACGTGAGTCCCACAGCAGACCCCAGGCTTCACCAAGGCACCGTGGCCGGGATCGCTGCCTGGAGCTCAGAACGCTGGTGCACAGGCCCCACTTCACCACGGGAGCCCTCAGCACAGTCTCCTGGTGACACATAGCATTCCCTCCAAGTCCTGGGTGGAATGGGATCCTTCTAGTCTGCAAACAGGTAAGAGCCCCATCCGCCCAGGGAGCACACCTGCCGCGGAGTGGTCGGACGGGCAGGGAAGCTCCCAGCTGCTGAATAACGTCACGTATCAATTTAAATGCCCTTCGTTGGATAGGGTAGTAGTTTCTCTTTGTCAGATTCAGAGTCCAGAGCAGGGATTTTTAATGGTTTTTAAATAAAAAGAGTCACCAATTTGACCAGGTCTAAGACGATGGAACACGACGGAGATTTCGGTCTTTCTCTTCCTCTTGTGAATCTGTCAGAACTTTTCTGGGGTCGGAGCGATGTACAACATGTTGATGTATAAGGTCAACCTTCGTCCTTATTTATCCATCCGAACATATCATTCTTCAGCCCGCAGGCCTGACACGGCCACATTGGTTAAATGTGACGAAAAGATCACTCACCCGCGTGGGACCGAAGTGACGGACGGTTTGTCTTACAGGGTTGTTGCCGCGGAGACCTGACAACACACACACGGGTTGGCGCGTCCCAAGTCCTTCCCATATGGGTTCCCTGATGGGACTCCGGACCGGGCAACTGTGTCCACCGCATGCAGAAAAGAACTACTTCCGTGGTCACCACCACGGCGGACCAGCGTCCTGCACGACCGGGCGGCATTACCAACACTCCTGTAAGTGCCGGCTTTCACCAAGCCTAATTGTAACGGGGTGAATTGTGTCTCAAAAATTCGTGTGTGCAAGTCCTAAGCGCCAGGAATTCAGAATGCGACCTTATCTGGGCACAGGGTCACGCCGACACCGTAAGCTCTGACGCAGCCACACGTAACGGGGTGGGCCTCCGGCCAGTGTTACCGGTGTTCTCACAAAAGGAGAGATTTGGATACGGACGCACAGGTGTGGGGGATGCTTTGTGACTGTTATTCAGAGACTGGTGACACATCCACATGCCTGGGACACGGAAGGTCACCAGCCAACCCCAGAAGCCAGAGAGAGGCTGGAGCGGAATCCCCATGACAGCCCCAGAAGGACTCGGTCCTTCCACAATGGGGCCTTGAACGTGGGCTTCCGTCCTGCAGACTGAGGGCCTGGGAGTGTCTGCTGTGGAAGGCGTCCCGCAACCCCAGAAAACTCGCACCCCCCCCCCCCATCTGTCCCGTCAGGGTCTCCTGGACCTGGGCTGGGAAGGAAGGGCACGCCGCTGCCGCTGCCGCCACCGCCCGGCGCCCTCCTCGCTGCACTGCTGGAGCTCGTCTTGGAGCCATGACGGCTTCTTCTGCAGGCTCTTCGTGGTACTGAGGTCAAAGTCATGGCCCCATGCAGCAGGTGAGACCCGCCACCAGCTTCAGCCTTCCAGGCCCAGGGCCATTTTAGGCAAATGTCAAGCTGCCCTTTTCTCTTCAGATGGGAAGAGAAACTCACTGTCCAGTTGTCTGGAAAAACGGGAGCGGAGCTGTGACTGGTGACCAGCCTTCCTCGCCACCCGGAGGGGAGCGTGGGCTGCCGCAGCTGGAGCCAAAGGAGCTAGGTCAGGCAGTCCTCGGGTGCTGGGCCTCCGTGGTAAGTCCTTGAGTACCTGAGGGAAGGGCCGAGGCAGCGAGCATGGATTCTACTCGTGGTCACGTGTGAGTAGAACAGAAAGCGAGCCCAGTGCCCAAGGTGGTGGGACAAGGTGCCCACCCCGGGGCTGGGAGAGGCGACGGCAGAGAAGGGGGCGCCTGCAGGCCACGGACAGGTGGTCCCAGGTGTTTCTGTGGCCTGGGCTGGGAGCTCGGGGGGCTCCAGGTTGTGGACACCAGCTGCCACGCTTAGCGGGAAGCTCAGCCCCCCTCCCAAGCGGGTCCATGAACTTCCTGGCTGTGCACACAGTGACTGTGGGACGAGAGTGGGGATCTCAGCTCAGGCCCTCTGGATGCTGCTGGGAGTGTCCGGGGCTCGGTCCGACTCCCTCTAGATCCTGTGCAGACGGTCTGTCCCGTGTCTCAGCAGCTCAGCAAGCAGATGGTGCTGCTCACCGCCCCCCTGCCCCACCCCAGGGTGTGGAAGGGCAGGTCCCAGCAGAGGCCAGTCCGGTGCTCTCCAGCTCCCCGATCTGGTGAGGGCCAGGCATGTGGCTGCCTCCTGCTCCGTCTCCAGTGCCATGAGTACCGAGGAGCTGGTGGGACGGCACCGACGCAGGCCGGCCCGTGAGGACGGGCCTCCTTCTCCAGGGCTCCGACAACTTCCTGGCCCATCTGGAGGAGCGTCCAGAGTCCAGATGCGAAGTCCGGCACTCTTTCCGCCACTGGCAGTAAAGTCAGTAAGGAGTGCACTTCCCAGGGGCAGACCTTGCTCGAGCACAACACAAAGCAGACTGGATCAGACAGGAGGCCCCTGGTTTTCAAGTCCCTCGATGCAAAGGAACGTTCGGGAGCTCTTGCGCATTTGCTTTCCTTCTCGCTGGAGAACGTGGACTCTCTCCTGAGGAGATGTTTTACGTCGAAATACTTCCCTCGAAGCACATGCCGGTTTCGCATACTTCTGAGGTGTTTCGTCCTGACTGTCATCTAAAAATTAACTACGGTGTCTGCTCCCTGCCGTGCTCTTCGGACACTGTCCTCCAGATCCCATCGGCGATGCCGCGAGGGGCCCCTCACGGCCCCTGCAAGCCCTTCCTCCTGTGGCCGGCCCCATCCCCTCCTGACTCTCAGACCGCTGTCCGGGCCCCCGAATGCCGGCGTGACTCTGGCCTGGGCCTCGGCAGGTCTCAGCACCGCTTAACGCTCCCTGTATCTCTGCCTCAACGACGCAGCTTTACCCCTGAGTCCGGCCTTCTGTCAGCTCCTCTCCCGAATTCCAGGCACCTGCCCCCTTTCCTCGCCCAGACACCTGGCCATGCCCCAGGCTCGGGCTCTTCCTGCCGGCCGAGCCCCTGGGACCCCCACTTTGGGCCGTGGCCCCCCACCAGCACTGTGTTCCCACCTCTCCTCGCAGGAGGCCACCCTCAGCCCTGCGCTCCCCCCGCCCGATCTCCGCCGCTGGGACCGGAGCTCTTCGGTCTTCCCGTTCCCACTTCCTGTTCCCACTCCTGCTGCTGAGTCGGGCCTGTGTCTGCGCCGCCGGCTCCCTCACCGGCTTCGGCCGCGACCGCCTCTGCGGCGGCCGTTCCAGGAACTCAGTGGTTTTCCACTAGGGGAGTTTTTCACTTTTAAAAGCTTCTACGGAAACCGACACTTTCCATAGATGGCGTAAGCTCAGAAGCCTCCGGGAAGTGGGGTGACGGGCGGGGGTCCCCGCAGGTGACGCTCACTTGTTCACTGAGTCGGCCACTGTGCTTCTGGGAACCCCAGGCTTCGCAGAGCACAGCCCAGCACAGGTCACTGGGGTTCCCCACTGGGTTCCCCAGTCCCACAGAGACCCACGTCGCCCTCCCCATCGGAGGACCCACCTGCTTCCCACACCGTGAGACCCCAGGCCCACGCTGCCTTTTGTTCCCCAGCAAAGTGCTTCGCGCAGGATCGTGCACAGCAGCGCTTCCTTAAAAACCGCAGGAGCAAGAAACGCCCAGGCTGGTTTCGACATAAAAGGGACACAGGTGACGTGAAGATCACCAGTGCGACTTTCCTCATCAGCCGGAACGCTCTGGGGGAATTTCGAGCTCTTTTGAGAAAAGCTCTCTGGTTGCTTCAACAGAGAAACAAACACGCGCCGGCTGCCTCCGGTGCAGGGAGGGCGGGCTCCCGGGTGCCCTAACCTGGAGGACGGGCAGCTTCTACACTCACCGGGCTTCGGGGGAATCGGCATACGTTTATGTGCATTTGCATGGAACATGCCTGTCACCCTCAGCTCCCAAACGTGCACACTGGATGAATTTTTTAAAAAGACAGTGTGACCTACGGCAATTATACTCAAACCCCGTATTCAGAACAAGACTCATGAAGCAAAACAAAAATCTAAAACAATCAATTACATGCCTGCTTAGGAAAAAGACAGGCAGAGCCTCGGCTGGAAGCCGAAAACCAGACAGAGCCTTTCCCTCAGCGGCCAGCACGCAGCCCGCGCCCTCACAGCCCTGCTCGGGTTGAAGAAACACTTCCTGGCTCCATGACGAGCCGTGCTCCGAGCTGGGGGCTTACGGTGGGCTCTCCAGCCTGGTCACTGCAACGGAATTGTGGCCTGGGTCTCACCGTCCCCCGGACACGTTCCCTGCCAGTCTGAATGAACTTGTGCTGAGGCTCCACTGGGGGGACGTTCGGTCACACGTGTCTCCACTGCTGTCCCGGCAAGGGTCTGAGGAGGGTCTGGTAGGCGTCTGCAGGGCCTGCCGGCACTAGAGGGGTGGGGAGGAGGCTCAGAGAACGTCGCACGGGGCTGGTGACTGGGCAGCTGATGGAGGCGAGGGGCCGAGAGCCTCTTAGAGAAGCCCGAGGGGTCGCGAGCTGGACGTTGCAGCACCCACTGGAAAGCTCAGCGCCCCTCTCAGGGCTCGGGCTTCCTGGGGCTGGTCCTGGAGGTTGGTTTTCCCTCCCTGTGCCAGGGCCGTGGGGGGACCTCTGCTGATGAGCCCCGCCAGCCACCGCCTGGCTCCTGAGGCCTGGAGGTAAAGGGGCCTCTGGGTCTTCGCTGGTAGCACCCAGTGCCGTGGCCACTCTGGGGAGGATGTGGCGTTGACCACCCCTGCTCACGGCATCCTCATGGTTTTCCTAAATGGCGTCCTAGCCCCACTGCTGGTCACCCCTTCAACACCAGCAGCCGGGAGTTTTTGGGAACCGGCTCCCCTCACCTTGGGAACGGCAGAGTCATCCTCCATTCTGGGAGCACGAAGTGGTTTTCACAGAGTATGAGTGCTCAGGTCACGACCAGCACAGCAGAGAGAACAAAGAGCCGGAGGGAGATGGAGAAGCACGGCGCGTCTCTGCCGTCATGGAGGCCAGCTCCCCTCACTGGCTCCAGGACAGGAGCTGGAGCTTCAAGGGGTGGCGCAAGGAGACTGCACGGGAGTAAAATCTCCAAGCCCATCCGAGGCGGCTCATGGGTGTGCACCTGCGCACGAGGGAAAGCCCCTGCGTGGGGCAGGCAGGCGTCCGCCTGTGTCCGGAGACTCGGAGGCTGGGCAGGCAGCGCGGAGCCGCGTGGACAGCCAGCCCCAGTGGGAGATGAGACGGCTGTGCTATCGCTCCGTTCGGCTTAGCAGCACTGGACACACACAACATCGTCTTTGTTGTAGCCTAAAGAAGTTTAAACGTACCCGGGACTCACGCACCTGTTGGGCGGTTCCAGATGGTGATGAGTAAGTGACCAGAAGGTCACCTGAAGGGAAGGCTGGGGCAAAGTACGGAAACACGTGACGACGGAGGCCACGCCAACGACTTCTATGAAACCAGCCACTTGTAAAATGGCATCATCAAGATTATGTAACAAAGAGGACCTTTAAAATTGAGCTGATTACTACATTAGAAGTGCAAATGAAGAAATAATGTAATCTACAGGAAAACACAAAATAATAACCAGCCAACACCCTCTGCAGTCAGCTCAAGGTGCCAAAACCAGCCAAGGGTCCAAGCTCACCCACGCAGGGCCCCTTTCTGTCAGCGGTGTGATGGGGACCCAGTTAGGGCACCTCTGTGTGACTTCCTGCCTCAGCTGGTAAATGGGGAGGGTAAGAGCACCCTGTGCACCACAGTCAGGGTTAGAAATGGTGCCAATGCCCAGAGGCCTCCTACGGAGAAGCTTCCGGACACGTGGTCGCTGAGACGACTAATTTAGATCTGCTTTCGACTCTAGAGAGCAGCTGTGAAGACCAAAGCCCGTAAGAGAGGAGCCATCGGTTCCGTGTGGAGGACGCCTGTCACCAAGCTCGTCATCTTGTAGAACTGACCTTCTGTCACCTCTGGGGGCATAGTCCCGGGTTACGTAAGAAAATACTTCCCAATAATACATCGCAACGCCAGCCAACGAGCGTCTGGCCTGTCTGCGTCTCGCCGTCCTCGTCGGGGGCACACAGAGCTTACTCTCCCAGCGCCACTGACCGGGGCCGGCACAGCGGGGAGCCTGGCGCACGGTTGGCTCCGACGGGCGAGTGAGCCTGAGACCCCGCAGCGGCTCTGGGCTGAGGGAGCAGGGGCCGGAAGGGACGGTGGGCCTCAGGCCTCGGCGGAGGGAAGGAAAGTCCCAGGGCAGAACGGAAATGACTCTGTAGGTCAAAGCTTCTGGAGGCCGGGGCTGCAGACAGAAGGGGAGGCTCGGAGTGCGTGTGGACGCGGGGAGCAGGAGGAAGGGCCGGTCTGGCAGCACCCAGAAGTGGCAGGTCTCACCCCGTTCTGTACTGGGAGAACTGGTTTTTAATTCAAGACGCACTTGGTGTATGTGAGAAGAGCGAGTTTCATGGCAGGAACGTTGCTCTTGTCCCATGAAGGTTAGACTTTGCCGGGAGACAAGGCTTCTGAGCTTGACTTTGTCAGGGAAAACTTCTTTCTTTGGCGCCACGGTCTGTACCGGGATTCCCCGTGAGCGCAGCGCCAGGCCAGCCGCGAGGACAGAGGAAAAAGCCCTTAAACGTTCCAGAATGCCACAGTCTCATGCGAGAGCCCGGAACCAAACCGCCCACTACCCCGTGTGGAAGGGGCAGGGACGGGGCGGCCAAGCCGGAAACCGGCAGTTGAGGCGTCAGGAAGGGCCGAGACGGGCGGGTGATCGACGGGTTTGAACAAGCCTCTGGGAGCTCCGGTTTCTCATCTGTAAGACGCAGTACTAGAACCAACCAGTGTTCTAGAGCTTCAGAAGAAGCTTCCAGGTGGCCAACAGCTCAGGGTGAAGGAGTCTCTGGTGAAGACGCCCGAGAAAGGTCCGCGCCACTGACGCGCCGTCACGCACGGCAGTCCTCCTGCTTCGGGCTCAAGTGGTGAGCACCTTCCCGTTGCCCACCGACACACGGGCCTGCGTCCGCACACGCCCGCGCCCACACACACCCCTGCGCACGCACACGTGAAAGCCTCACTGGAAGAGCTCTCCAGCGTGGTCTGAGCTAAACCGGAATTATGTTTTTAGGCCTGAACCAATGCAGGTCCCATTTCACTGAAAAGAAGCCCAACACGGCCGTCGACACGGCTCACCGAAGAACCTGCGGGCATCTGTCAGCTGCTGGTGCGTCGCTGTGTTTTGACCAAATACGTATTTGTAGGTCTCGGGTGGTGAGAACATAAGCGCACGCCCCTGCCGGGACTGGACTGTTCCAGCTAACGTCCACGCCTATTTGCGTTTTCATCATTCGAGCCCGTCATGTCTTTCCTCTTAAGACAGTGGCTCAGAGCACAAACCACCGTCCCACCGCGCCGCGTCCGACAGTCGGCGAGCGCCCGGCTCCGCGTGTTTCAGGTACCGGGTGTGCGTTTCGGGGGCGGAGCTGTCGGTCTTCCCCTCGTCCTTCCACTCCCTGACCCGGTGTTTACTGCGTAAACACACACCGATCGTCTGCACTTGCCGCCGCTCTTGTAGGTGCTGAAGATGCACAGAGCGGGTCAGGGAAGGCCGCTGACTTAACTACAACTTTCAACAGTGCAAGTCTTTGGGACACTGTGGGTTTAGCTTCATCAGGACTGCATGCGTGAGGCTGAACGGAGATACTTAGAAATGAGGCAGGGCCGGCAGACGCAGACCTGCTCCGGAGCGTGCGGAGGTCGAGTTTTGTTAATTTGGAAAGTCTCTCCAGAGGCTGTTCCGCTTCAGTCTCTGTCTGACGGACTTTAAGCGGCGTCTGCGTTTTGACTTCCAGGCAGGAGGGCTGCTGCAGTCCGTGCACAGGCCTGCTTGGTCTGCTTCTCACTTTTCGAAATGAAATCACATTAGGTCCACATTACGTGCTGATAAAAGCATTAGTTCCTAGTATCTCACGTTGTGAAGACACTGTTATTTGACAAATATTTCAAGTATGTATTAAGTATTTGTATGACTTCAGGTCTTAAATTATCTACCTTTTCCCAGCAGCTCTAATAAACAACACATCCAATAAGTTCCAACGAAACAACTCTTTACCTTTAGAAATGAACATTTATTTTTCCATAAACTTTAGAGATTTGGCCTGTCGACATCACCGAGCCCTAGGACACCTTGGCCCCTTCGGATGGCCCGTGTCCCCATGACCTCACAGTAGCCCCAACACTGCGCCGGAGCAGTGAGCATCAGGAAGCAAAGTGTCTGGGAGAGACACCCCAGACCGGAGACAAGCTGGGTCCCTCGATCACCCGTTTCAGAACTGCTGGGAAAACCCTAGCACGCAGGAGACAGAGCGCACTCCCCACGGTCCCAGGCTTGGCAGCCGGACGGCGTGCTGGCAGGCAGCCCCTCTGCGGGGCTCCACCTGGGGCCTGGGACCCTGGGCTCCACGTCCGTCTGTCCACGGTGCTCCTACCTCAAAGGCACTTAGACATCAAGAGGAAAAGAACCTCGGGTTTCAATACTGAAGACATCAGGAATTAGCATTTTTAAATAAATTCTAGGTTTGTACCTTGCGAAAGCAATTGGGTTTCTCATTGTATTCTAATAGTGATGAGGCACGGTGGGAGAATCTCCCAGAAAAACCCTCCCAGGAGAGGATTCGCTGTCCCGGGTTTTTGTCCCCAGCTCGGCCTGGTTTGAAGGACACGGTGATGGGACAGTCCCAGGTGGGGTGACTTTGTGCCCTGGACAGTCCCTTTTTAGACGTTTCTCCCGAGGAAACTGTGGTTGCCACGGTGCCCCATTTGAATGTCGGACCACAGTCACAGGGTGGAGGTAAGACGGGGCCGCCGCTGACAGGGGAGGCCTGCGTTCCCAGAAACGAGGCGGGGAGCACACGCAGGGGAGAGTCTGGGCTCTCACTGAAACACCTTCGCAACTGGCGATAAGGCATTAAATTCCTCTTATTTTAAAAACGCAACAGAAGGATTAAGTCCTCGCGCACCCTGGTTTCCAGAGTCCTCCGAGCCCCAAGGGGGGACCCGTTCAGAAGAGAGTGCCGCTACCGACACAGGTCAGATGCTCCAATGTACTGAGTGTGAGGCCAGCGCTCACAGGTCCCCCAGTGTCACGGGTCCACGAGGTGACTCCTAACTTGACCCACAGCGTCTGTTGCTGCCCAGTCTTCTTCACATGGCTGGGGGAGCCTGTCCGTTGCCTTGTCCACATGACACACACATGACCGCCCTTGCTCTCGGTCACCCTGTCAGCGATCGTTACGGCTTCCTCTCCACGAGACGGCACACGTCATTTCTCCCTCATCCGTGCGGTCACGCCACACCACGCCGCCTCCCAAGGCCACCACAGCCCGAGTCCAATCTACAACCTGTTTTGGAACCAGACTTAAGACATGAATATGCTCCTGGCACCGTCATACTTGAAACCGGTCAGCGGTTTCCCATTGCACTCAGATGCCGGGCTCCGTGGGATGACTACGACTCTCCGATGACACCACTCCTTCCTTTCCGATCTCTCCGACCTGCCCGGCAGCCCCGAGCTCCAGCGAAAGGGTCTTGGTTCGGTTCCATAAGCTCGTCTCAGTTCCGTCACAGGGTCTCTGCTGGTCCCTCCGCCTGAAACACTCTCCTCACACTTGTCTGGGCACCAACGCCTTCCCCTTCGGCCTCAGCTTAACTGCCTTCCCTGGGAGAGGCATTTCCAAATCCCCATTCTGAGAATACACCTGCCATTGGCACCGTCCCCTGCTCAATATTTGCTCCGTGAACAACACACTTAATGCAACTTGTAAGCATGTTCTGTGTCCCCTTGCTCGTTTTCTGTTCGCGTCGTCCCCAGACGACCAGGTCCTGCCCCTGCTGTGCTCCAGCTCCTGGGGCAGAGCGTGGCCAGAGCGCTCTGCTGAGGCCAGGGGCACCTCTTTCTCCTGTGACAGTGACGGTGCACCTGCCCAGAACAAGCGACAACTGGGCTCGGGTGATAGGAATGATCAGTTGGTCTGCCACGTCCCTGTCCCCTCCAGCCCCCAGCCGGGCTCTATGCCGCCTGACACGGTGATTATTTTGTGTGACTGTCGTTTTCCTTGTCAGATCAGAAGGTCCTGGAGAGGGGGGTCAGGCCTTCCCGGACCCTGCACTGCACAATCACCCCAACGGGGAGCACTTACGGGGCCACGGGACTAAGAGCATGTTTGCCGCCAGAACAGTGACATTTCTCGGTGTTCACCCCTCTCACAGGAATGTTGGAGTTGCTGGCACTAAGATTCACCTTCTAGGAAGCACGTCCCTTGCTTTGACCTGTTGTCCCATTACAACTGGCTTCTGTGGGCAGAGTTCCGAGATGCCCTTTAAACCCAGGCTTACACGGCAGAAACTTCACGTGTCTCCTCGGTAGAACAAACCGCCCACATTCCGCAGTGACCGCTACGCTTCCCGCTCCAGTGAACGGGACCCCCAGCCGACCAAGGCTGCAGCCGGGCCCTGGACTCCTCCCCGCTCCTGCGTCCTCCCCGCCACCTGCCTGCGTCCCTGATTCAGCGCCCGCTGTCGTGTCTCCACGCGTCCACTCCTGTCCGGGCGCCCTACTTACTTGTCTGTGTTCCTGTGCGGTGTTCTCGGCCCTCCCGCCACCAGCCATGTGTTCAGGTCGGGATCTCATGCTGTGGACTTCAGTCACATGCACGGCTGTGCTGCTGGTCCACTGCTGCGTTTTCCAGCGGCTCCCACAGCCTTCAGAGCAAGGCCCAGCTGCCAACACCTCCTGCAAGCCTGGGGCGAGGCCCACCTCCCTCGTTCCCAGCACACAGCAGCCCGGCTGAATCCTAGCTCCCTGGTGGCTGCTGGTCTCGTGGCTTCTCTAGCTCTAGCACTTACCCTGCCCTTGCTTTGCTGCCCTGTCCTCACTTTGGAGCTGGGACTTGGATATCACCATTTCTACCTCTCAGCATACCTGTCCTCACCTGGGTCGGACGTGACTCTATGACCATGAGTATCGTGATGCCGGCCATCTCCCCCTCACCCCCACCAACCCTGCACGGCAGCGAGCAGGCCCCCAGCTTACGCCGCACTCTTCCTGGTGTCACCACAGTGAGAACGCAAACCCGCACACAGAGGGTCGCTAGCAAGGGCTTCTGGCTGTGCACGTGGCGCTGGGTGCACGTTTGGTCCCGCGGACACACGGGGCTGCGGAGCCTGATGCACGAGTCTCCCCCCGTGCATCGCGGCCTCGGTCTGGAGCACAGCACAAGTACCCAACAAGCGTCATCTCCACTTCCTGGCTTACGGGATGAAGAGGACGTCAGACGGGACGTTTGAAACCAGGCTCACGAAACCCAAAGATGTGGACGGTTAAAGGGCAGCATGACGGATGACGAAGAACAGAGAGGACTTGGGACCTTGGTGCGGGTCCCCACCCACGGAAACGTCAGACCCAGAGACCCCCGGGCGGGAGCCTAATATGCTCTAAGGAGAGACGCGATGCACTGGGGCCTGGAGCCCAGCTTCCGCAGGCCCGGGGCCCTGATGTGCTCCCCCTCAGTGTGGACATCCCTGCGCAGCTGGTGTCTGGTCTCCCGGGATGTGACGGGATGATGGCAGGTGTGGGAGCCTGAGAAGCACCAGCCAGGGCCACTGTTACTAATAGGCGAGGAGGGCAAGAGTGAGCGGACGGGGGTGTACACCTGAGAGAGAAACAAGGCTGTGGCATGTTTGTGTGGAGGAACGGTCCACAGTGTTTGCAGACGACGCCAGTGACACCTGTCAGTGTCACCAGGCCCGTCCTACGCCTTCATCCTGGTTCTGCATTGCCTGTACATTCAGAGACGGTCCAGCCTCTGAAGACCGTGTGCTCCCTGCTCCTGAGGGAACGAAGGATGCCCCATGAGTGCTCATCCGCAGGGACAAACGCCAGCTGGACTGTGGGACGGGGCTGCTGGACGGAGGAACAGCAGACAGGAAGCCCCCCAAGGTCCCACGTGCCCCCCATGCTGGGTCAGCCTGTCTGGTGCCGAAGCCAGCTTCGCTGCAGCCTGGGGCGTCCCTCGGCCGCCGAGCTGCGCTGTGCGTCTGTAATGCGGGTACTTGGGCAGGAGATTCGCTGGAAGTGAATTTGTTGCTCACATTTTCAAGTCCTGGAAGGGGCTTGAGACGCATTCTTA